>NC_137972.1:92495496-92840496 GCF_963924665.1 Micromys minutus | reverse complement strand
CTGACTTCCTTTGATGAACAGCAGTGTGGAAGTGTGAGCTGAAAAAAACCCTTTCCTCCCCAACTTGCTTCTTGGACATTTTGTGCAGGAATAGAAACCCTGACTAAGACACTCCTCTTCTCTACACCTTGTGTGCTATGCAAACATTTAATACCTAAGCTATATACCACATTAATCACTTCCTTCACCTCCACCTCCTCCTCCACCTCCTCCCCCTCCTCCACCATCTCCTCTACCTCCACCACCTCCTCTACCTCCACCTCCACCACCTCCATCTGCTCTGTGCTGTGTTATTCCTACATCGTCCTCACTGGCAATGATCTGTCACTTCTGTTCACTAGAGTCTTCTAATCTCTTCCACCTCCCTCCCTCCCCCCCCCCCCCCCCCCGCCTGCTCCAGGACAGTAACTTCTGTCCCATTCCTTGCTGTCTCCTCAAGGCTCATGATGGCGTCTGGCTCACAGTAAAGATGTGCTATCGGTGGTTAAGCTGATCATTGTGACTAAGTCATGCAGAAAGCAAAGAGGCCAGTGAGGAAGAAAGACAGAGATTATTGGACATTGCCCTTTTCACTACTGTTTAGAGACTTTCCATCGCTAAGTGGCTAAGTATCCCCTGCAGCCTGAGTTCTGCATGTAGTGGCTCAGTGTCCCCCACAGCCTGAGTTCTTCCTGCAGAATGAATTCTTTTGCAGCTGTTCCCCCCTGGAATGCTGTTGTCTATGGAAGTAGAAACTGCTTTTATCTTGGAATCCCATCTGATGGGAGGTAGAATAAGCTCACAGATCCTGCCAGAAGCTGGTCCTCATTTGATGTCTGGCAGTAACCTCCCTTTCCTCTTTGTCTGGGGTTTCATCAGCATGGGGCATCTCCTCTGCAAAGCTCAAGCCCAGGTCTGGGCCCAGCCCAGGCCCAAGCTGCATTAACCCTTGGTCTCCATGTGCTCTGAGATCTCATTAGTAAGTCTGTTTCCCTTACTGTCTCCCAGGGCAGTGACACCTGTGGTTCCGTTGTTCTTAACTTAAGGTTCCACTCAACAGTTCTGAACATGAGTCTGCTGAGAAACTGGAACGGGGACTCTTTGGTGCCTCTGAGACAATGGGGACTGCCAGAGCAGAAACACAGGTTGACCTCCCTGGGAAAAGAAGGTATCTCCTCCCTTTTACAGCCAAGCAACCATGTGGGGGACAGAGGCAGACTCTCTGCTGTGGCATGATCAACCATCTGGGTATGCTGACCATGAAACCAGAATCTCCATCCCCGGCGAGCACACCCTCCACTCATCACTCCTGATCCAATTTTCCATTAATGAAATATTCAGTGGTTCTGCAACCTCATCAGCTCTGTCCAGAAGCAAGGGATCCCTTCTGATTATCCCAGCTGAAACCAGCCCTCGGTCTCCTGGCCAGGCCTTTCTTTGTCCCACCTGGGAGATTTTAATATGTGTCCCCCACCCTCCAGGTCAAGAATATCATCCTCCTTTCTCCCCACTAGATATTCCCAACTCCTGGCCCCAGTTAACAGTAACCAGCCTCAGTCACATGGAACGAAGACCTTTGACTTGAGGGGACGGCTAGTTGCTGATGTTGGTTTTCCCTTGTGACTACTATAATCGTGGCTGAGGTAGGTGGTGGCTCTGTAATCTCAGCATACAGGAAGTTAAAGCTGGAGAATCTCCAGTTCCAGGGATTAAACGGAAGGTTCTAAGGGGAAAATACACAAAGCCAAAGATTCTACATAACTGATTGATTATTGATTAAAGTTGATTATTGATTATTGTGTTGAAATGCTGCAGATTTAATTAAAGCCATATTGTTTTGGCTATTGTAATCTCCTTAGTAGTCATTAATCAGTTATCTGTGGCTGACATAAAAGATTCTTTCAACTATCAGATAAAAGCTCCAGGATATAGTAATATAACAGAGCACCAGTTTCTACCAAACAAAAGCAAAGATTCAGACAGTTAATGTCTAAAGTCTACAGCAGAATCCCCCTTGCTTTGCTCTAGCATGCCTACTTGAGGCTGTCACCAATCTTTAGGAAATGCCTTGATTTAAAACTTTCCTTTGTTTTGTGTCTTTAAAAGTACGTGGCACTGCTTTCATATTGGTACATGTTTTTCAGAATAGCCTGTATCCCAGGTTCCTGGGTCATGTGATGAACCAGCCTGCCTCCATCTTGGGCTGAAAGTAAAGACAAACTAGGTTTATGCCTGCTTATGATTAAAATTCATTTCTTAAGGATTGAGCTCTGCCCCTACCTGTAACCTTAACCAAATGGTTCTGTACTGTCTGTTCCAAGGAACAGTAATTATGCCTTTGTTTCAAAAAGTTGTCATGACCATCTTGCAACCATACCTTTGTTTCTAAAGGTTAAATGACCGCACAACTGTGTCTTCTTTTCAGGAGGTCACTAACTTGTCATGTTTATGTTCAACTCCTGACAAATCCCCTCTTTGGAAACCCTCTACCCCTGAGCTATAATAACCTTGTCTTCCTCACATCCAATGCTGACCTCAGTCTCCTTAGGGGAAGGCAGCCCCTATACACAAATGTAAAAACTTGCTTTAATTAATGCCCATTAATATTTGATTTAAGATAAACTATCTCTTACTGCCTTTGAGGAAAGCCTGAGCTGCAGGACAAACATGCTGGACCTATCTCAAAATAAAAAATGGGAATCGGGCAGAGGTATAGCTTGTCGCAGAGAACCTGCCAAACAACAGGAGGCCTCAGGTTCTATCCCTAGAAAGAGAAAGAAAGGGAGATGAAAGAGAAGAACTAAGCCAACAAGGGTTTTTCAGAGACCCCCTACATGTCCTGAACTCTAACATTGTTCAATTTTAACCAAGGACCATTCTGGTCTAGGGTATGGTCATGGCCTGGCACAGCGAGGCAGAGGAATGTGTGAGGTCACACCCCCAGCAGTATCTAGCTAGTGTGCCTCCTGGAAGTATGGTAACTGATTCCCAAGCAACACAGTGACCGTAAGCAGAATCTTCTGGAAGAAAGGGTCTGGGTGAGGACCCAAGGGCGAACCTTGTCCAACAAATGCAGTGGAGGTTAACTTCATAATCTTAAAATTAGGGGTAAAAAGATAAAGTCCAATTTCTGTACACATCATTTAGATGATTTGGGGGTTCATGCCGAGTGATATTGCCTGGTGGTATTAATACCTGATGGCTTGGAGACCATGGTCAGATGGTTCAGATTTGGGGTCCAGTAGACAGCGCTTTGGATCTGAGCGCCGTTGAGAATTCAGACCAGTAAGCACAGACTACACCATGATTTTCCTGAACATTTTTCCTGGTTATGAATATTGACTGTGCATGTGCACATATGTTCATGTATGTGCTTAGCTCCCATGTGCACATATGTTCACGTATGTGCTTAGCTCCCATGTGCACATATGTTCACGTATGTGCTTAGCTCCCATGTGCACATATGTTCACGTATATGCTTAGCTCCCATGTGCACATATGTTCACGTATATGCTTAGCTCCCATGTGCACATATGTTCACGTATGTGCTTAGCTCCCATGTGCACATATGTTCACGTATATGCTTAGCTCCCATGTGCACATATGTTCACGTATGTGCTTAGCTCCCATGTGCACATATGTTCACGTATGTGCTTAGCTCCCATGTGCACATATGTTCACGTATATGCTTAGCTCCCATGTGCACATATGTTCACGTATATGCTTAGCTCCCATGTGCACATATGTTCACGCATATGCTTAGCTCCCATGTGCACATATGTTCACGTATGTGCTTAGCTCCCATGTGCACATATGTTTATGTATGTTTTTAGCTCTATACTAGCATTTTCAGTTTTGAATGTTTTATGTGAGAATCATAATTCCAAGCATTTTCTGTTTCTCTTTTCTTCTTCTTTTTTTTTTTTCTCTCTTTCTCTCTTACTTGGTGCTGAGGACTAAACCCAGGGCTGTTTAGTTATGCCCCCAGGACCCAAGCCTTTTTTTTCAATGCCTTTATTTGGTGCTTATAACAACTATAGGAGGAAAACACTATTACTCCATCTTACAGTTGAGTAAACAGGCTTAATAGAGAAGTTGAGTCATTTGCTGTAAACCACTTACTAAAGGCGATTGAAGATCCAGCTTCAGAGTGCCTAAGCTCAGTGAGAGTCTGCACTCACACACACTCATACCAGCAGGAACAAAGACGGCTCCCTTGGGAGTTGAATGAGTAAACAAGGTAGTCTGCAGAGAAGAGGCTTGCAAACCATATTACAATCTTTTCTAAAAGAGAAGACTCTTGCTCTGAAAGACACTTAAAGTTTATCAATGTATCAGTAAGTGTTACATGGTCCTTCAGTCAGTGTGTTTACCTTAGCCAACTGTTCCAGCTCAGCATCCCTGCAATCTAAAATGCGCCTCTGGGCACAGTACACACTATGGGACGAAACAACACCACCTTGTTGGTGTGCTGTAAGCCCCTCAAGACATGAGAGTGGCAGAACCACCCCCCACCTCCCCCAGAACACTCTAAGGGGCCTAATGACTGGACCCAGTCCCTCAAGATACAGGAGGCCAAGCTCTACCCTACAGAGTAAAAACTCAAACACTTGAGCCACAAAATCCAACCAATTCCAGGCTACCCTACAAAGCTCCACTCACAAAAAATCCTATATAAAGTCGGCCTCCTGCTGAGTTCTCTGCAGGTTCACCCCCACACCCCCACCCCACCCTGCAGAGGCAGCCACTGTGTTTTCCCTGTGTTTCTTTTGTGTGAAGATTCTTGCCTGTTATGACTTTGTGGTATTCCTTTGTTCCCAACTACCAGAATACCTTTCCCCTTAGAACTGTAACACTTGCAGGATATTCTTGGCCAAGCATGTTTAATCTGAACAAAATAACCCAAGCACTCACTATGAAACATCTTATGAGAAAACTCACTTGCACTCTTCAAAAATGTCAATGCTATGAAAACAAATATAATAACAAAAAGACTGTTCTAGAAAAATCTAAAGAGACATGGCAGCTAAAGACACCATGTAAACCCTGACTGTGTTCTGCATTTCCAAACTGCCGTAAAGGATATTTTTGGAGAATCTGGGAAATTTAAGTACATCTTCTAGATTAACTAATATTACTGTATCGATGTCAAATTTATCTTGTGTGGCAAGGGCATTGCGGTTATAACAGGAATTAAAGGACACACGTTTCTGTTCTCAATAGTTAAGTGTCCCCAGATCTGCGATTTTCAAGGTTTAAGCAAAACAAATAACCTCTCCCCATATACATCAACAAAGATGTAAATGTCATATGGATAAGTACATACATATTAAGAGAGCACTTACGAATACAAATAATAGAATGTGAATAATGGGTGATAGATGGTGAATCTAAAAGAGGAAGAAGAAAAGGAAAGGCCAGGTGGTGGTGGAGCACACTCTATGAGTTCAAGACCAGCCCTGTCTACAGAGCTAGATTCAGGACAGCCAGGGTTACACAGAGAAAGCTTGTCTTAAAACAAACAAACAAAAGGTGAATCTAGACAGAAGATTTATTTTCTGTTTTGATGATTTACTTCTTTTAGCTTTATGAACATTGGGGTTTTGTTGCATGTACATGTGAGGGTGTGGGGTCCTCTGAGACAGCAGTAACAGACAGGTGTGAGCTGCCATGTAGGTGCTGGGAATTGGGACCTGGGTCTTTCGGAAGAGCAGCCAGTGCTCCTAACCCTCAAGCTATCTCTCCAGCCTCATGGATGAAGGATTTCTAAGTTTTTCTGTACTGTCCTTTCAACTTTGTCCCCTATGATTGAAATTTTCCCAGGAAAAATCAAAATGTTCAACAACCAGATTTAACTGGAAAACAACAAAACCCAGCAAGTAACATACCATAGAGCAGATTCATTAAAGGCCAGGTCTGGGAGTCAATGAACATTCTGGTGCTAAGGGAAGAGCCATTTAAAAGAACCAACAGATGAGCACTTCCAAAATCTAAACCAGAGTTCACCAAACTTCTGTTCACTATACCTTTAGCAAGCAGGAGAGCTGAGGAGAAGGGCCTGTGGTCCCAGGAACAAGGCAGCAGGGCAGGGTTTCCTCAGGATGACTTTCCCTTCGGCTGTGGTATAGTCAAAATAGTTCCCTGTCCTACTCTCCAGGTTCCTAGGAGACAAAGCTCAGCATCCTGTAGAGGCTAGGAATATCTCTGAGGTGCTGGGATTCCCATGGTGGTGAGTAAAGCCTTAGAGCTGCCCACAGTCCACACCTGCCACACAGGAAGCTCGGTGAGAGGGCGAGAGAAAGACCTGTAGCAAATGCATGTGTGAGCCACACCAGTCCCCTTGCCTAAAGAGCCCTGTGTTATCACAGGGCTTGGGTGCATAGAACCTTATTTGTTGTTGTTTTTTGAGACAGATCCTTATTATGAATCGTACATTGACCTGGAACACACTGTAGTATAGCCCAGGCTAGACTTAAACTCAAAACAATTCACTTGCTTCAGTTTTCCAACTTCTGTGATTACAAGTATGTATGCTTATACCTAGCTAGAACTTTCATGTTTTGTTTTGGTTTGTTTTGTTTTGTTTTGTTTTGTTTTGTTTTGTTTGAGATAGGATTGCCAACCAGGATTGAGCCCTGATTGTACTAGAATTCACTCTGTAGACCAGGCTGGCTTGGAACTCACAGAGATCTGCCTGTCTATGCCTCATGAGTGCCAGGAATAAAGGTGTCTTAGTTAGGGTTATATTGTTGTGAACAGACACCATGACCAAGGCAACTCTTATAAAGGACAACACATAATTGGGCTGGCTTACAGTTTGAGAGGTTTTCATCTTGGTGGGAAGCAAAAATCATAGCAGCATCCAGACAGACATGGTATTGGAGAAAGATGGGAATTCTATATCTTGATCTACAGGCAGGAGAGGGGATTCTTTCAAACTGGGTGGAGCGTTGTGGGACTTAGGCCGTTAAGGAAACCCTGGTTCTTGATCGAGACAAGTTGAAGCCCCAGGAACAGTAAGTGAGATGACAGGAAGCTTCCTAGTCTCACGAAAATCAGGAATCCTTATAAGCACCACACTGCCCCTTGGGGTGTCAGCCATGCCCCAAGTCCCTCCTCCACAGGCAGAAGCAGGACCGCCCCCAAATATGTAGACAGGCTCTTCCCAAGCCCTCAGGCCAGGCCAATAGGAAGTACCTGTTGTCAGTCCCTGAATCATTTCAAAAACTGTATATATATGGGGATTTTGCTTGAGAGTAAGCACGTGTAAGAATCATTCCACCACCTGAGAGCCTTTGTTCTAAGAGCTGATAACACTACTGATTGGGAAGAGATTTTTCTCTCCGGAAGCTTCTTGCACCCACCAACCAGAGCCTCTCACTGGCTTTGTTCAGCCTGGCCCAGCATCTCATGGCAGCGGTGGAAATTCAGGCAAGCTGAGCCCAGCAGCAGAAGCAGCCAAACTGTGTTTTTCTTCTGTTTGCTGGAGCTTGCACACAGCCAGCGGGAACCAACAGCATAGGCAGCAGAGGTTGCTTTTATCTCTAACCAGAGAGCTGTGTGGAACTTCCAGCTCCAGGTCCCACAGAACTTGAGCACTGGGAATCCTCAAAGCCCACCCACAGTGACACACTTCCTCTGACAAGGCCACACCCACAGTGGCACACTTCCTCTAACAAGGTCACACCTCCTAATAGTGCCACTTCCCATAAGCCAAGTGTATTCAAACCACCATAAAAGGCATGAACTACCACTGCCCAACTCAACTTTCTCCTTTTTAATTTTAACATTTAGACAGGCGATCATGTAACTGAGAAGGCTAGGCTGACTCTATAACAGGCTTTAAATTGGCAGTTCAGGAGACTAGGCCTAAGAACTGGGCAAGCCCAGGCAAGCCAGTTACTAGAAAACAACCCTCAGGCTTCAGGAAGCTAGTCAAAATCTTCCCTGCCATCAGAAGCTACCCCATCACCTGGCCTGAGGCAAAGACAATGGGTCAGCAGCAGTTTCCAGGCTTCCCCAGCAGCAGTTTCCAGGCTTCCCCAGCAGCAGTTTCCAGCCCCTGGACTCAACAGACTAATACAGAGATCACCTACTCTGGAATTCCCTAATGTGCTTTATATCAGGCCTGTGAGCTCGCTTGGTTGTTTCTCTGTCTTGGAAATGGGAGACCCCAGCGCGCTGGACTTCTGCAGAATAAAACACTCTTTGTGTTTACACACTGTTTGTGTCAGTGGTGTCATGGACCCTTACATAACCATGACTAGTCTTGAACTCGGTTTGAAGTCTTTGCCCCCTCAGGTTGTCCCTCGAGTGCTAGGATTTTGGGCATGCAGCTTCATGCCCAGGTCATGCCCAGCTGGCACTGTTATTGTAACCAGCTCCCCAGGTTACACTGCAGGACCTGAAGTTTGGGTTCTCTGTCATTTTCTAATTCTGAACCTGGCTTTGCAGTCTGGTTTCTCCTCCTCCTCCCTAGTCAGGCTTCCAGGCTCCCTGATGTACCCCTGCCTCTCTCCGCCCAGTCTTTCTTTTCTGCAAGACCCGCTGTGCTTGGGTCTCCCTGACACCACTATACTCGCCAAGGTTCTTCTCACTCATCCTTCAGTGCTAAGCAGGTGGCACGCAGGCCGGTGCTGTATGGAACATTACCCTGAGGCGTCACCTCAATGAAGTCATTGTCCTAATACCAGGACCTGTGGCATTTTATTTCTATTTCAAGTTTTATTTATCTGTTTTTGTGTATGTCTCTCTCTCTCTCTCTCTCTCTCTCTCTCTCTCTCTCTCTCTCTCTGTGTGTGTGTGTGTGTGTATGTGTGTGTGTGTGTGTGTGCGTGCGTGCGTATGTAAGTTATGTCACCACATGTGCCCAGGAGGCCTCAGAGACTGTAAAAGGCATCAGATCTCCTTGGCACTGGACTTGCTTCTGAGGCATGTGTAGGTACACCAAATCTAGGCTCTCTACAAGAGCAGTAAGCACTCTTTTTTGTTGGTTGTTTCTTTTGTTTTCCAGAGACAGGGCTTCTCTGTATCTCTGGCTGTCCTAGAATTCACTCTGTAGACCAGGCTGCCCTGGAACTCACTGAGATCCATCCTCCTGCCTCTCTGAGTCTGGGATCATAGGCGTGAACGTCTTCACTGCACACTCTGCTTGGATGTGTGAATGGCTCTCATTGCACCTGACTGAGGCCGAGTCACTCTTGTGTTCTGGTGGCATTGTGACTGCCAGTCTAACTGAGCCACGTGGGCTCTTTGGTCTCTGTCTCCTATCTCAAGGTAGAAATGATGGCATTACAGGCGCACACCAAAATGTTTGTCTTTTTATGTGACTTCTATGAAGGCCGTGAGGGCTTCCTGTGCCCTAGACATTTGTCCTCTGAACCATTTTGTCTGCCCAACCTTTGACACTTTGGACAGTAGGAGTCACATTTCTCTTGCATCTTTGTTACTAAGGTGAAGGCTCGAGGCAAACCTTGGGTAAAACAAAGAGTGTGCCGTGGCGTGAAGACAGGATTGGCTGTAGCTCTGTGAACAGGGCAAGGACATCTCAGCTGAGCCTGGCATTCTAGTCTGCTTCAGAACTCTCTGCATTTCGGGGGCTGGCTCCTTCCCGCTGTCCCTGCTCCCACAGAACCGTTTGCATCCTAAATTTACATGAAGCTTAATTTCTGAGGAGAAAAGCTGTCTGCCTCCTCTCTGAATCCCTCCTTTGTCATTCAGAGTCCTGTATTGTGACAATGGGGGTGTTGTGGGAAGCTCAGCCAGACAGGATGGTGTGGGCAGCACCCCTAGAAAATGCAATTTAAGGAGAGGCCTGGATCTTCCCAGGTTTTGAGTCACGGGTCCCCTACTCATGATAGTCTCCCTTCTGGGTCCTCTGCCCAGCTGTGTTTGAAGCAGAGAGTGGCAGTCTGGCTGTGGGCATGGGGGTATCTTGGATAGGCCCAGGACCTTCCTTGTAAGCTCAGGAAGAGAGGTTCCACTTGCAGGCTCCTCTTGAATTCTCTCAGTTTCCTCTGGTGGGCAAGGCTTCTTAGTTGGTGGGACATTGCTTGACAACACACCCAGATAGGGTTGAATTCTGTTTCCTGTTTGATAGTCCTGCTCTGTCTGCCCAAAGGCTCATTCTCCAGGTAAAATGGAGCCAAGAGGAACCAAGATTGTAGTCAGGCAAAATGAAGACTAGACGTCCCTCTTCTGTACCACGTAAGGCTGGTGACTTTGAACCTCCCACCTTGCCCCAGGTGGAATGGAACCAAACTGTCCCAGGTGGTGAGTGGGAGCAAGCTGGAGAAAATGCAGAACCCCGCCCCCAAATGCTTCCCAGCGCTGAGCCACCTGTCCTAGACAAAGGATGCATCCCACCGTATCAGCGAAAGGGCTGAGTGAGGCAGAGGACAGAAAAACTTCGAGGATATCAGTCCCCAGAGGGGCAGGAAAAGGCTGGTTACCTATGCCATATAAGTACAGCTCAGGAGAGTTGTTACTAATGGAAGGAAACTGAAAGGGAAAATCAGTGGAGTGGCCACCTTCTCCTGTCTTTGAACAGCTGTAGGGGACAGAGGGGGAGTTCGGAGCTTGGACTGTATTAGCCGATTGTTAGTGAGCTCCGTCCCCATTACCAAGAGACTGGGGGAGTCCCTGTCCCCAGTGGCTCTTCAGAAGATGGTAGATAATGATGTATGGGTCTCTGGTGTGGTGGGACTCTCTCTGTTGCAAGGGCAACAACGGAATATGTGGTCTCTCCAAGATCCTCCTCTCTGTCTGGTCCTCTGACCACAGGGCTCAGGAGGCTGCTTTGAATCACTGGTGATCTGTGCTTTCTTTAGCATTAGGGAAATCTTACAGATGTGTCCAGTGTTCAGGACCAGAAGCAACCCCGATGATCTTACCGGTGATCTTACTGCTGGCCTGTTCCTGTCTTTTGTTAAATAAAATAATCGTTCGTGAGTCTCCAGGACCAGGTTATTTAAGTTTTCCTGAAAGTGCCTGGATTTCTTTCTGGTTAAGAAGGGGTTGGGGTACAGATGACTTCTAATGCAGATCATGTGGATGAGGGCTCTTAATCTGAAAAGAATGTGGGAAGTAATGCTTGCGTTCTGTCGGGGCCTGAATCATAGCAGATAGATTTTTTTTTTTTTTTTTTGACCCTCTTCTCCTTAATCAATTTCACCCTAATTAATTCCTTCTGTGGCTGAGTCTTGTTACATTAGACTGTCTGCTGATTATTTCCACAATCAAGAGACTGGATGCCCATGCATTTTTAATAAGGAGCCACTGCATCCGTTTTCGTAAGTGATCTCTGGCTGGCAGCTGAAGCTGCTAACATCATGGGAGAGCAGATTTCTTCCTTCTTCAGAACTGCTTGCTGTCTTCCACCTCCTGGGTGGCAATGCCAGAGAGCTCTAGAACCTGTTGTAATCGGCGGAGAGCTGGGTGTTTAACTTGACAGTCTTCAATGTCAAGAGCAGCTTATTTGCAGGTCATTGACTTTTAAAAAATAAACACAGGGGTAAGTGGCTTACTGGCTGATGAAGTCTAGTGGGCTAGCCTTGAAGGCCATTCTAACTGTAAGTTTAAAACCTTGAACTCCTTCTAAAGGTTGCCCCACGTCCCTGCCTCCATCTGAGACTGGCCCAAGCTGGCTGTTCATGTGACAGGCTGTTCACTCATGTTTGACCTTGATACCGCTGGGAGCTTACAAGCCGGAAGCAAAGCACAGAGTAATTCCAAATCTTCAGCTGTTTCCGGTTTGGTACCGGGGGAGGACAATCCCTCTAAGGGAGAAAAAATTATTTTGTTTTGGGAAAAACACTTGGCCTTTGGTTATGTGGTGTGCTGGAGACAGCTCTGAAATGATCAGTTTGAGACAAGCAGAATTAGTGGTCATGTGAGCACGCTAGTGTAAAAGGGCCTGGGCCCGTGACACGGCTCTGAAGGGAAAGGTACTTCTCACAAGCCTGATGATCTGAGTTTGATCCCCAAAGACCGTGCAAAAGTGGAAGGAAAAGAAAAAAGACTCCATAAAATCTTCCTCTGAAATTCACATACACAGCGTAGCATGTGTCCACACATGTCATGTCCATGAGAGCTAGCCCACCCATGTCCTCGTGCTCAGAGGCATAAATAACAGATTTTTAAAAGGCAATCCACTCCCTGGGAGAAGGGAGTCGTTCTTCTCCTTGCCTCAGGGTGGAGATTGTTAACCTGACCTCCAGGTAAGGATGTTAGGGTCAAGGGTCCTCTGGTCTGGAAGTCAAGTTGGGTGTGCAGTTGGGAGCCGGGCCTCCAGGAGACTGTAGTAAACCTTCAACTTGGTCTCTTCTTTGTTCTCCCTAAGCCTTCAACCCTTATGAATAAAACACCCTGAGTGTGCGTGGAAGAGGGACAGGCAACAAGGGTGAGATCTCCCCGGCCGCTCCCTTCTCTAAAGCTTGTCCAGGGAAGCATGGAGGTCCCAGAGACCATCTGAAGGGCCACATGTTGGCTGGGAAGGGGAGGAGACTCACAGGAGCCCCATTAATGATGGAGGCTCCAGGGATTCAGCCCAGGTCAGGTTCACAGGTGCAGGAGTGAAATGAAGGAGAGGAGAGAGAGGGTAAGAGGAAAGATTGGGAAAGAGGACACACACACACACACACACACACACACACACACACAGGAGAGATTAGAGAGTGAGGCTATAGCCAGAAAAGTACTTATGGAGTAGTGTCGTCCACTGCAGTTTGCCAGAGTTTGAGAGGTCTTCCTGTTTTCCCGCTTGCCACACTAGCTGTTGAGGGAAAGAAGCCAACCTTCAGCCTCTTCTCAGAGCTCAGGCCTGTGACTATACGCACCATTGCGTCCTTACTCTCACCCTTGCAGGCGAGAAAACAGAAAGGGTCTGATCAGATTATTCTGTGCATTAAAACAGATCCAGAGCCTTGTCCTTGAGAGCAACAAAAGCGTGTGTGACAGAGATTAGAAAGGCAAGACCTGACTCGAGCATTTGACTTTATGTGGTAAACATGGCACTGAGCTCCAAGGTCCCTATGCCAGTCACCAACTGCTATATACAGTATGGATTGGGAGAGCTGGGCTGGGTTTAGGGCTTTACTACATGTGTGTTGTCTTTGGACTTTGATGTCCTACTGAAAAAACATACTGCCTCACTGGTTAGGCCAAGATAACATATGGCAACATGTTATGCATATAGAAGGCAGAAGACAACTTGTAGGTCATAGGGATTGAACTCAGGACGTCAGAATTGGCAGCAAACACCTTTACCTGCTGAGCCATCTCAACAGCCCCTTCATTATTTAAAAACAAAGCGAAACAAAACAAGCCTTCTTAGCTCTTTATACAGGCAGGCTCCATGAGACTGGTCATTTAAGACTTCTCTGCATGAAGTTTTTATCTGTCAGTTTGGGTAAAAATTTGTAGTGTAATAGACAATCAAAAGCACGAAAGACTACTTCTCACTCATATTACATGCCCATGCCCAGCACTGTATGATGTCCTCTCCTCCCCAGGCTGAGGAAGCAGGAACTCTCTGGGGAGATTGAGAACAACGAGGACCTTCCTCGGTGACTCTCCAAACCACTTGCAAGTGATTCTCTCCGTATCTCTTAGAATCTTCACATCCTATGGAATCAAGTCACATGACTGAGTCTAATATCAGTGCTGGTGGAAGGCACACTCTTTTATAAGGATGGGCCATGTGGGAGTGTTTGGTGAAGCCGAAACGCAAGGGTTCTTTGGAAAGAAATTGTGTTAGATGGTGTTTTGCTGGGGCAAAGACATGAAAGAGTGTTTTCCTGAAATGCGCACAGGTGAGAAAGGCTAAGCGCATCTCTAAGGAACGTTTGGCTGAAGCAGACACAGGGGAAAGGATGTTTTGCTAAAGCAAGCACGAGAAAGGACACATGATGAAGGGTTCTTTGCTAACAACACGCATGTATTGGTCTGTCTTGCCGCGTTTGTCGGAAACGCACCAAAACCCTTCTGGTGGTGTGCTGCAGTTTCTTGTGCTTCCACAGTCTTGGGCTGATTGGCAGAGTGATATCAACTGAGACAGAGCATATGCTGAGGCTAGACCAGTGGAGGACACGTGATGTTTGGGTATAAATAGGACAGTGACAGAGGCTGAGCTAGGCTTGCTCATAGAGCTGTGTAGCACGTCCCTGAGAGAAGCACCAAGAACCTCTCCTGGCGTCCCTCTGGGTCCCTCCTACTGATTCCTGCTGAGGGAGGCTGAGGCCTGGCTGTCTCTGCTAGGTAGCACCACCACTGCCGATCCCGGTTTGCTAGCTCAGCCCCATTGAACTGGACGGCTGGTGTATCTGTGAGGTGTTTGAGAGTGGACTGAGCTGCCTCGGCTGACCTGTGAACTGAGCTGCCGATTTCCAGATTACACAGATGGGAGTTGCTCCAAAGAACCTTCCTGAACAGGTCCACTCCCCTGTAACCTTTCTTTTCAACGACCTCTGCTGGGTGGTGGGCTAGAAGAGAGGTTGAAGTGTTTATGAAACATCATTAAAATTAGGTTTTGAACAAATTAAAGTTACAATATGGTACTTGGGACTTTTTGTTATTCTGACAAACATTGAAGAGAAGCAACAGGAAGAGAGATTTATTTTGGTTCACGGTTTGGCGGGCCAGAGCTCAGTGCGTGGTAAGATTAGCTCTGTGGCTTCAGGTCTGAGGTGAGATAAAACTGTGACAAGTGAGGTTGGTATTCACTTCATGGTGAGCAGACGCTTAGAAAGGGAGGCCGAGAATCCTCCCTCGAAGCTGCCCCAGTGACCTGTTCAGTCCGGAGAGGTCCTCCTACAGTTTTTAATCCCCTCCCCACAGAGTGCCACCAGACAGGGACCAAGCCTTCATATGGGAGTCTATAGGAGACACTGGAGTCTGCATTATGGTTTCCATTGGGGCTCCATTACTTCAGTCTGTTTATGGAACAACTCAGCAAGACGTTAGGGAGTCAAGTTAAACCCTAGAGCCCATGTTAGCAGTGTCTACCATAAACCATTGGAGAACTTTCGAGTTCCAACCTATGGTCATTTAGCAGACTTTTTGCCTCGACTACAGTGTTCTGCGAGGACTCCGCATCAGGTTGAGTGACACGCTCTGCATCTTTATGTTTGCTTTGGATTTCCCTCTCTTGGCTGTGAGCACTTCCTTGTTGTGGGCAGACTGACCTTTGCTGAGACAGCTGATGGACTGGGCTGGCAGAAAGCCTGTCTTCCCCGGCCTGTGCCAGGCAGGAGGGACCTGCTTCTTCTCCTTTGTCAGCCGGAGATCACAGTGTTTACCTAAGTGGAGGAAGGGCTCAGGGGTGGTGCAGGGAGAGATTAGGAGGCCTGAATAATCTTTGTGCCAGGTTTCTCTGGGGCCCTGGACTGGGACATCACCTGGGACCTCTGGGGAGCTGTTAACTGTCTGGGTTATGTCCAGAGTCTTGACCAAACATGAGAAAGCAGAATTGGAGACTTGAACCCCTGCTGATGAGGCTGAACAGTGGCTGGGTCTGGGAAGGAATAGGAACCAAAGCTCTCAAGACTAGGAAGAGCAGGAAACCGCCTTCCTTCTTGTGTAACAGGTCAAGGACATCCCAGACTTTGACTAGATAAGAAACAAAAACCCACGTCCAAGGAGTGGCTCTAATCTCCCACAGAGATACAGACATTCTCTGGACCAGAGTCCAAAGGAAAGAGGAAACAAAGAAGAAATAACCTTCAACCTCTGTGTTCTACAATTCCAAACCCATCAGCATTCCCAGGAGCCCCAGCCCAGACTCTATCCAAAGGCTAGGGAAATTCTGCATAGTGCACCTATATAGATGCATCCTCTGGCGCAGAGCTTGGGGAAAGAGGAGCAGGGGCACTAAATGTGTAACCAGCCTACAGTGGGGCTACATTTAACACACAGCTCTCCTAGGGACATGTGTGCTTAGTTGAGGTTCTTTTAAGCTGAGACCTGTTCCTCCTTTGCAGTACCTTAATATGGACAGACGCCCTCTCCAGGATGGAGGTGCCCACATCTGAACCATCCCTTCTCTTCCTTCTTTTTCTCATCTATGTCTCTGTGAGAACATCCCAGAGACTGGGCCCCCACTTTCTCCGAGAAAGTTGCTTTTTCTCCTGACTGGCTATCTATCCTTTACCCCACCAACCCAGAAGCCCGCCCAGGTCTGTCACTGTTCTCTGCTGACCTCACAGTCTCCACGAGTAGCCAGTCACTAGTTTCTGTTGCTCTGCTGCTGTTCTGGGGCAGGGTCTGCAGCCTGAGGGACCGCTCTGGTGACCCAGTGTGAGCTCAGGAGGACAGTTAACTGGAAAATTGCAGAATGCTAAAAAGCTGTCCCTCCGGGGGCCAGAAGACCCTCTGTGCAAGAGGGACAATCACAGCTTGCAACCTGACCAGTGCAACCACAGGGTGTGGGCTTGAAACCTGGGATGTCCAGGAAGGATCCCCACCCCGCACCCACCCACTTCCATCTGGGTTTACCTGCTTACCTGTCCCCAGTGGGATCTCAACCTGGGACCAGTCTCAAGCTAGTCAGAACTTAGCACAAAGCAGCATTCTTTGAGGTGGTAGGGCTTTTCAGTATTTTGGTCACACATAAATAACTTTATTTTATTATTTTACTTGTTCAGACAAGATCTCACCATGTAGCTCTGGCTGTCCTGGAACTCTGTAGACCAGGCTGGTCTAGAACTCACAGAGATCCACCTCTCTATGACACCCAAGTGCTGGGATTAAAGGTATACACCACTACACTAGGCATTTATACATATATGCATGTGTACATATATACACATTTATTTGTTTGTTTATTTTTGAGACAAGGTCTTACTGTGTAGTTCAAGTTGGCCCTAAATTCACGATCCTCCTACTTGAGCCTACAGTGTGGTGTGTGACACCACACTAGGCCTGCCTTGACCTTCCAACTTCTCACCTACCTCTTTGTATCTGCATTTCTTTGTTGCTGTCAGTTGGCAGTTTTGATGATGGTTTGGGTGGTGATGATGGTGGTTGTGATGGCCAACATGTACCAGCCCTTAGATATTCTAAGTACCTTACAAATACTAGATATTTTGTCTTAACACTATTATTTTTTTCTAACAAATGCACAAAGCAAGCCTTAGAGAGACTGTAGGCTTTACTACATAAGTCACACAGCTGATAAATAGGTTATGAAGACTAAATCCAAACCCAGTGAAGCCCACCATCTAGCCATGGTCTCTGCCCATTCATGGCAGGGAGTAGGGGCCCTTCTTGTATTTTGAAAGGCTTTATTGACTCATAACCAGTAGATAAAGACCTACACACATTTAAAGAACACAATTTAATGGGTTCAGGCATATAAATCACCCGTGAAAACATTTCTGCAATCAAGATAATGAATGTGTCCATCATCCCCAAAGCTTCCTGTGTCCTTGGTAACACGCCCCTCAATGTCTGCCTCCTCCTGTTCCTAGGCAAGCAATTGTCTGCTTTCTCACATTATAGATTAATTTGCATTTTAGAGTTTTATATATGGAAGCGGACAGCATGTATTCTTTTTCTTTTTTCTTTAAGTCAGCACAGTTATTTCAAGATTTGCCCCTGTTTTGGTGACATGTAACAATAGCTCATTCTAAACACTAAATGCATGCCTCTCCATTAGCATTTGTACTGATTACAATATTTGACTGTTACAAATAAGGTTTCTATGAACCTTCAAGTAAAGTCTCTCACACAGACACACTTTTCTTTTCTTAGGGAGAGAGAAAATCTGGGTCTTATAGCACAAATGTGCTAAACTTTGAGAGAAATGGTCAGACTATTTAGCAAAGTGGTTGGGACTTTCTACCTCTCCAGCTACAGTGTATAAGAGGTCAAGTCACTTTCTACCTCTCCAGCTACAGTGTATAAGAGGTCAAGTCACTTTCAACCTCTCCAGCTACAGTGTATAAGAGGTCAAGTCACTTTCGACCTCTCCAGCTACAATGTATAAGAGGTCAAGTCACTTTAGACCTCTCCAGCTACAGTGTATAAGAGGTCAAGTCACTTTCGACCTCTCCAGCTACAGTGTATAAGAGGCTCAGTCACTCCACTTCCCAAACCTTTGATATAGAATTAAATTTTAGCCATTATGGTAGCTTCACAGTAGTTTCTCATTAGCTTTTAATTTGCATTTTTGTATCTAATGACTAGTTATGCAAAGGTATTTTTGTGTGTTTATTTGGCATCTTGGAAGTTTCAGGAGATGTTTGCTGAAACCTTTGGTTCAATTTTTTAAAACTAAGTTATTTTTCTTTTAAATTTTAGTTTTGTTTATCATAATCATTCTTATTGGTGTGTGTGCTTGGGTATATGTGCATATGTGCATATGTGAGTGCACACAGGCATGTATACATGTGTGTGCTTGCGTGTGCATGTGTGTGTGTGTGCCATCCATGCCACAGTATGTGGGTAAAGGTCAGAGGTCAGCTTCTAAAGTAGTTCTCTTTTCTCATGGGCTTCATGCACCAAGCTCAGACTGTGAGGCTTACTTAAAAAATGCTTTACCCTCGGAGACATCCCATTAGCTCAAAATTGGGTTATCTTTCTTATTGTTGGGTTGTAAGGACTCTTTATGTAATCTAGAATAAGTCTTTTGTCAGATATGCCCTTTGTTGCTTTTCTAGTCTCTTTTATTCTTGTGTCTTTTGATGAACCAAGGTTTCCTTTTTTTGTTTTTTTTAATTTTATTTTTTTAAATTTGAGGCAGGGTCTCTACCTATCCCTGATTAGCACAGAGCTCACTACATATATTAGACAGGCTTCCAACTCGAAAAGGACCTCTGCTCTTTCCCCCTAATTCAGAAAATTACAAGCATGAACCCACTGAGCCTGAAAGATGAACAGTTTTGATGAAGTCTAATGTGCTGAGTGGGGGCGGGGTTGTTCATGCTCATGCTTTTCTTTCTTGGCAAATACCAGGATGAAAGATATTCTGGCATTTTTGGTGTGTGTGTGTGTGTGTGTGTGTGTGTGTGTGTGTGTGTACGTGTTCATGTGCGCACATGTGCATATAAAACATAGATATCATAATTTCACTATTTTAATCTTCTGTTGTTTTGGTTTTTTGGAGACAAGATTTCTCTGTGTAGATCTGACTGTCCTGGGACTCATTCTGTAGATAAGTCTGGCCTAGAACTCAGAGATCCACCTGCCTCTGCCTCTGAAGTGCTGTGGTTAATGGCGTTCACCATCTCCCAGCCTATTTTAATCATTTTTAAGTGTGTGATCCAGTGACATTAAGTATGATCACGTCATTACACTAAGAGATTACCCTAAAATTCAAGGATGCTAATATCTTCTTGACTGCTGTTTTCATAGTTTTAACGCTTACAGATCAATTTCAAATCAATTCTTCAGTTTAGGATGAACAGTGGTTGAGGCTCATGTTGAAGATATTAAAACATTCCTTTGCCGTTTGTTGACGAGAGCCACGCCTTTTCTACTGGTTGTTGATACCTTGAGCGAACATCTATTGACTGGGATGTTTTGCCTGCTTTCTGAATTTACTTTCAGCTCCAGCCTTTTGATTTCCATTATCGGTTTCACTTTACAGACTTGGCTCTGTAAAGTCCCAGAGTTTCCCTATGTAGCTCACACTGGCCTAGAAGTTGCTATGTGATCTGGGCTGGCCTCGAACTCTCTATCTTGAGGTGGAATAACAGGTGTGCATTAGCATGCCTGGCTTGCATTCTAGATTCTACTGAATGCCTTGGGTACCCCTTAGACTGCATTTAGCCTTGCCCCAGCCTGGGCGCTGTGCCCAATACCTGAGCCCGTCTGCAGCTGGTAGCCTGATGCCATCAGAAGCCTGGAGGAGAGCTGCACGTGGTCCTGTCCAAGCCTGCAGAGCAGGCCTCCCCAGCTACCCTCTCAGGAAACTAATGCTGGAAACCACAGAGCCAGTCCTTAATTCACTGGTAACCCAGTTGTGAATTTCATTAGATCCAGACATGAGATTTCCAGATGTGAGGTTCAGCAGAAAAATAATATTGGTGGGTGATAAGGCTGAAGACCACACCCAGCCTTGTGGACCAGTATTCTTCCACACAGAGAGAAAAGCTTTTCTGAAGCACGACAGAGTTCAGGCATCCTGTGTGATTTAAGAACCAAGCAGGGCCAGCTCTCCTTAATCATGTGGATAATGTAGACAGCCTAGAAGGAGCCTCAGAGTGACTTCCTCATGCTATTTAGACACCTCTCCTGTCTGGGAGTGGGCAAGTGGTGTGGGGGTGGTGTTGTCCTTTGTACCTAGCAGAGTGGATAAAGAGACTATCAGTCTTAGCTTAGGCACTGGGATCTGGGCCACTTTCTAGCTGCCAGTCGAAAAACTTGTCTTTTGCCTTTGCAGGTTAACAGACCCAATTAGGAGTCAGAAGCTGTTCTGGGATTGTCTTGTCTGGCTCATTCAAGGTGATCTCCGAGTTAACACTAACTTCTAACCAAGTTTTCTACCATTCTCAGAGGAAGCCAAACGCTGTTTCTAGGAAATGCATGAAGTCTCTTGAGGGCTGCATCAAATGACAGGGTGCCTGGGTGAATGGCGAGGAAGGGAGGGGAGGGGCGTGGCCGAGCATCAACTGAACTCACCAGATGCTGGGCCATGGGTCATGTTCTTGAAGAAAATAGACCGAGTCTTGTCTCTTTCCCAGCTCACTCTTGGGAACAGGGATAAATCAAAGAGGCTTATGCTGGGGCTTGCCTCTGACACTCCGGGCTCTGGGGACTCTCTTCTCTTCACAGGCTGTCACTTCTCTGACAATAAGATGCTGTAAGTAGCAGCCGGGAGAAACAACCTCCGTTTCTCTGGAGGCAATGAGGGAGAAATCTGATGGAAAGGCTGCCCGTGTTGAAGAATTTTTTTTTCAAAATAAACTTTTTTTTTTTTTTTTTTGTCTTTCTTTGGAACCCAGAATAGCCTTGGACAGGATATATCATCAACTGTTATTAATTGCAAGGTAAATATCCAATATGTAAGATATCTGATAAGCAGCTCCCAAAGGGATTGAGACCCACAGTCTGAGAACCACTGGTTTAGACAGTAAAGTTCCTTGTACCCATGTAAAAGTATGATAGTGCGTCCCTGTAATTCAGTGCTGTGCAGGTGGAGTAGAAGGATTCCAGTCTAATCAGACGAACGTGTGTGTGTGTGTGTGTGTGTGTGTGTGTGTGTGTGTGTGTGTGTGTGACTAAAGGTGTGCATCACAGCACCTGGCTAGAGGAATTCAGTGTTTTCTTTGTTTGTTCGGCCCCGCCCCCAGTTTCCTGTGTAGCCCTACCTATCTGGGAACTAGCTCTGTAGACCAGGCTGGCCTAGAAATCAGAGAGATCTGCCTGCCTCTGCCTCCTGAGTGCTGGGATTACAGGCATGGTCCACCACTGCTCGGCAGCTTTTGGGTTTTTCTTTTTTTTAATGCCTGTCTCATCAGGATACTATAGAGATCTTTTAAAATTTATATTTATTTACTTTGCGAGTGTGAATGTTTGATCGAATGAAGATGAGCACACTATACATGCCTATAGGAGCCCCTGGAACGGGGATTGTGACGGTTGTGAGCCATCATGTGGGTGCTGGGAATCAAACCCAGGTTCTTTGCAAGAGCCACAGTTTCGCTTGGTTTGGGGGCTTTCATTATGTGGCTTAGGCTGGCTTGGGACTTGCTACTTTGCCCAGACTAGTGTCAAACTCTCAGCCTTCCTGCCTCAGGTTTGGGCCTCGTCACCCAGATTATGTTGAGCATTAGAGGGGTCGCTGAAGGACGGAAGGGTGAAGGGCGGGAAATGCACCGGACACTGCAGGTGAACTTGGTTGGCCTTATCTTAGTCCCCACTGCATCAGAGGTAGAGAGGTTCTCAGTGGAGTTCTTGGGTCAACTGCTGACACTTGTTTATACTTGTTCTTTTAGATCTGGTTGAACAGGGATGAAAGATAAGATCACGAAAAGCCAGGAAAATTCTATTTCTGCGTCCATAAATTCGCAGGGCACCTGAGGCTAGGGAGAGGAGGTGGGATGACTCTGTGTGGGGGTTGGGGCGGTGAACTGTCTTAGAGCATTTTTAAAAACGTGTATATATAAAGTTCCCGTCCTTCTACCCTAGGGGACGCAGGGTGGAGGACTCTCTGGCCCTGTACAGTCTGGAGATCTTGACAGGCCTGCAGCTGCCACACTGTCCTTCAGATGCCTGCCTCCGCCCCCAACTAAACTGAGCTTCTTATAAAAATATCCTGGTATTCTGTTTTTTATAACTGACAGGGAGCTTCTTCCAGGAAGCAAACACCTTCAAGGACAATTACTGCAAGACCCAGGGAGATCTGTAAGCAAGGTAGTCCCGAGCCAAGTGAGACATTTCCAAGAATCTGCATACCTCATCTCCAGAGCTCTTATTTTAAACCCAACTAACTAGAACAGAACCCTTCCTTCCCTGCCAAGCCCACTTCCCAGGGAACCTGGAGCCTACAAAACCCACTAGCCTCAGTGTTGTGCTGACTTCTTAAATGATAACTTTTCTTGAATACACGTGAGGTGGGACAGGAGAGATGGCTCAGTTGTGCAGAGCACTTGGAAGCACACACACATACACACACACACACACACACACACACAATACAAATCCCCTGTACTGAGGATTGAACCAAGGCCTCACACATGGTGGACAAGTGTTTTATGTTTGTGAAGCTACATTGCTACATTTCCAGCTGTGGCTCTTGGTGTCCCCTCCCCCACACAGCCCCTAGCCAATACGGAATCTCCAGTTATTTTAACATTGAGAGTACAAAGGGTGCATGTTCTGGAAGAATGTGTTGTACCTCACAGACAGAAGGAACAGCTTTTAGAGGCAGGTTCTGAAAGAATGTGCTTAGGGCCTTCAGGTGAATCCCCATTCCTGGGACAAACAGCTGCTGGTTCTCACCTCTGGAATGAAATTTAAATGAGAAAGCGCTGAGCTGACCTGATGGAAAACCGGCATTAATGCGTGGAACCAGACTTGGGCCAAAGTGGTGGGATTAGAGAGAGGACAAATGAGTGTTAGACAAGAGAGTCCCAGAAATGATTAATCTAACTCTGCCCAGAATGTAGGAAGTAAAAGCAGGATCAGGTTATCAGGAAGTAGGCAGGAAAGAAAAAAAATTTAAGAAATCAGGAGACTTCTCTCCCAGTTTGGTTAACAATCCGCTGACCTGCCCTTCCCAACCCCCTTTCTAATCCATTAGCTTAACCTCTCTGATCTCAGGCTAATGCAGATCAAATCAAATGCTGCAGACTGTGCTTTGCCCAAGGACCACCTGGGCACAAAACCAGGGCCTTGCCCTGTGAGAATACATTGTTTGGCCCTTTGAAAGGCTGAGACTAGCCCAAGGCGACGTGGGAAGAGCGTCAGAGAAGGGCTTGAAGACCCTCGGTGAGAGTCAGGAGGAACGCACGGATGGCAAACGCTACCCAGAGTGCCCGGGAATACACAGGCCGAACCCTGGGATCTCTAGTCTCTCCCACTCTTCAGTCCCCCCCACCCCCCTTCACGGACACTACAGAGGCCAAGTCCTCTGCGAGGTCGTCCGCCCAGGGACTCCTAAACATCCAGACATCGGCTGTTATGTCGTCACCTCGAATTCCTCACTGGTAGTCTGCCTTGCGCTGGATGTGTCCTGGATCCACGCTCAGCCCTCACTCCACCCTCCTCCCTAAGCTCACTTAGGTTTCAAACCATCCTCGCTAGCACTTGATTACATACTGCCTGAATTGTTCCCCAGCCCACTGTGAGCAAGGCCTCCTCCTCCCAGCCCGCCCACTCGCAACTCCCAGTGTGCTCAGCTTTCCACCTCCTCAAATCCCAGCAACTGCCATGCGCGCGCTGTCAACGCCCTCCCTCCTCCCCACACACTTCATTACCTTCCCTGTGAGCCCAGGCTTCACCAGCCCCTCAGCCTTCCCACCCCATTTCCCAAAACCATCTCCCCACCACTAGGTCCCTGTGCCTCAGCCTCGCCCCTGTGAGACTGGACCCCAGCTCTTCTTCCACTCCCCAGCCCTCCACCCTGACATCTGGGCTCCCAGACTCTGGAGCTTTGCTGGAGAAAATCTCAGCCCACGCAGATTGGCGCTACTGCAAAGTCATCTGCAGCCTCAGCGGGCTGCTGAGAAGCCCGGAAAGCCTTCTCGGACTCCCTGGCAGCAAGTTCATCCTCTCCCATATTGGCTTTTCAGAGCAGTTTTCACCCTTGAATCTCACTAAGAAAACGGGGGGGGGCGGGGGAGGGGGGGAAGCACTTGCTCTTCTGGCCCATCAGGGACTTCTCTTCCTCCCTTTTGTAACCCCGGGCTCCCTATTTGGGAGCAGCCCCCTGCCTCCTAGTGTGCCAGACTGCACGGAGGACCTGCGCCTTGGCAGCCCTGTAGGTTCCCTTCTCTCTTTGTTCCGGCTCTACATTTATCTCTGCTGTCTTTCTCCTGGGTACGTAAGTGCTGTCTTTCCAGAGCTGTGGCTCCCCTCCTAGCCAAATTTCACTCCCAAGGCCCACCATGACCATAAAAACGTGCAGAACCTGAGAATGGCTTCCATTGTCCAGCCCGTGGCCACGGCTGGCCTCTGTCTTATTTGATCTGGCTGAAGATATGACCCCAGTGACCACTTTTCTTTTGAATTTTCTTCTCTTAACTGAGTGGAATGCTCTGTTCTCTGATGAAGGTTGGCTTAGCCGCAAGATGTTTCTCCTCTGTGTCTGTACCTTCGTTCTTGCTTTGTTCTGTCTGGAGGGCTTCTCTGATCTTGCCACCTTGTGGGGAAACTCCTGCTCATCACCTGGGAATGTTCTGGGTGTTCCTCACTCACCCTCCCGAAGTCTTCCAGATCAAACACCCCAAGGGTGTCTACATCTTCTCCCTTAATGCCCAGGATTAAAATCCCCTATTATTCTGGGCTTGATCATACGTGCCTGTAATCCCAACCCCGCAGAGGCTGAGACAGGAAGACCATGAGTTCAAAGCCAGTTTAGGGTATATAGTAGAAACCTTTCTTTAGAAACAAAAATGACATATTTTTTTGTGTCTGTTCATCTGTTAGCTTTTACAGGCTGGGAACTGGGCATTTTATTCTACATGTGCTTGACGCCTGCACAGCCTGGCACACAATGAGCCCTCCATTCATTTTGACTGAGGAAGTGACATGTCACCCCAAATCCCCAACCAGGCTACTCTAGGGTAGTGAGTGTAGCGAATGTGGTTAGTCTCTCATAGGGTTTTGGCACATTTATTTATTTAGTGTGTGTGTGTGTGTGTGTGTGTGTGTGTGTGTGAGAGAGAGAGAGAGAGAGAGAGAGAGAGAGAGAGACAGACAGACAGACAGACAGACAGACCTCGGAGCTCTCAGAGGACAACTTTCCACGAGGCAGACCCAGAGATGGAGCTCAGGTAGTCAACTTTGGCAGCAAATGCCTTTGCTTAGGGAGTCATCTTGCCAGTTCCCTCTTCCCTTTCCACTGGGATGAAATCCACGTTTATCATTTCGGCCAGTTTACAGTGCGGAGCTGAGATATCTGCTGTTCCAAATGGAGTATCACTGTCACTGCCTTCCAGTGGCAGACACTGATTGGTTGGTTAGTCGCTTCTTTTGAGACAGAATCCTTCAACGTACTCCACTGGCCTTGCTCTTGAGATCTTGATTCAGGCTCCAAAGTGCTAAAACAGGTGTGCACCACCTCACGTGAGCACCAACTTATGTTTTAAGATTTGATTACAGTGCCTAAGTGATCCATAGAATAAAAATGCCTTTAACCTGGAAGCTACTAGCCCAAAGGTGCTCACTTCCTGAAATGCTGGGGGCTACTGTTCGAGTTTTCATCCCCTTAAACAAGTTTGTTTGACCCAGATGTCCTTGATCACGTGTGGACAGGAGGTGCCTAGGCAGGAAATACGTTAGGATGCATGCTTGTCCCTGATTGGATGGAGGGAAGATGTGTGCAGACAGGAAGTATGGATTCATGCTTGCCCCTGATTGGATGGAGGGAAGATGTGTGCAGACAGGAAGTATGGATTCATGCCTGTCCCTGATTGGATGGAGGGAAGATGTGTGCAGACAGGAAGTATGGATTCATGCTTGCCCCTGATTGAACCTGATGGAAAATATGCCAACCTCATGGCTTTGCCTTTTTTAAGCTTTGCAAAATGTGACTGAGAGCTAGATTCTGGGAACCCAGAATGGCCCGGTTTAGAGTCAATCTATCATCCTGGTCAGTATTTAATCAAAGCTTGCTTCAAATGGGACTCAGAGACTGTGGAACTGGTCTTTCTCTTGTGAGTCTCAGGCTTAACGTACTCCCAAGCTCAACATTTTCAGTTGTCCCATATGGAAATCTTCTACCCACTAAGACTTGTTTTATTTGGTGTATATGTATGAGTGTCTGTCTGTCTGTCTGTCTGTCTGAGCACGTGGATACTGGGTTCCTACAGAAACCAGAAGAGGGTATTGGATCCCTGGGTGCAAAGACTGTGAGCCACCTGCTAAGGATGCTGGGGACTGAGCCCAGGTCCTCTGAAGGACCAGCAGGTGCTCTAACTGCTGCACCACCCCCCACAGCCTCCCTAAGGACTTACTGTCATTCTCAACCCCCTTGTTCCTCATCTTCAGCCTTTCTGTTTCTGAAGTTGCATACAATGGGGGTGGGAGTGGGGATGGGATTGAGGGTAAGGATGCAAATGTCTGGTTTGGGTCTCACTATACAGCCCTGGAACTCAGTGTCTAGGTCAGGCTGGACTGGAACTCACAAAGCTTGGCCTGCTTCTGCAGCCTGGGTGCTGGGATTGAAGATGTCTGCCACCACCTCCCAGTCTCTTTTTTAAAATTAAGTTTAGTTTTAAAAAAAAAACTTTAGTTATCATGCAAAGAAATGTTTTGCTCTGACATTCATACACATATGTGGTTACACTGTGTTGAGATCCTTCTAAGTTCCCCACAGCTGCTAAGTTTCTGGCTTCAGTCTTTGCCTGGATGGGGCTCCTGTCTCCAGCCCTACACCTTGTCCTGTTGACCTACTGTGGTTATTCCTTTCCGTGGACTTTTTCTGGCAAATATGTGGAACCCAGGACAACAGCCATTCTCTGTCACTCCTGAAACCTAACGGGGAACTTTAGACTGTAAACCAAGGCACAAGCCTCCATGTGACTCCCGTTTCTTTTCCCCTAAAAACCCCTTTGTGTGACTTTAGTGACCTCATCTCTGTTTATCACCCTAGTGGAATTTGGAGGCAAATTTTGTGTCAAGGTCAGCCATTACTGCTGAATGGTCAAGGCAGCACCCAACTCTTGCTCACATCTGGATGTGACTCTTGACAATTGTTCTGGACTTTCTCTCCCTAAAAACAGAATGTTTGGGTTAGCTTGCGGGCATCATGTTTTATTGTTTTGGCTATTATGGGTGATCCACCCCCCTCACACAGACACACACAGGCACACACACACACAGGCACACACACAGACACACACACATGCAGAGATACACACATACAGAGACACACACACACATACAGAGATACACACACACACAGACACACACATGCAGAGATACACACACACAGAGACACACACACACATACAGAGATACACACACACACACAGACACACACACACACAGACACATACACACAGACACACACACACACAGACACACACACACAGAGATACACACACACACAGACACACACATACAGAGATACACACACACAGAGCTCTGTGGGGCAGCCAGGCCATGCAACATGGAGAAAGAACGTTCATCTGAGTTTTCTAAAGAACCGCATTCTGCTTCCATTCCTGCTGCTGGCTTCACTCTGCCTTGCAGAGCAAGTCATGAGACTGTTTTCCCATCTGTGGAAGTAGAAGAGAAAAATAATACTTTCGCTGCCTGCACAGACATGAGAGTTAAAATTATGTCGTGGATGTGAACATTCTATGAAGCAGAAAAATATAAATTACTGTATCTATAAAAACAAAGCAGTGAGCTCTCACTTCCAGATACCAAGTTCAAACTCCTCACTCTATAATTACTGGAATTCAGCTCTTATTGCTTTAAAGGGTGAGTCTGTTCCTTCATCCACTTTTCTTGAACAACGATAAATACTTTCAAAATTACAAGTAAGTAAAACAAGAAACAGGGCTGGAGAGATAGATGGCTCAGCAGTTAAGAGCACTGGCTGCTCTTCCAGAGGACCCAAGTTCAATTCCCAGCACCCATATGGTAAATCACACCTGTCTGTAACTCCAGTTCCAGGGCTTCTGATACCCTCAACCAGATGTGCAGGTAGGTAAAACACCAGCGCACTTAAGATAAAAGTAAATTAGCTAAAAAAGAAAAGACAAACAAGAGACACATGGCCTGTCCTGTTTTGGGCTGGATTTTTGTTTCTGCTGTTGTTTGATGGGGTTCATTTGTACCCCTACTTGCAACTGGCTATGTAGATCAGACTGGCCTCAACCTCACTATGCAGTGAAGGATCAGCTTGGACTTTTGATCCACCTGCCTCATATTCTCTGGTGCTATATTTGGATTTGTAACCATGTGTCACGTTTCCAAACTTGTCACACATGGCAGTGAATGGAAGGCTCTGAAAATCTCTCATGGCCGTGAACCACTTCTGGAGATTGTGAAATATTTGGTCTGATCTGAACTTTGAACGTTTTAAAAATACCCTCTAAATGAATAGAATGTACAAGTCTGGGAATCATTACCTTTGAGGCTCATTTTTAAACAAAGTTCGGTTCTCTATATTTTTGGGTTAATTCTCACCTAGGCTTGCCCTTGCACCACTCCCTTAGAACCTGTGTCAGGAAACAGGAGGCTAACCTGGCATCCTTTCCGCCCACTGTGACTGCCTTGATCCCTATTAGCAGAATTGAAATCTCTGCCCTCAGTGCAGGGAAGCCATTAATGGAAGCTTCCTAGATTTACATCCATGTTTCATGTTCTTCTGGGTGTTCCCTCCTAGATAAGGGACTCCCTCCCTCTCTCCTTCCCCCCTCCTTCCCCATCCCTATTCAAATGACTCTCACTGTACCTGACAGGCCACACAGGTTTGACTACCTGCTCTCTTCACTTCTTCATGTGTAAATTCTCGTCCATTTATGTCACATCTGTCATCTGGATCCAGGCAGCTAGGCTGGAGTTGGTCCTGCTGCACTCCAGTCGGAGACATCTCATCATTCCGACCCTGACCAGCCTGAACCCTCCACTGGCTGTGGCTGACAGCCATCGGCCTGAGCCTGGTGATATGAACGTGAGATCTCATTCCCTTGGGCCACTGTTCGAAGAGAATACATAGTTTCAAATCTGCAAGAAGTGTGAATGCCTAAAGTAAAAACAAGGGCTGCTGTGTCCTGTCCACTGTCAGGATCAGTGGCTGTCTGCCTGCCCTGGCCTTCCCTAGGGTACCAGCTGGTTATCAGGGATGTGAGTGGGAGCTGAGAAGAATAAATACTTTCAGTCCACAAGCATTACATAGGCCGGAGCATCCTCAGGCTGTTTGGCGCCTCTGACAGTCCTCATTGCCTCTCTTCCACCTGTCAGTCACCCCCGTTCCATTGACTAGAGCCACAGTCCCAACTGACAGTAGGAGTCCAGGCTAGCCCAGAACATCAATAAGAGGCCCAGATAATTCTCAGTCTTTTAAAACAACTTACTTCGTTGTTTGAGTTCTTTTCTCTCTTGTTTCTGAAAAACTCAAATTTTCAAAACTATAAGCTGAGATGTTTCACAGAAATGTATCATCCCTACACAGTACTGACTTTCTGTTTCACCCCAGCCTGGGGCAGCGGTGGCTCTGCTGGGTCACTTTTCTTATGAATTGTTAATGCCACATCACTATTAATGATGACCGAATCTACTGAGCGTCTACTATGTGGCAGACACTATGCCGAGGGCTTTTCATCATTCATTTTAGTCCCCCTCGCCCCACCCAGGGGGCGGGTTTTGTTCATCTCACCTTTGGGACATCGAAGCTACACCATGGGTGAACGGAGGACCTGCTGGGATGAGTGTGAAGTTTGTGATCTTTATTTTTGCAGTTTTCTGAGATGACCTTTTCCTATGAAACCATTGTTTTTAAATTCTAGCTAACGGCCAGGTGTTCTAATGCACACCTATAATCTCAGCACTTGGCAAATGCAAAAGGCTCACAAGTTAGAGGCCAGCCTGGTCTCTATAAAGAGTTCAAGGCCAGCTAGGAATACATAGACCCTGTCTCAAAATATGATGATGATGAGGAGGAGGAAGAGAGAAGGAAGAGGAGGAGGAGGAGAAAAAGCCTACTTAGGTTGTCTGACCCAAGCTTTATCTCCAAATCTACAGTGAAAAAAGAAATGACTCTTGAAAGGTATCCTCTAACCCCCACACACATGCTTCACACTTATGCCCACCCCAACTCATAAACAGATAAATCCATGTAATATGGTTTTCTCATTCTAATTTTGAAAACTAAGATCTGTAACATTAGAATTATACGCTTAATTCTTACTTGAAAAATGCTGATTGATGGGTTGATTGGCCAATAGCATTTTGCTTTCTTAGTTCCTGGGAAGGGTTCTGGTTGTGAACTGATGGGAAGAGAGACATTGTGGCAAGTGCACACAGATGCTGTCAGCCACCGTTGCCCTGGCCTGGCCCAGTCACTGCCTCCTCTAAAATCTTTTTTCCTTATTTCACAGAGATCTGACATGGTGACTACTGGGGCTTCTGAAAGAAAAGACGGCAACTTCTAGAAATGAGCCCTATGGGTTATAATGAAAGCATCTGACCTGTGCTGTGGCCTCATCCCCTTCTAGTCTACTTAAAAAGAAAATTCAGAAGAGGAAGAAAAAAAGAAAAATATTCTACTGGGTGGTGATGGCCATGTCTTTAATCCTAGCACTTGGAGGCAGAGGCAGGTGGATCCCTGAGTTTGAGGCTAGCCTGGTCTCCAGAGCAAGTTCCAGGACAGTCAGGCCTAGCTACACAGAGAGACCCTATCTTGAAAGAATAAACAAAACCAAAACAAAACCAAAATAAAACAAAAGTGCAAACCAGTTTCCTCAGACACAGAGAACTCCGGTCTCTCTGTGGAGCCTCAGCCCTCTGAGGGGCCTCAGAAGAACTTTGCAGATACTCTTTTCACACTAAAGAAACTGAGGCTTCGAGAGACCTGGGGCTGCACAGCTAGTTCATTCACCACGACTCTGAGTTTTTCTACCATTTCCTTTCCACTCCCTCCTTTGTGACTTTGCTTCATGCCCATTAGAAGGGAAAAGAGAGATAATTTCTGCTTCTTCAAGAAAGGCAAAGCCAAGCTTCTGAAAAGATTGGGACTCCAATGATTTACTATTATTTCAAGAACAACCTTGGGTTTATTAGCCGATGGAATAAAGGAAAAGACTCTCTAAAATGAGATTCATTTCTGCCTTCCACCAAAGGAGAAGGAAAACAACTTCCATTGGCTCAATGGGAGTTCAGGTTGCAATTTAATTCTTCACCTGCTGAGAGAAAGAACCCACAGAGAAAAAAAAGGAATCAGACTCTCCTCATCAGGATTGTTGGCAAACCCTCTACCTCTGAGCCATCTTGGTGCCCAAAATGTTTAAAAGAGAAATTCAGAATCAAAGTGTTCATTTCTCTTTGTCGGGGATTATCAGGACGAACAGGCTGCAGGTTCTGCTCAGACAAGCTCAGACACCTGGCTTAAGAAGTGGCTTCATTCAAAAGCCTCCAAATTGAGGACCAGGACTATTCACCTGAGTGAAAACAAAAAACAAATAACATTATTTGTTATGGGATCTGCTCCAGACCAGTGCCCATAGGATCAATCAACCTCTCAGTGGTTAACACTATGTCTGCATCCAAAGTGTGAGGTCACAGCCTCTCCTCCACGTTGGGGGGTAGGTGGAGGGGGTACAGGGGGGCTGACAGGATGGACTACAATTGGTTTTAGTCATTGCTGTTCTGACAAAAGATTTTTTTAATTAGATTTTTTAAAATGGTAAATAAAAAGGGAAATGGCTCCAGTGGGAAAGGGGAGGCAAATTATAGCAACATCATACTTGAAAAGAACAAGAACAGTCCAGAACTTTCTATTTTCTGATTACATCCAATAGGTGCCTTCATGGCTTGTCTTACTGCTCTGCCTACAAATATACGTCCATGTCTCTGATGAGCCAGTCTGCCTCCATTTTAGGCTTGGAAGCCATCTCATAGTAAAGCCTCGATTCATTCCTGTTTATGACTAAACCTCTGTTTCTCAAGGGCTGGGCTGTGACCCACCCCACCTATAACCTGAAGTACGATGGTTCTGAATTGTGTGTTCTGGGAACCAGCAGTCGTGCCCTTGTTTCAAACTGTCGTTATGAACAACTTGTCATGACCACCTTGCAGCCATTGTGCTTATTTCAGGAGGCTGTATAACCAGCTTGCTATGCCGTGTTCTGATCTGTAACCCTTGGAGCCCCTACTCCTCAACTATAAAAACCCTTATCCTACCCATACTAGCTCTGGTCTCTTGAACCTGCCTTTAGAGAGAGGCAGCCTGTGAGCAGGAGTAAACAAAACCTTGCTTTAATTAATTTGGTCATGGTGATCTGGCTCAGAGGTCTTTCTCCTCACACCTGAGGGACTATATCTCTAAGGAAGGCATGCATCCTGGGTTTGTGGGTGCAGTAACAGGAGACAGACATAGTCACTAAGTTACTTTCTGAGTCCTTAAATTCTTCAGAATTTTTACGGGTTAGAGTTATGCTCAATTTTTCTGGGAGGAGATTGACAAGCAGGTTGTCTTCAGGGGTGACAGGGGCCATGCAGGTTCCCCCCATTAATGTAACACATGAGGTTCAGAATTCTGTTGTTGCCATGTTGAATTCTTTGTTGTTGTGTTTGCTTTGTGCTAGAGTCTCATGTAGCCCAGGTTGGCCACAAAGTCACTGTGCAGCATGAACATGACACAGGGTTTCTGATATTTCTGCCTCTGCCTGCTCAGCCTGTGATTATCCGATGTGTAACACAACATGCCTGGCTGCCATCAAGGAATGCTTTTGTATTTGTGTTCTGCAAATGAAGTCTAAGGGGACAACAGAATCTTGACTTCCTTGTAGTCAGGATCTATACCCTGTCCCCTAACATCCTGTCCCCGCCAGGCCTCTTTCCCTCCTTCTATGCTGTGGTTTCTGCCACCCTCCCTTTGGGTTGGAGATGCCTCTGCAGTGTGGCTGGTGATGTGTGTATGCCCTACCTAAGCTCGTAGCTGCCCGTGGGCTACGGGCTGGAGCAGAGGCGCTCTGGGTCAGAGATGACTGTGTGGTTTCTCATTCTACATGGGTCCTGCTTCACCATTTTACAGCAGAACCTTCTTGAACAGTGATCATCTTTGAAGACTGGGGATGGGGAGTGGTAGAGAGGTTTCCTGCTTACTTTTAAAATATAGCTCTCTGGGCGCAAACAAGAGAGCAAGAGCAGCAGGCAGAGTCCTGAGAAGTGTGCTCCCAGGTGCAGGCTGGACCTGGGGATCCTCCTCACCCAGCAAAGGGAAAACGGTCCTGTCACCTTCCAGCACAGCCTGAGGGCCACAGAATAGTTTTGGCTCCAGGCTACTCTTTTACAGTGTCCAGTCGGGATGGTGATTTTGGCAAGAGAGAAAGATATAGGAACACGGACGACTGACACGGGTCAGGGTGCCCAACAGAAGATGGTGTGGGCTTAGTGTAGTAATGTGCCCCCCCCCCCAGAACTGCCTGAATCACAGTGGGCAGAGAAGAGAAAATGGGTCGGAACCTCCGGATTCATACATTGAGGCACAGCCGGCAGGTACAACCCAGCAGTCTGGCCCCATTCTCCTTAGACTAGCAAGCAAGAAGCCAAGTGACCTTGCCCTGAAGCTCAAGATGGATGATGAGGGGAAAAGCAGATACTCTCTGGTGAGGGCTGACTTAATTAGCCATTTTAATAATTCATGAGTCTTGAAAACATTTGCCAGACCCAGAGCTCAGATTCTGCTTCTGGTATTTAGCTCTGGGTTGTCTCTACCACAAATGCGCCGCTTCATAGGACAGCCAGGAGCAAACCTGGCAGCCTGGGCTTAGCTAGACCATGTCTGCTTCTTAACCCTTTGGGGTTCAAAACCTCTTGGAGAAGCTGGTGGAAGTTCTGGACCCTTGTCTTAGGGAGATGCATACCTATATGTACTTGCACATTTCAGGGCTCCGCATCTCCCCAGAAATCTCCTGTCTTGAACTTTTGCTTGAGGAGCCTTGATTTAGATCATGTCGGATTCTATTTTAAACTCACCCCCAAGCCAGGCTGAGGATCTGTCAGTGCAGTGCTGTGACTCTGGATTTACAGGCAACCAGTCTCAAGTAGATGTCTGCCTGGTGAGAAATGCATAATGTGGTTTTGGTTCATTAGTCTGAAGCAACGTGAAGGCAGAAAACAGAACGGAACTAAGGGAGGAATGACAGCTCCCTCCCTGCCACCTGCTAGAGAGGACTGCTGAACCCAGGGGTGGGCCCTGTGGTCAGGACAGCCAGGGGTCCTTGAGTACCAGCCTAAGTGTCTTCTGGATGTGACCTGGAGGAGCCCCTTAACCCCTCAAACCGCAGTTTCTACATTTGTAACCTGGAGCGAATAGGATGTAGCCTGTGTCTGGATTTGAAGGACCAGGCTAGCTCCGTTCTGTAAACGCCTCTGCACGAAATGAACTACCTGTGAAACGCCATACATTTCAGAACACTACATTGGTTTAATGCTGTGGGGGGGAGGGGAGGGACACATTGCAGTGACTGGAAACTCCAGCTGATGAGCTGACCCCTTCCTCACAAGGGACTATGGGTGGCTGCTGGGGCTACTGAAGCTGTCACAGCCTTGATTTCCTCCCCGCCATACATCTCAGGAGCGTGGAGGTACAAGAAATACCAAGGAGGGAAATGTGGGTTTTTTCTGGCTGCAAGCCCGAAGGCAGCAGGGAACACAACAGAGAGGAAAGCTCGGGAAAGAGCGAAAGAGCCACGTGTCTTCCATTTCAGAATGGTTGAGGAGACGCCACTGGTCCCCACAGAGAAATACGGAGCTGGTAAGTTGGCAAAGCTATGTCCCCTGCTCCCTGGGCCCTCTCAGCGATGCCATGGAAATAGCTGGAGAAAGAAGGGCACCGGGTGAATGACAAATGTCCCTGAGGTCACGGTGGTGGAGAGAGGGCGACTTGGCACCAAGCCTTGTGCACCAACTCTCTCATTCTCCTAGGAACCCTCCAAGATAAACATTCTTATCCTTCACTGTAGATGAGGAAATCGAATCTCAGAGAAGCTACTCAAAGGCCACAGCTATTTCTGTGCTGCTGAGGGAGTCACAGCAACCCAGGCCGCCTGCCTCTGAGATCTGTTTCTCCGTCCCTGCCCGCTCAGCCAGGCGAAAAGCCGAAAGCCTAGGTAGTCCTAGCTCTAGGTCCCTGAAAGTCGTCCCCAGCTGCGGACCGCGCTGTGCGGAGCCCCAGCTCGGTAAATATTTGCACCGTGACTGAGACGGAGAGAATGCTCCTTTCTTGGTCCTGGGCAGCTCTTGGCAGCTCACATGCACTGTTTACCTTCCTCCCACATTCCCCCCCTGAGGAATCATCATGCCTCACTTCCCTTCAGTCCTCTCAACAGAAATCAAGGCAGAGTGGAATGAAGGAAAGAACCTGGCAGATATAACGCCTGTCTCGAATCTGTCCCGCGTGGCCTCAGCGTTCCAAACAGCGAAGATTCTAGTGAAGAAAAACACCACCAGTCACATCATTTAGTCAGGGTGGACAGAGCAGGACCGGGTGTCCTGGAAGCCTCCTAGTCCTACCCCTGAGGAAGATGTGGGGGTACGCAGCTCTCAAGAGGAAGGTATTTTTGTGTTTCCTGGGGAAACTGCCATCCCAGGGTCTGAGAGAGGATGAGCAGGAAGGCCTGTAGCAGGAAGCAGGGAGGTTCAGCCCAAACGGGGCCTCTGCCAAGGCAGAATCCCGCCATCCGGGGGACTTGGTTCAGCAGTCTCCTCGCTGGTTTGCAGCTGACAGTGCCCAGTAGAGACAGCAAGACCGCCACCCGCTTCCAGCCACTGACTCCCTGACGGTGACGAGCTGTGACTGCTAACTGGAAAGGGCTTTGGCATCCAGATTTTTCCATAAAATTCTAGCCTGGCTCTTTATGTTCTAAGCAAGGCCCTGGGTTTCCTTTTTAGCATCTCGGTTGGGTATGACATGTTCCCCAGGATCAGCTTGTTTCATTTAAGAGGATCAGAGCATGTGTTTAGAATTTACATCTAAGTAACGGACTTCTGGATGACAGCAGGGTGTATTATTACTTACAGTTGGTAAAGTCCCCTTGGAGGAGAAGCGGTATAATATTCATTTTTCTTGCTGCCACTTGACAGTATGAATTGGTTTTGTGTAAGAACCAAGAGCTCATTTTGGGTTGAATTTAGGAAACCGGCAAAACAAATTTGACTTCCATGGGTCTGAATGATTACAGCGTAATAAACACACAAAGGCCGAGGGGCTAATTTATCATTGCTTTCAGTTTTATTTATTCAAGACTCCTTCATCATGGGTATAAACAGCTTTTAGTAAAGATTATGAATTGAATTTCCAAATGAGCTGTCAATGGCTTTCTACAAAGAGGTTACTTGATTTGTTGTTTTCTTGAATAAGACATGTCTTTGCCCTGTGGGTTATGGAGCCTGTATATTAATATTGGAAGATTATTCTGTTGTGCTTGGCATCTCTGATGTGCAATGTTGGATTCGTTCTCTGGTCTATCTGTCTTTACTCTCTTTAATAAACACCGAGACCGAATGCATAACCTCTAAAGACCTGCACTTCCATGAATCCTAGAGGAAATGTCTGTCTGTATGGCAGTTTATGACTGGAATGATAATTGATTCCCTTTAGAATTGTTAAAGTATCTGCTCTCCACGACAGACCCCTGAAAAAAGCCTGAGAACTGCTGTGGGTCATGGCGGGGGACTTGTCACTGACCTTGCTTTTGTGGCATAGTGACAGACTGACAGGCATTTTAGCTCATTGCATACTGCTGAACTACAGTATACTGCCCTCAGAGGGCAGTAGGGGGTGGGGGAGGGGGAGAGTGGTGAGAGAAAACACCCTGCATTTTTAATTTAGAAAATTACACAGAGCAGACCTGTGCAGGCAGAGGCAGCCTGCACTTCCCCAAGGGCTGCAGTACACAAAAGTAAACACGACCAGGGGACTTGGTGTCTGGTTTGGCTATTTCAGAGCGCTTGGGCTGGGAAGGTCCTTGGGAGGCCATTTCTTTCAGCTCCCTCAATGCCTGTTACTATCTTTTAATATAGAAAAGCTGTTGTGTGAAGGGCTAGAAATGTTAATGTCTGAAGAGAGCCTCCTACCTCTCTAGGAAAGTTCCTTTGTGTGGTTATTTTCCAGAATGAAAGATGTAAAATTCTAGCAGCTGGGAACGTCAGTCTCAGAAGAAATGAGTCTGAGCTGCTAATGGCAACATTGTGTCCAGTTTACAACGTAACAACCTTCAGGGGTTTTTTTGTTTTTGTTTTTTTAATTTACGTTTATTTTTCAAGTTAGGTTTTTGTTTGTTTTTGCTTTGTTCAAATGATCTCCTTATATATCTAGCTAACCTAGAACTGTATGTAGATCAGGCTGGCCGCAAATTTCGGGCTATCACCCTCTCTGTCTTCCGGGAACTGGGATTGCCAGCTTGTGCCACGACCACCAGCTAGTCCAGAGAACTGTAAAGCAGTGTCTAACAAAAGGTTGGGGTGTCCAAATTAAACTGGGCCACAGTCCAAACTCCTTTGACATTCATTGTCATTAGGGTTTTAAGCTGCTTCAATAATTCTGTAGTAAAAGACACACAGTGGAAGTATGTACTCTTGGATGTGTTGTGCCTCAGGAATGAGTCCATCTAGACAAGCACAAGAAATCGAATCAAGCTAAGGTCTGAAGGGGGCTGGCTGGCCCCTTGAGGCAGGGGGCAAGGGACACCTGGAGACAGTATGGCATACATTTAAGTCTTCTCTTCAGAGCCACATTTCTCTTTTTCTCTTAAACCACCAAGGAATTCAAATGGATCATTTCCCTCATTGGTGAAAAGCTATTCCCTTTCTTCCAAGATGGTTCAGATAACCTTCCTTCTGATTACATCTACAGCCATACATCTCCGTTACATGCGTGCCAGGAGAACAGGGCAACCTCAATACCTCTCCAGGGCTACTTAGCCCTCTGGGTCAGTCACATCTTACTCAGGAAAACAGCAGCGCAGGGAATTTCTCTAGAGAAGACCATTTGCAGCTCATTTGGAAATTGTATTCTTAAGATTTTCATTCTTTTCTTTCTGAGACAGGGGCCCTGGTTGGACTCAAGCTCTCTATATAGACCAGGCTAGCCTTGAAGTCTTGATTCTCCTGCCTCTGCCCCACAAGTGCTAGAATTCTAGGTATTACTACTTTTTTGGCTTTCCTTCATGATCTTTAATAAAGCCTGGCTTTACCTCTGTCTGGGTGGAAAGTTCTGGTTAACTTCTTTGTCTTAATATCTTGTATGTGTCCACTCCTATATTTAGCATATGGCATATCTAAAATCACAGTTTTTCTAATTACTGACAGCTTATTAATACACATATAAGTATAATTTAATAAATAATAGCTTATTTTAGAGGGATCTGCAAGCATTGCATAATCTTAGGATTTCAGTTTGACTCTCAGCAATTTCTCAGAACGAATTCGTTTTATTTATTTACTTATTTTTATTTTATTTATGAGGACACTGTAGCTCTCTTCAGATGCACCAGAAGAGAGCATCAGATCCTATTACAGATGGTTGTGAGCCACCATGTGGTTGCTGGGAATTGAACTCAGGACCTCTGGAAGAGCAGTCAGTGCTCTTAACCACTGAGCCATTTCACCAGCCCTCAGAACTAATTTCTACTTTCTACCAGACAAGAGATTATTTCTTTTAATTAAGTGTCTCTGTATTCTATGAAATTCTACAATGAATTTTCTATGTAATTTAATGTCTTTGAGTATCTTACCTACAGTGCCTTCAGAAGCCAGCGGATCTTGGCTCTCCAGGGAATGGAGTTCAAGACAGCTGTGAGTTGCCATGTGAACATTAGGAACGGAACCTGGGTCCTTTGCAAGAGCAGCAAGTGCTTCTAGCTGCAGGGCCATCTCCCCCCCTACACACACACCAAAACACAACAACCCCAAAGAACCAACAACAAAACCTCCTTGAATTTAAATCTTTCTCTTCAAAGTTTTCAGATTACCAACACACACAGACACACAGACTCACAGACATAAACACACACAGGCACACAGACACACAGACATAAACACACACACACACGTATAACTTTTATGCTCTGGATTCCTAAATCATACATGCTACCTTGGATTATAGTCTAGTTTCATATTTATAGACTTTTGCATTTGCATTTAGAATAGAAACTTTTACTTCTATGTTTTTCTTCTATTTAAAACAAACAAACAAAAAAATGAGTTCTTGAACTCCTAAGTGAAACCTAGCCCCTGTTCCTCTGCCGTCCCCTCTGTCTAGCAGCAGGAGCATAAAGCAGTCAGGCCTGAGTGTGTGGTGAGGGCACAGCAGAGAGAAGATGAGGAGTCAGCAGAGAAAGGTCTAATGTGCCCGCTCATGATGCCATGTCCTCCTCCGAGTCCTGCCCTCTAAGGCTTCTCCCGTCAGCTTCCATGGGCTTTGTGAGATTGTTTTCCAGTTGGGCTGAGGGGTCCCTCAAATGAGACAGTGTGGGGAAAGACTGAAAGGATAAAGGCGGTGCTAGGAAAAGTTTGTGAGGAGCAGCAGAAAGCTGGCCAAGCACTGAGTAGGCCGAGAAGCTGCTGGAAGTGTTGAAATTGAGGAAAAGAAGATGCATGTAAAATCCCGAGGACCCTTGAGAACGATGGCTGCTCCAGGAGTGATCGGAGAGAATACAGGACACACTTGAACATTTGTGCCAAAAGCAAAAGAGAACCCCCCCAAATTAATAGAGTCATGGCAAAAAGGCATACATAGGAGTCAAGCTGCTCACACTGGCCAAATCTGGTAACCTGAGCACCAAAAACTGTGACACTAACAGGGGAGGGGGAGAGAGGGGGATCCCTAAAGCTGTATCAATCAGTAACAATGTTCATAAAAGGCGGAAAGTGTTTCTTTACAAGAATTCTAGGAATATATATAGAGTGGTTCTATGACAGAAAAACTTAAATTTTCTAACCCACGATACAATTATTGGCTTAAACAAGAGTTGTTGATAAACAATAGAATCAGTAGGTGGAGAGTAATAAGATATTTATACAGGGACAGAGTGTTGCCCCACAACTGCTTATTAATTAAAAGTGGAAAGTATATCCAGTGATCTGCTATCTTAAGTGATCAACTTTACCACCATTACTAGGGGAACAATGCTCTCATATGCTCCTTCGATTATACACTGTGGAATAAACAACACATGGGAAATGTTTTCCCCAGTCTTCAGCTTAAATTAGAACTATATTCTAAGTTATCGGAAATACGAGACGTAGAAGAACAAACTCAATGATGTTCTAAGGAAAGGAACAAACCTAGACTATAGACATTTTACAGGTAAACTGTACTGAGTTTGGGGACTAGGGGTTGGGTGAGCAAAGCGTGTGCCTGGTGTGCACGGAGGCAGACACAGCAATATCATACATAGAAAACACAGAACCCGTGAGAACATTGAGGTGGCTGTTCTCGCGGTGTTCAGCTTGATGAGATCCAGAATGAACTACAGTCCAGAAATGGAGGGCTTGCCTGTCATCCAGATCTGAGGCTTTTGATCTGGCCCTTGTCCTGGAATGACACATGCTTTCATCTGGACCTTGAGGCACAGTGGCCATGTGAAGCTTAGGCCCAGACATGGTGGCACACATCTTTAATCCCAGGAGACAGAGGCAAGCAGATCTCTGAGTTCAAGGCCAGCCTGGGACAGGGCAAGTTCCAAATCCAGACATAGTGGTGCATACCTTTAATCTGGGCCACACCTTCTGCTGGAGGCCTACATAAGGACAGTGGCAGAAGGAGGGCTCTCTCTTCTCCTGCTTGCACTTACTGCCAGCACATGTGTTGGAACCTTCTTCAGGATTCCAGCGTATACAGAAGACCCGCTCAAGCGACCGGCCTCATGGGACTGAGCACTGAACTTCTCATTGACAGCTGCCCATTGTTGGGTTAGCTGGACTGCAGACTGTGAGCCATTCCGATCATTTCCCTCAATACGTAAACATACTCCATAAGTTCTGTGACTCCAGAGAACCCTAATACATTGACCTAATTAAAAGAATTAAAATCAAAAGGGCAAATATTGAGTCCCAGCATTCAAGAGGCAGAGGTAGGTGAGTTTCTATGAATTTGAGGCCAGCCTGTTCTACAGTGTGAGTTCCAGACTAGCTAAGGCTACATAGAGAGACCCTGCCTGACATAGAAGAGCAAACAAACAGCAAACAAGAAAGGGTCTAAAAAGACACACTTTTTAAAAGATAAAACCCTGTCTTGAGTCCTTGTTGGGGGAGGGGTGGAAAGTATAAAAACACTTTCAGGAACAATTCAGAGAGCGGACATTGTGACCCAGCCCCCTCTCCTCTGTGAACAGATGTCCTTTGCCATGAGCTCCACGTGAGGCCGTTCAGTTAGAATATGTAAACGCCTCTCAAAGCAAACTGTGATCCTCTCTGTTCCCACGAGGGAAGCTAGATCATCAGTGAGAGGGAGAAAGGAAGAGAGCAGTCTCCACACGTCAACTTTCACCTCTCGAGGACGGACATCCCAATTCCCACCAGTCTAAAAGCATCAAAACCAAGCTGACTTGCCCCTAGAGGTGTGGCACACGTGGCTGCTGTGTCACACGTATGTGTCAGTAGACGGCAGAGAGGAGGTTAGGTTTCCGCCCAATGTTCTTCTATGAACAACCAAATGATTAGTAGTCTAATATTCCCTGAAATAGGTGAGTATGAGACAGCCACCAGACCAGCACCACGCAGGCCCAGATGAGCTCCCAGGACAGGGAGCAAGCCAGAGACTAGAACCTAGCCTGGCACTGCTGCCGCTAGGCAGGAGTGAGCCCGACATGGAGGAATGAGGCCAGTGAAATGCTGGGAAAGCAGTGAGCACTAGATGACTCCCAGATGGGGCCCAGCAGGCAGGCAGCCTGAGCCGGTCTGCACTTGGTCTGGACAGCACAGTAGACAGAGCCTGGGGTCATGAGAGCAGGGGGCTGGTGGCCTGAGCAGCTCGGATACCTCTCAGGCCCCAGGGCTTTGGATTGGACCACCCCAACACCTACCCAGTGGACTAACTGGTGGTCCTGCAGACCCAAACTGCAGGACCTCCATAGCACAAGGCAGCAGTAGGGTGTCAGAGACAGTCGCCATGAGGACCCAGTACTGACAGAGTGGCAGAAGCCATAGGCCTCAGGTGTCAGCAATGACTCACTGCAAAGAAATCTGGATAGAGGGTATGCTGTGGGGTCCCTGTCAAACGCTACAGTTCCCACACCAGATTTCTTTTTTTCTGTTAAGGGGAGGCTGCAAGGGGGAGAGAAATATCAATGGGATTGGGGGTCATGATTGGTTCATGAAGAAACAATAAAAAGCTAAACCAAAACTAAAGCCAAACCAAACCAAACCAACCAACCAACCAACCAAACCCAAGCCAATACAAAGAAAATGGGGGGAAGCATCTGAGGTGCTTTTGCAGACAGGCATGTCTCCGTGCAGTCTTAGTTCTACCAACAACATAACAAACTCACTCCTTTCCTGTGCAATCATTCAGAGAATGAAAGAGGTTTACTTAGGATTAATTATCTGGTGGTTAACTGCTTTAATTCGTAATTTCATGATGCTAATATATTCTCTAAATAAGACTAGAAACAAAAACAATTAAAATCCCAACTTAATACCATAATATCACACAATGATAAAACCGAAACCCAAACAAACCAAACAAATCAGAACAACCACCACCACAGAGAAGGCAGGGTGCATGACTTTGACCCCAGGACTCCCAGCAGTTCAGGGACAGAGGGAGCCCTGTGAGTCTGAGGCCAGCCTGGTCTACACAGTAAGTTCTAGGACAGCCAGGGCTATAAATTGGGATCCTGTCAAGAAAAACAAAAAACAAAAAACAACAAAAAAAAAAGTATGAACAACCATATCTAGCAAACTTGCAGCTTTGGAACTACTTTGTTAATTAGCATACAGAGTGACATTTCTCACATGTGTGAGCATATGTGCGTCTGTGTGTCCCTGTCACTCCTTGTTTCTCTGAAGCAGGGTCTTCCCCGAACCTGAGTTCATGCTTCTGTTAGGTGGGCTGACCAGTGAAGGCCCAGGATCTCCTTGTCTCTGCCTTCTAATACTGGGGTCATAGGCAACATGGCTGTATGCAAAGTGACGGCTTCATTTTACATCTTCATAGAGGAAACATCACACTTTACCTTAGTCATCCTCCCCATAGTTCCCTTGCACTTCTCCCGACCCTTCCCCCTCGTGCTGGTCCCCTTCTCCCTCCCAGTAACTCCCACATGGGTTTCACTACCTTCTATTATCTTCCTCCCTCTGTCCCCATTCTTCCCTTCCACCCTCTTAAAACCCTTTCTTCACCTCTCATTCATCTACATTTAAAAGAGATTTTGAGAAAATGATTATTTCTCTTTGGGCTCATAAGGCAGGACTGGTGGAGTTAGGAAGACACTGGAGGGCTGGGGTTGCCTTGCTCGGGCCAAGTGTGAATCAGTATTCAGTAGAAAGAGAACAGGGAGCACCATTAGCAAAGACAGTCACAAACACACGGATGCTTTAAGGGGACGAGGACACTTTTTAAGGAAAAGATAGGCCAGACTGGAAGGTGATGGCTTTGGTTTGGGATATGGTTGTTTAGTCCCCCCAGGAGCAGAGGACAGCAGGGTTTTCAGGATTTCTAGAGAGGACCTACCTTGTGAAGATCCTACCTTGGTCCTCCTCTAGAGCACACACACCTCTGAGGCTACTCCATTTCCCCAGGATTGGAGAATTCCCTGCGCAGAGGGCAGAATGGTAGGCTCTTTCCTCATCGCTCCCAGGGTGGCACAGTTGCTCTGGAGACAATGGATGCTAGTGTGGCAATGGCCACATCTCCCATTCCTTTGTCCCGTGTGCCATGGATGTGCCCTCTAAACACTCACATGTGGACATTTAACCCCCAAATCCATGTTACTGGAAATTGGAGGCGGGCCTTCAGGAAGTATAGTATTAGATCAGGTCGGGATGCCTTTAGTGGCTATATAAGAAGACAGAAATAAATTAACAAATTTGGTCTGCGTCGCCAGGTTCTGAGGGAGCCGGAAGGTCCTTCAGCCACACCGAGTGCTGGAACCGTTTTCTCAGACTCCCCGCTCTGGAACCGAGAGACTACGTGCGTTCCTTGTTATGTACTTAATCTGACCTATCAACAGAAATATACTAAGTTGTTAAGCATGGCTGTCTAGAAAGTGCCTCCCTGGCTCCTCTGTTAGCTTGTTCTTGTGGCTTTCCATGCTCAGTTTCATCACAACACATGAAATGTGTCTAATGGGCTACTGCTATTACTAATATTCATTTTGTCTTTCTCTCCCTCTTTTTTTTTCTTTCTGGAGCTGAGGACTGAACAGTGCTCTACCACAAAGCTACATTTCCCACCCATATTGACATTTATCAGGTCAGTTTTCAGGATGACCAAACTCCCCATTTTTTTTCCTGGAAGTATTTGGCTTTAACACCGAATGTTCACCATCTCAGAAAATTCATCAGTGCTAAGCAACCCAATTGGAAAGGCATCCTAAAGTAATATTCAAAACTTTTTAGATGAGCAAATAAAAGAATAGCAGATTATCTGCCTACATCAAATTAGAAGGCCCTCAACTTTTCCTGTGTATGCGAGCATAAGCCCTTGAGGACAATTTAGTTCCTAAGCTCTTCGAATTCACTGAGCTGAGAATGCAGTAGGCAAAATATGTCTGTTAGAGATTAGGTTGTTGGTGTGTGCACGCGCGTGTGTGCGCACCTTCTTGCACATATATGAGTACCTGTGCTTGCAGAGGCCAGAAGAGGGCACTGGCTTCTCTGCAGTTGGAGTAGCAGGCAGCTCAACATGAATCCTGGGAACTAAACTCTCGTCCTCTGAAAGAACGGCTCGATAGAGCCCTTAATTGCTGAGCCATCTCTCAGGCCTTAGATTGGATCATAAGTATTCTACAACAGTCCCTGTGTGGCAGGCACAGTATTCAAGGCGACATTGCTCAGAGCTGGACCTTTAGAGGCGATCGGATCACAAGGGCTCTGACTTCATGACAGATCAATTCAGTCATGGCCTCATGGATTGATGGGTTTGGGAGGTGGGGAGGGGCTTGGTTATAAAAGCTTTGCTTCTCAGGGGCTAAGAGCTCCGTCCTCTCTTCCCAGGATGCTCTCCTCCACTAAAGGACTGGAAACAACATGGACAAGGGAGTGTGACGTCTCAGCACAGCAGCAGCAGCCATGGCTCTTTCTCAGGTGGAGGTATTTTTGTCACAGTGATGGAAAGCCAACTGTCACATTGTCTCAGCCCTGCTTTGCCTCATAAAAGGAAAAACAGGGTAGCTTTCTCAGCTAGGGCGCCTGGTCTGAGCTCTGCCCCACCTTCCCAATTCCATTCTAGATCACAGAAGACAAGTTGACTCATTACATACGATCAATGCCCTGGGAAAAGTAGGACTTGTTTTTTTTTTTTTTTTTTTAAATTTGTTGAGAAGCCCATAGACTATATTCAAGAATGACGGTATGTTGTGTGTGTGTGTGTGTGTGTGTGTGTGTGTGTGTGTGTGTGTGTTTTGAACTATTAACTAGCAAGACTAGTTAAAAGAGAGAAGCAAGGGAAAGGAAGTTATCCAAAGATAAGACCCCTGTTATCTCAGTTCAGAAAATGAGGAAGAAGCAGTGGGAGGGGAAGGACATTCTTGTTTTTTCCCCCAAGATGGACAAAGGTAGAGAACTCTAAGATCTCACCATGGGAACCGGACAGAGAAAAGATATGTTCAAGGCCCTGATACACGGTCATCGCTGACTTTGCTTTTCACTGGCAAGGGCCAGGGTTAGGCAGAGCCCTCTGTCACATTTCGGAAGACAAGGGCTCTATAAATAAATTGACTTGGAACAGTCTCAAATACACATAAACCACAATGGCTTTAAATGTAACTCTTGACTTCTCTTTCTTTTCTTGAGAGATCAGCAAGGAAGATTATGCAAGAGAGGCTTTACCAAAATCCAACCTAAGAAACCTGGAAGAACTTTCCTGTAGCCTGTATTTTTAAAAATTATTTCTGTGTACTTGCTAATGAGCACCACCACACCTCTCTAGGCACAGATCCGAGTGTCACTTAGTATTCATTCTGCACCGATCCTCTTAAAAAATTCCTTCCCTAGAGAAGATTATTCATTTTGTCATTCAATTTCCCACCATTAAAAGTTTCATATGTAAAATCACTGCATGCTAATGGAGTACTGTGTAAAGAGATTATTTTTAGTGAGTCAGCTGAAAGAAAAAAAATCATTAGTAGGTCTTCCATCTGAAGATCTGAGGAGGATTCACAAATTTCGGAGGTATACCTTAATTTACCGGAATGCAGAGCACCAGTGGCCTCAGATTATAGAGTGGAGGTGCCCATTTTAAAGTAATACTCTCACTTCAGGATATTTATCTCATTTGCAGGATAAGATTAATTGGCTTTCCTCCCTTTCAATACTATTGGGGAACCACATAGGCAAGGATAATAGAAACAGAGTGCTGAGGTGGGATTTTTGTTTTGTTTGTTTTCCCACTGAGTGGGCTTCCATCTCAAAGGGTGTGAGAATGTTCATTAGAAGGCCCCTAATGTCAGCTTTGCATGACTGACCCAGCACTGGTTTCATTACAAGATATGTTCGAAGGTGTGAGAGAATGTCTAATTTAGGCAAAGGAGGTTAAATTCACCGAAGATAAATTCACTGAAGGTGCTGAGAGCTGTTAGTATCGAAATGTTCTTGCTGAACAGGAAACCATCCTGAAAGCAGGCTTCTTTTCAGAAGTTGAGGTTTAATCTTGGCTTGCCTTTTTAAAAATGCTGCTCTCCCCGTTCTGAGGGGGCTGCGTGGTGGTGCTCTTTACCCTGGGAAGTTCTTTCTGCCTTCGCCATCTTCATAATTCTTTCCGGACCGTGGTTGTTCCGTCCATCTTCTCTGGGCACTGTATTTGAGGATTAAATCCTAATTTCCTTTTTAACCTCCAGCATCCTTTTCTGGTTGTCTACTTTGGGCTTCTAATTTCAAAGGGGCTCCTTAGGGAGACCAAGAGTACATACTCTCAGATACAGAGGGTTTGAGTAGCTTTCTGATTAATTATGGCTACACAAGAAAAGCAAAGGGGAAGCATAAACGGAAGCCCCTTTCTGATTAGTCCGTCAGCTGAGCTGCATGGGTTCTGCACCGAGAAATGAAAAACGACTGGCCTCCCCGATGCAGCAACTGGGCGCGGGGTGGGCGTTTACTGGGGGGTCCTTCAGTTTTGTCTTTTTAAGTTGGTTTATGTTGTTTTTGTCAACACCTCCACACGGGGCGGGAAGGTGAGTGTGTGCGTGTGCCTGCGGCAGGGAGGACGGATGGAAGAAGGTCCTCCAGCCAAGCGCAAAGAGAGCCACGCTGCCTCCTGGCGCAGTTGCCAGGACAGCGCGGCGCGAGCAGCAACGGCAGCAGCCGCACCGCGTTCCGGCTGCGAGAGCAAGTGACGCATTGCAGGTACAAACCAGCCAATCAGCAGCCGGCTCAACGGCGCTCGCAGCGACCGGCTCCACCGCGGTGCTCCTCCGCGCCGCAAAGTAGAGCCTCCCAGGCGCCGTTCCCCCGGCCTTTTAACGGCCTGCCTGGGAGCGAAACCCGCTTACGTCATCCGTCCCCCTGCTCCCCTTTATCTCCCGCCTGTCTGCCCAGTGACTGCGGAGAAAGGGGTCTCCCGGGGTGAAGGGGGGCGCCGGGGGCTGGCCGGGACTCGTTCTCTAGGTTCCGTTATCTGGAGTGAGGCGGAGGGATCTGGCGGAGGGAGGCGAGGGAGGTGTTTATGAGGAGCTGGGGGCGGAGGAGGAGAATTAGTCCGAGTGGAGCGAGCGAGTCGAGTGGTTGTGTGTTCGCGTCTCGGAAACCGGTAGCCCTTGAAGCATGGTGAGTGCGGCGCCCCACTGGTGGGGGAAAGATGCCGAAGCGGATTGACTAAAGAGGGGGACTTCCCCTCTCTGACCCTGGAGGAGCCGTCTTCGCCGGAGGGATGGCAAAGAAAAAAAAAAAAGCCAGGAGGCCCCCGCGTCGGTTATGTCGCAGGTGTCCCCCACCCAGGTCCTCCTGGGTTCCCTTAGATGAGTCGGGGGACCGCTGCGGGGCTTGGCCGGGGGAGAATGGATCAGGGGTGCGGGGTGGTGTGGTCGGTCGGGAGACCGAGCGCGGGCCCCGGCGGCTGAGGCGGCGCCAAAGGTCAGCTCGGGGGCCGGATTCAAACCGCCAACGGCCACCGCTAAGCGCGGGCGCCAGGAAGCGCCTTTGTCCGCCCGGCCGCCATGCGCGGGGGGTGGGGTGGGGAGGAGCGCGGGGCCCCGGGGCGAGCGGGCGCCGTTAGCCCGCATCCCCGCGAGGCTCGCCCGGGCCGAGGCGCGCCCCGTGCGTCCAGCCGGTGCGGGGTGGGGTGGGGTGGGCGCGGGGGGCCCGGAGCCGCCGCCCGCCGCTGCTCGCCTCGCGCCCCAGCTGCTGCGCTGGCACCTGCAGGACTGCGGAGGTCTGCGCGGCCCGCGGCGCTGCGGGGATGGGCGGGGGAGGGGACCCCAGCAGTCCCCCCATCCCCCCTCCGCGCAGTGCTGCTTGTTCCACTCCATCTGGTGCAGTCTTCCACTACCCAGACTGGATGCTTAATTTCTTCTTCCTTTTTTTTTAATCGTTGAAGCTTTATTGCTGGAAGTCGGGCGCTCTCTCCAAATAATAACAGCTCGTAATGGGAAAGCTGCCGACTTGAGTTAGGCTTTTTCTGCCCACAGTGAAAGCAAGCTAGTGAAAGCAGCAATTACGGGCGGGTCGCTAAATTCTTGAGTACTCAGGTGCACTGCTGTTCACCTCTACCACACGCAGCGTTCCTTGAAAACGACTTGTGTTTCGGTGTAAAGTTGCCACCTGATCTTAGTTCTTAGATCTACAGTTTATTTATACAGTAATGGCCGTCAGTAACTGTACACTTATGTACCAGAGAGCAGGAGATTTTAGGAAGGATTTTAAAAAAAAAATAGTCTCCTCGTGTTTCCTGTAAAGAAATTAATGAGGACGATAATGTGCAATACTTATTTTACTCCCTTGCCAAGTGGTTACAGCAATGGGTGTGTCCAGGAGGCAAGGTGACATCTTAAACAGTAGTTGGGAATCCCTGCCAACTGAAACCTTCAGCCTGCCTGGGTGTGGGGAGATTTCACCTTGGAGAGAGCTAGCATTCATTTAACGTTGGTGAAATTGATACGTATTTTTTAACTAATGAGTTTTAATATGCTGAGTGAATTTGTTTGTACGGTTTAACAGGATATAAATTATATAGGCATGTAGTTGACAACTTCAAGTTTCGTAGTAACTTATTTATTTTAGTTAGCAGGATAGAATTTAAATTTTTACTGCAGAATTATAATTTGTATCTTACAGTGGTTCTTCTCCCTAGTAAGTTTGTAGTTAAATGTGTCATTAATCCATTGACAACTATTCTAGTAACTTCATAATATGTAAAGAGAAATTACCCTTTTGGGACCTATGTGTATAGGACTGATTACAAAGCTCTTGGATTTACATTCAGCCACTGTATTTTTATTGGGACGTCGTATATGGAAGGGATGTGTGCTGTTGACTGCTGGAGGACACAAGATATAGAGTAGACAGTGTGTGTGTGAGTCAGTCCATTAAGCTGGAAGGTTTTTATTAGGCTCAAAAAGTAAGAATTTGCTTTGGCTCCATCACAGTGTAGAAACTTGTAGCTTAAGCTAGGATTTAGGCTTTAGTCAAGGTCCTGACTTCTGTGAAGTTTGTTCCTCCACTGATTTCTTTGGGTTCAAGATGCTTTTATAGCACAGTGCCATTCTGTCAAAATAAAGACCCCCTTTCTACAGAAACGACAGACTGGTCTTGTTGCATGTGTATAATTGTAGAAGAAACGATAGATGAAGCCGTGTGTGTCTAGTCGTATTTGAGGATGGGATGAACAGGATTAAGATGGATTCATAAATTTATTCAGGTACACTAGAACTTCAGCCATTTTGAGTGCAGTTTAGAAAATGCTTTAAATGTTCATAATGCATTCAGTTCAGGTGACTGTAATGAGGTTAGTCTCTAGATAAAGATAGCAGTGGCAGCCAGTGCAGTCTGGTTGAGTAGGCTGGGGTGGAACCTGAAAGTACACTGGAAATCTCTGGGATGACAACAGGAGGGGTTGCATCCATCCTTGCAGAGTTGAGAGAGTTAAGAACTAGTCATTTCTCTGGTGAATTCGTCTTCACCTTATTGTGATAAACATGTTAATGAGCTTGTATTTTCCCAAAAGTATAATTTTGGTTCTAAGAAAATGGCACTCTCTATAGACAAAATAAGGAGTTGGAAAAATTGAGTGTCAGGAAGTCTTTGCTCTTGATTTTTAGGAGTTTTTAATTCTAGAACTTACTGGTAAGGTTTATTTTAAAACCTTAACTCTGAAGAGCTTAGGGGTTAGGAGCACTGATGCTCTTCTTGAGGACTTGGGTTCAGTTCTCAGCACTCACATAATGGCTCACAACTCTCTGAACTCCAGTTCCAGAGGTCCTAACACCTTCACACAGACATGCATGTAGGCAGAATACCAAGTGCACATAAAATAAAATTTAGAAAAACTCCTTAAACTCAAGAAAGAACTTTTCATGAAGCCTTGGAAGCAAAGTTGAAGTTGAGGTTTTCAAGTTATCCGTGAAACTAGCTTTTGTGGGCCTGGTTCATTCCTTTCCTGTAAAGTGATTTTTATTCAGTAGTCTAAGATTTCAGGGAGTTGAACTGAATGGATGGTTTGGGAGCCTTAAGTTTTGACCCTGTAAATCAGTGTAAGACTAAGAGAATATTTTATTTACTGTTGGGGCCTTTCCAGGAGACCTTATCTTTTGTGTATGCACCGTAAGGCACCACCACCATCCACTCACCCGCCTGTTGAAACTGACATCTGTGTAGATTGGCTGATTTCCTGCTCTAATTTATAACGTATTCCTTCTAATTGCCTGCTATACACTTAAGCTTGGCTGGTGTCTTCTTAGGCCTAAAGTCCTTCCAGTTGATTCCACATGCTTTCCAGAGTGCTGCCTTTTGTGCAAGTAGGTTTTCTTTGCTTACAGTTAATGTGAAGCATGCTGAGAGTTTAGCTGTAAAGGCTTTGTAGTGCCATACATTTTTAACCTTCTGTATGGAAATCGAGCTGTTTGGTGGTTAATTTATATACATTGATCGCTAATTAGTAGCTACTTGGTTGGTGTTGTAGATGAGAGATTGAATAATATTTCCAAGGTTGCACGACTTATAAAATCAGGGTGTTGAAGGATTGGTATTTAGAGGGGTAGTTAGTAAAAGATAGTTTTTCTTTTTAACCTTAGATCTTGTCACTTGAGCATAAATGGCATTTCAGTTTTAAGTCTACTAACTTTTTGGCTTTTTTTTTTTCTCTCCTTAGTACTAGGAATTGGACCCAGGACTTTACATGGTTGGCAAACATTATTTTGATGAGCCTACCTCCCTAGTTGTTATTTTTTTGTTAATTTATATTGTGATTAAATTGGATATTGCTTTTTAAATTGAGATCTTGCTGTGTTGCCAGACTGGCCTTCAACTAATGACCATACTGCCATGGATCAAATCAAATTGTTGAGAAGGAAAATTATTTTCTGGGTTCCTTTTCAAATCCTTATTCTGTGCCCTAGAGAATACATGAGGCCATTCCTGTAAAGGCACCCTTCCCTAGAGATAAGTTCACTTTAAACATGAGGGATCAGACTGTTTTTCTTGCCTCAGTAAAAGAATGGATTTAACCACAGCATATTTAACCCCATGTTAAGGATTTTATTATTTTGTTGGTTTTTGGAATGGGATCTTACTGTATACATCTCTCTTCTTGGAGCTTGCTATGTGCACCAGGCTGACCTGGAATTCAGAGATGGCCCTGCCTCTGCCTCCCAAGTGCTTAGATTAAAGATGTGTGCGACTACACCTGGCCTCGGTGGGATTTTAAATTAGCAGTAGTTTGGCAGTGCCTCTCAGACCCGAGTAACAGTGGTATTTACCAATAAGCAATAAAATATTCTCAGCTTCAGGGTGTAAGAGCAAGAAACCTGTTTTTGTTTAGAGAATCCTGTGTTTAACCATTTGTGAAGTGATTTTTCAGTTTGAGATTTATAAACCATTGGATGGCAATTTTTAGTAATTTGATTTTTTTTTTTTTTTAAACCACTATGGGTGCCTAGTCTAATTTGGGTAATCTGTGTTAGATGGTGGCATGCAGGATTAAAGTTTAAAGTCATTCTGAGGTGTTTGGAGTCAAGTTTGCTTAGCTATGTGGTTAAACCAATGAGTCCACATTGTTCTTACCCATTGTGTTCTGGGCTCAATGAACTGAATGCAGCTCATATCGCCCCATGAACATTGACTGTTCTAAACTTGTTTCTGTAACTGCTGATCTACACACACTTTTAAGTCATTAATCCATCTTTTTGTTCTCTTTGTAGGCTGACCAACTGACTGAAGAGCAGATTGCAGGTAAGAAATACCCTGCAGGATTGTGTCCATTGGGATATATTATAAATTGAATAACAAAACTCAAGATCATTAAATGAAATACTTGCCTTCGATTGTGACATGAATGGTGACAAGTTGAATGTAGCATAAATACAGTTGAGCCTTTTTTTTTTTTTTTTTTGGCAGTTTTAAATGTAAGCACACGAAGTCTGTGTGTGTGTGTGTGTGTCTGTCTGTCTTTAGAGAGGATGAGAATAGGTATATATCAATTGGTGGTAGTTTTATTGTATTTTGTTTTTTTGCTTTTTTACTACCACCCAAAATGCATGCAACTTCAAATCAGTTAATATAAATAATAAGGTAGAGGCAAGTAGTATGTATAGTAGCTAAATTAAATTGAAATGTAGTCAGAAAAGGGAACATTGAATTTACCCTGACTTCAATAGATTAGTTGATTTAATAGATTAAGTAATCTGTTATCTCTACAAGACTCATATCCTCTAAAATCTAAAACTTGAGTGCTGCCATGACACCATTTATACAAGATTGGGCAGTGAAAACACTGTATAAAAATTATTTGTAGTTGTGTATAAAGGTATACATGACACATGAAATACTTCGTAATTTGAAGCATGTCTGGTCTCAAGCATTTCAGATAAGCAATATTCCTTTTGTATGATGGATTGGTGAGTAATAATTTTCCTAGAGAAAAACTTAACAAATGTTACTTAGTATTCTGGTTTCTTTTCAGATTTTAGAACCTGTACGAATGCTACTGTAGCAGTTGAATTTTGACTTTAAAAGTGGTGTCAGCTATTGAACTGAGCCTTTTAGGAGAAATAAATGAAATTAATGCATAAAACTTGTCTTTGGGGCTGGAGAGACTCCTCAGTGGTTAAGAGCACTGGCTGATCTTCCAGAGGTCCTGAGTTCAATTCCCAGCAACCACATGGTGGCTCACAACCATCTGTAATGAGATCTGATGCCCTCTTCTGGTGTGTCTGAGGACAGCTACAGTGAACTCACATTAAATAAATCTTTAAAAACAAACCAAAAACCTTGTTTTTGACTATATGATTTACCCACTAGGACTTTTGGTTTTCTTAATGATATTTTGAGATTAACTAATTCTGAAATGGGGAAGCTTGTCAGTTTTCTCTTTTTCTGTTTCTGAATACAAGGTCCTGCTATATAATACAAGTAGTGACCAGCTTTGAGCTCATTTAATCTTGCCTTTTGAGTGCAGCACCACTATGTGTGGCCTAAGACTTTTTTTTTTTTTATCAACAATTTAACTTTCTCTTTTCTCAGTTACTCAGAGGCATTTGATAAGTGTCCAAATGGTCCAGTTTGTTTTTCCCCTCTGCTGGGGATTGAACTGAGGGCCTTATGTATTCCAGTCACATGCTCTGTTACTGACTTTTATCCCTAGCATGTGAATTTTGAGACAGTTTAACTGTCTAGCTCAGGTTGGTCTTGAACATCCTATGAAGGAAGGATAAGCTGGTTTGCAGTTTATGACCCTTCTACCTTCCCCTCCCCCTTCTGAATGCTCTAAGCTCCACGATATCACCCATTTTAAAGTTAATCTGCCATTTCTGAAAATCTACAGAAATCTAGAAGCTATTAGAAATCACTAGTCCTCAAATACTATAAAAAGTAAAAGGCTACTGGATTAAGGACTAAATTTAAGCTGTTTAACGTATAATTTGGTTTCAATCTAGCGTTTAATTTTGCAGGTTGGTAAGTTATGCCTATCTGTTGTATATATTGAAGTAATAAATAAGGCAGAGCTTTGAATTTCTTGTTGTATTGGCTTTGTGTTTTATATTCACAGTCATGCATGTGGTAGACACCAACCTTAGTTACACCATTCAATTACCAAGAATTCCTTTTTTCTCAGCTATTTTCATCTTTTTTTTTTTCTCACCTTTGGGAGTCTAGGTTGGGCTAATATTTCCTTTCTGAAACTTAATTGGCTGTCTCATGTGTCTGCTCTTTGTTTCTCCGTATTACTGGTCAAATATTGGTCCCTCCTCACAACAGACATTTCAGGGTAGAAAATGTATTGATATAAGCATCTGTCATGTTTGCTTCTTTTAGAAAGCTTTCTGTATCTGTCAGTGTAATAGAGAAGTCTTCAGTGGCCTGTAGTTAGCAGGTTGTCTTTTCAAGGGAGATTCTGGTTGGCGCCTGTGTCCGTAGTCCCAGCCCTCTTGGGGACTGAAGCAGGGGGCTCACAAACCTGATCAGCCTAAACTCCACAGCTAGATGGTTTCTCTCCTAAGTTGGCTTTATACAAGGAAAGGGGGCAGGAGATTGGTTCTTTCTGTAGTCTACCCTTTTCTCTAGTACGGATTTAAAGCACAGTGCCTGTTGTGCATTATAAGTATTTTCTGATGGGATAATACAGAGTACTGCATAGTACCCAAATGCACAGTGTCCTGTCCTCTCCAAGGCTCTGCTCCTGAAGTTTAAAGTCTACCTTAAAGGCACAGTTTTTGTTTTTTGTTTTTGTCTTGTTTTGTTTTTTCTTAAAGCTGGTGGTCAGTGATACTAGCATCTAAAATCTACTACTTGTCCTTCCAGAAAGAAATGCTGACCATCTAGGGATATAAAGTGGGACATTTTATGAACAGTTGAAGCCATTTTTATTCTCATACTGTAAATTACTACTATAGATTTGTTTAGAAATTCTAACAGTAATTAACTTAGTCTAGAAACAAATCACTACTTGTTTTGGTGAAACAATTACTAAAATTTATATTGCTTTATGATTTTTTTCCTAAAGAATACCTACCTCATTGTAGCATGACATCAGATAGCAGTTAATGTTATTCCAGCTCTGCCTGCACTTCAGTCATTGTTTCACATTTGAAAGACTGACTGGTACTAAAAGGTACTTTAAAATATTTTTTAAATGAAATCGGTCTTCAACTTTTAAGGTCCAGATTTGATTAAAACATTAACCTTATTCAGTTTATAGCAGCAGTTACCCTGACTACAAAAGGCTTGCTGTGTTCTGGGGCACTCATCTTCCCCTTTGTTGGGATAATTAGTCTCATTGCTTACACAGTTACTTAACTGAGCAAATAAAACAGTTGATTCTGACTTCTAAAAATGTCCGTTTTGGTATAACTAGAACAGTTTGGAGCGGGCCCTTTACATCTATGTAGAAGACAGCTGATAGTCACTATTTTTATTGCATATTTAACTTTAGCTCCTGGTTTTGTATTTCTGATATTAATGCTTAGAATAAGGTGCCCCTGTGTATAAGTGCATACATATTGTGCTGGTTTTGAAGAGCAAGTAACTGTAAAGGCAGATGGGTGGAAAGTGTGTTTTGAGATGCTGATGGTAGCTCTGATCCTTCAGCGTAAGGATAGTCTTGCGTGCAGTAGTGGCCATACCTTCAATCCTTTCACTCTGAAGGCAAACACAGCATCTCTGCGTCTGAGCCAGCCAGGGCTACATAGAAGCCTTTCTCTAAATAACCAGAAGTTATTAGAGAGCCTTTAGTATAAGAATATGCATTTGGCCTTTGAATAATGTCATTAGTTCCTTAATTTTGTACATAAATTAGCGGGTATAACAAGAATAGTCTGGTTTTTGTTTGGAGACAAGGCCCAGGCTAGTCCCTAGTTCTTGATCGGAAGAACTAGTTCCTGCCCATGCCTTCTCAGTTCTGGAATTACAGGTGTACACCACTGTGGTGGGGCCCATGGATGTTTTAAACCTTCCAAATTTAGGATACATAAACTTAACCATCTATTTTCTACAAATAGGTTAGCGTAATTAAACCCTACTTAGCCATTGGGAAGTTATGTACTTAAATGATTTTAAAAGATGGTTAAGTGCAACTCATAAGTACTTTAACCTTTTAATAATTTAGTAAATGGTAGACTGTGGGCTTATGCTGATAATTTTTTTCTAGATAATTTGTGTATCTTGTTTGTGAAAAGACACTCAGAACTTTTAAAAAATATAAATTTGGTGCATTATACAGTCTTCAGACTTGTTTGTAGGTGGGGAATGTCTTGATTAATCTGTTTAGTACTGTTTAGTACTATGTACAAGTTACTCAGTTATTGCAATCAACTCCTAATTAAGTTGATGGATAGATGATGGAAATAAATGTTTAAATGGGCTAGAACTGCATATATTGGAGAGGATGTATTAAGTAACCACAGATGAGTCAGTGCAGCTGAATCCAAATGAAAAGATAACCAGGTGTTTTTTGCTGCATAAAGTAACATGGTGTTCCAAAAAGGTAATAGGATCTGGTAATTGTGTGGGTAATTTTCACAAAAGAATTCAAATCAGGAGGCAGTTTCAATAGTAGAAGCTTTGAACCAAAATACTGATTGCAGAAGCAGAAAAAGAATTAGTAGCATTTCATACAGCCTTTTCAGTGGGAACTAGTTAAAGTGATTTTCCTGATTTTTGCTTAGTCCTTTGAGTTGTTGGGGATTATAAAATTGACATTACATATCTTGCTTGAGGTCAGTCGAGGGGAATCTATTGTATTGGATAGTTAGAAAGGCGACTCTGCTGTGAGTGGGCATAGACGAAAACGACCAGAGATTTTAAAAAAAAAAAAAAACTGGTCATTTGACTATAAAAACATAAAAAAGTCAGAGCCATGGCAGTGTAAGGTGGGAAGGAAATTGCAGTGTTCTTTTGGAGGCCAATAGTGGGTTGATACAAAGGAATGTTTAAAAATAATGGTGCTCTCCAATATAAGGAGAAAATTATAAAATTTGACATTTTAATACTTATGAACATACTTGCCAGTGGACAAAGTCTTTAGATAGATTGGGTGGGTCTAGAGATGATGTGAAACAGAATTGCAAAGTCTAAATTATAGCAGAGATAGACAAGCATTATAAGCCATTTCATTTTTTAAACGTGTTATCTAAGCTATGACCTTTGGAGTACCATAGTTAATTTCTTAATTTCTGTCCTGAAAAGTGTCATCAACACATTTCCTGATATCAGTTCAAATTAGTGATCACAATTTCATAAGATCTTAGTCTTTAAGGATAATGGATATTTCTCTTTTATAATAAAGTTTTAAAGCTTAAAAGTTTTCTACTCAAAATTGCCTTTGTTCTCCATAACTTTAGCTCTAAGTGAGCATTGATAGCTTGACTCATTTTCAATATCAGTATTTGATAGATGATTTCTCTTGCTGTTAAAAAACTAGCCCCATTTAACTTTTTTTCTGAAGTTTTAGCTTTTTTTGTTTTTTCTCTGATTTAGTATTTTGTTGATTTTTAGACATGGTTCTAACCTTTGGAGATACCTCTAAATATCTGTCTATATATTGGATTTTCCTGGGATTTTAAAATTCCTGGTAGCTCAATATGAACTTGTAGTGGGTTGGTTGGCCAAGATTTTGACAAGATATTTTCACCTAATTTATTAGGAATTAGAGTTTCGCTTGAAATGCTGTCTTATTTTTGCTTTCTCGAAGAGTCAAATATACTTTACTGCATAGGGTAGTGTTGTTAACCTGTATGTTTGGACTTTTGGTCTCTGGCAGAATTCAAAGAAGCTTTCTCACTATTTGACAAGGATGGGGATGGGACAATAACAACAAAGGAGCTGGGGACAGTGATGAGGTCTCTGGGGCAGAACCCCACAGAAGCAGAGCTGCAGGACATGATCAATGAAGTAGATGCGGATGGTAAGTGTGTTAATATGGGGACTGGGGGTTTGTCACAGAGGACTTTGTATTCTTTTGTTGTATGCTTACACAAACTATTTTTAGGTAATGGCACAATTGACTTCCCCGAATTTCTGACAATGATGGCAAGAAAAATGAAAGACACAGACAGTGAAGAGGAGATTAGAGAAGCATTCCGTGTGTTTGATAAGGTGAGTCTCAGGCTGCATCACTGAGAGTGAAATGAAGCTACCTGGAGACCTACTGGGCTTCTCTTTAGAACTCAATGTAAGCTTATATTTCTAGTCTTACTGCAAAGGATACATGCATTATGTGCCATTGGAACCAGGAAGTAGTGGCTTGAATGTGGGAACATCCTACTTAATGACATTTACAGATCAACTTGTGTGGATTCTGTTCACTTTATGTGTGAAAATGTCACCCCCACCTCCATGTGTACCCGGACCACAGGGTTTCTTATGTAGTCCTGACTGCTCTGGAATTCCCTGTAGACCAGGCTACTGCAGACTCAGAACCTCCTGCCTCTGCCTCCACTCGATAGACATGTTAAAGTCTTAAAGTCTACTTTCCTAACACAAAATTGTTCATTATTAATAACTGAATTCAAACATTACTCAGAAGTCACCCTCCCACTCTTGTAGGACGGCAATGGCTATATTAGTGCAGCAGAGCTTCGCCACGTGATGACAAACCTTGGAGAGAAGTTAACAGATGAAGAGGTTGATGAAATGATCAGGGAAGCAGACATTGATGGAGACGGTCAGGTAAACTACGAAGGTAAGTTGCCAGTGCTGCCTCACTTCACACAATTTATTCTAGGATAAATTACTGAGGGTGTTTCATAGCTGAAAATCAGCATCTTTGCCTCCCGACATCTGGACGTTAAAATAGTCTCGTTAAACTTTAATGCCATTTAAAATGTCTGCCAACAAGACAACATGACTCACCTAAGAACTTTTGACTGTCAGTTCCACGCCTGCACCTAGAAAATCGACATTGTAATGAGGTATTAACATTTGAAAGGAACTGTACAGTTTTGTAGAATGTGGTGGGATAACTTGGAAAGTTTGAAATTTTATTGTGAATTCCCTAAAATGAAATCAGTAGACTCTATGTGACTAGGTTTTGTTTTTCTTTCTGACTCCAGTCAGAAACAGTTTTAATTTGAAAGTATCTTGGTTGCTCGAAACTTGGATAGCTGCCCACTCACAGGAAGTGAGGCTTTTAGAAATGGAAAGAATTTCAGGGATCAGTCTTTCTGCCTTTCACTTTTTATGACTTTCATTTCATGACATAGCAGTTGTAAGCAGCATGAAGGTTAGGGTTACAGAACGTAAGCAGTTGCTGCACTGAGGTGACAGTAGTGACTTTGTTCTAGCTGATAGAACTAAGCCAAGAATGCTGTCCTGTCTTGCTGCTGGGGATTGAACTTTGGTCTTACATACTTTAGGCAAGTGTTCTGCCAGTGAGCTAAATCCCACAGCCCCAACATTAATTGTGTCATGTTTAACAATTCAAGTTATTAGTGATTTGTGAAGATCCAACTTTGACCATTAACTGGCTTTTCCCATTACTGTGGTGACTGTAGAAAAGGGATAGAGATACAGTGTAGGAGTCACACACGTTGGCTTTGTCCTTTGTCACTGACTCATGTTTTTTGTGTTTCTTTTGCAGAGTTTGTACAAATGATGACAGCGAAGTGAAGACACTGTACAGAATGTGTTAAATTTCTTGTACAAAATTGTTTATTTGCCTTTTCTTTGTTTGTAACTTATCTGTAAAAGGTTTCCCCTACTGTCAAAAAAACATGCATGTATAGTAATTAGGACTTCATTCCTCCATGTTTTCTTCCCTTATCTTATGTCATTGTCCTTAAACCTTATTTTAGAAAACTGATCAAGTACCATGTTGCATGTGGCTTCCTCTGGATATATCTAAGCCCTTCTGCACATCTAACCTTAGATGGAGTTGGTCAAATGAGGGAACATCTGGGTTATGCCTTTTTTAAAGTAGCTTTTAGGAACTGTCAGCATGTTGTTGTGAAGTGTGGAGTTGTAACTCTGCGTGGACTGTGGACAGTCAACAATATGTACTTAAAAGTTGCACTATTGCAAAACGGGTGTTGTATCCAGGTACTCCGTACACTATTTTTTTGTACTGCTGGTATTGTACCAGAAACAGTTTCTTCTTTTATTGTTACTTGCTTTTTAAACTTTGTTTAGCCACTTAAGGAAAATCTGCTTATGGCACAATTTGCCTCAAATCCATTCCAAGTTGTATATTTGTTTTCCAATAAAAAAAATTACAATTTACCCAATTGTTGCTCTGAATCTGAGTGATTTAATAACTATTGGTGTCTAATTTTAGGGACAGCATGCGGAATTGCTTTCTCCGTGGTGTGATTCATTCAGGGTTTTTGAGATAGAATCTTGTAGGAACTTTCTGCCTGCCTAACTCTTACAAAGATTAAAGACCCTTTTTATGGCTGGGCGGGGTGGCACACAACTTTTAATCTTACCACTTAGGAAGGAGAGGCAGGCAGGTCTCTTCAGGAGCCAGGCGAATGCCTGGTCTACTTAGTAAGTACCGGGCCAGACTGGAATCCACAGTGAGACCCTGTCTCCAAGAAGAAAACCCTTTTATAAACGAACCTTTTGTAAGGAATTGGGATACGATACATTTAGCATTTACCTTTTATTTAGAGATTTTAGGTTGATGTGTACGAATGTTTGTCCTGTATGTATACCATATGTGTGCCTACTGCCCTCTGGTCAGAAGAGAGCACCAGACCCCAAGAACTGTGTACTACCTGTGGATTCTGGGAACCCCACCTGGGCCCTCTGAATGAGTGCTCTTAACTGCTGGACCAATTAACACTTCAGCCTTGCTTCCTACCTCGTAAAGCAGTTGCTACTTTGTAAGTAGCTAGCTGAAGGGTACTATGGTTTACCTTTATTTCTTAGTTTATCAGTATGCTCTTTTAATTTAACTAGAGAAACATTTCAGTTTTACCCTAAAAGAGTTTTAGGGTTAGATAAGCTGTGTTTTTAGCTTTTGCTTGTTTCAGCCATTGCTTTCTCTGTAATTTAGGTTCAAGGCAGAGTTATCAGGGCTTTTCTTTTCTGCCTTTTAAATACCCAGTTTCTTAGCAAACCAGATCCAAGGCTGAAATGGTGAGTATAGTTGTCACCTGCTTATTGTGGCCTACTTGGTTTAGGGTTGTCCTAGAAGAGGGGCAGCTCATCACAGTAGGTTACTGCCTTATACAGAGGTGGGGGGAGTTAGACATCATAATGCTCATCTTATTCCTCAATCGAAAGCTCTAGAAATAGATGGCATTTGGGAGGCCCTGCCATTGAGTGGTGGTAACGCTGGCTAAAGTATTACCATGTTAAGCCAGGTGCCTCTGTAAAATGAGAAGAAGACTATTGATGTGTTTTTTCAGTTAACAGTCTGGAAGTTCAAATAATACTAAGACAGATAACCAAAAATAAAGTCTAAGAGAAAGGTGTGTGTGTACAGGTTGATCTCAAATCTGGCAGCAACCTTGCCTTTGCCTCCTCAGATGCTGGAATTACAGTGTGTGCCACCAGGCCTGGTGTTGTTCTTGCTCTAGTGCTGAGGGTCCATCGAGCTACATCCCTAGCCCATTCGTGCTGTACTTTTTAGTGGTTTTTATGTCTTAAGAGTACATAAGACATAAAAGGTATTATATCCTGGTTTTACAGGACTTTGAAATATAAAATACTTAGTTTCTATGATATGACCTTTGGAATTACCTTGTAAGCAATCATATCTGAACCCAGGACTATGATTTAAAACTATCTCCCAGGTCTACCATGTCACTAGTTTTTGTTGAGCAGAACTGTAGTAGTAATTCTTCAATGCTATCAGTAGCATGTTTACTCTTACATTCTGCAAGTTATAGCACATTTTAGAGAAAGGTGTATATGCATCCCATGAGTGCAGTACCTGTGGAGGGCAGGAAGAGGATCTAGTCCCCTGGAACTGAACCTAGCAGTTGTTAACTGCCATGTGGGTTTTGGGAACCAACTCAGGTCAAGTGTAAGAGCAGTCAGTGCTCTAGCTGAGCCCAAGCCCCTCGGGTTTGGGAAGTCTCTTCTGTGTCAGGATGCTGTGCTTAACTATGGTAGTAACGTTCCAATTTGAGATTCTTAATTTTAGTGAATGGCAGGTTTTAGTAATTGATTTTTAAAAGTTGCCAGTGTAGGTTCATTTAAGTTTGGGTATAAAACAACTGGTTTTATTGGATTTTTGTTTAGACTAACAACTGCAAAACTAATGTTTCTACATACATTTTAAATTGTATATACAACTTAAGGTTTTTTTTTTTTAGTTATTTGCATTTCATATGTTATCCCCCTTCCCTGTTTCCCCTCCACAAACCCCCTATCCCCTCCCCCCTAAAGCTATTTTCAAAGAAGTTTTTGGCATAAACTTGGAGTCAAACTCTTAAGCCTTGAGAGTTGAAGACTATTCTTGGAGAGTAAAGTTTCCCAAGAAGTTTTAGGAGAAGAACATTTTAGGAGGTCTGATGTGTAACAGGCACTGAACATCTTGTAGTTCTTTCTTAAACTATTAACCAGAAAAGAAATCTTTATGGTCTCATATACCGTGGTAGTGGTGGGTATTGTTTAGTTTTTTCTTTCAGATTACCTCACATATCCCTGGCCTCTTAACTCTTTGAACTTCACCTTGAAGCTCTCATTCTCCTTTCTCCCCTGCCCCCCACCCTCATCCCCCAAGCAGTAGGATACCACCCTATGCCCAGGCTATGACACTGGTGCATGCTAGACACAACTCTGCCAACTTTGTCCCGGTCCCAGCAATGTTTTCTTAGCTATGTTCAATTTGTTCTATGGGTAAAAGTCCTTGAAATCATTGACCTATATGTTTCTAATTTTGAGGTAAAGCATTCTTTTCGCTTGCACACCTTGTGTAGGTTTCTGGACTTTTCTGTACCTTCATAGTCTTTAGTCTCTAGGGTCTCAGTCCCTAGTCTGCTGAGCCAGTTTTACAGGTTCAGCCAAAATAAGAAAGTGAAATGAAGCACAGGGGCGGACTTGATTAATCTGTGATTTTTGAGAACTTAATGTTTATTTTCATTTTAACCATGTAACTTCTGTTCATTTTTAACCTGATTTCCAGGACTTTAAAAAAAAACAGTAAGTTGAGAAGTCAAGTGTGGCAGTGAATGTCTGTAGCCTGGGCACTTGGAGGGCTGGAGGCCTGGTGTGCAGGGGACTGGAGAGAATACCAGCATTTTGGAGAAAGTAGATGAAATCCTAGCAGAGTTACCCAGGATCTGAGGCTGACCCAATGCTCAGCAGGTAAAATGTGCTTGCCTCATGAACCCACGTGTCAGTGGAAGGAGAGGCCGGACATACGTAGCAAAGCAAGTCTTAAAACTTGCCAGGTTTTTCTGTCCTGGGATTAGAATCCATTTGTGTTATAACAAAATCACATGATGTTTCAAGAACACCAATTAAAAATAAAATTTATGTGTATGATGTTTTGCCTCTATGTATAAATATCTGTATATTGTGTGTGCCTGGTGTCCTGGGAGGTCAGAAGAGGGCATCCCCAGAACCATGTGAATTGAACCCTGGTTCTCTGGAAAAGCAGCCAGTGTTCTTAAGCACTGAGCAGTCTCCAGCCATGAACCTCAATTTTTAAAAGGCCCCACTAAGTTAAGATAAATTGATACCAAGATATAACTACCCTCATGTAAGTTTCTCTTGTGTTCTGATTTTGGTTTTATGTTGCTGTGTGTGTGTGTGTGTGTGTGTGTGTGTGTGTGTGTGTGTGTGTGTGTGTGTGTGTGTATCCCAGCATTAGTTAGAGGCAACTTTGAAAGTCTCTGCTCATCCCATGTGGGTCCTAGGGTTATCAAACTCAAGGTCATCAGGCTTAGCAACCCCAGAAAGTTTTTTTCCCTCCAGAGCTCTCCTGGCCCTAAGAATATTTTCAGTTTACATTATGAGTGTTTTGCTTGTGGTTATGTGTGTTCCTTGTGCCTGCAAGGGTCAAAGCATTGATCTCCTGGTTGGAGTCACTGGATTGCTGTGTGTGAGCCACCGTGTGGGTGCTGGGAACCTAACCCTAGTCCTCTGGAAGAGCAGCTCTGAAGCCTTTTCTCAGGAATTAGATGGTTTTAGGGAACAAAGGTGGAAGAAACAATAGTGTCTACTCACTCTTGAAAGTTGGCAGTCAGAAACTGAAACCTCACACTGTTGAGGTCAGTGATGCTTTGGAGCTGGCCAGAGCTGAGTTTAAAGTCTTGGGCTTCCCTTTGTGATGGTGTCATTGTCTAAGAAAGCTGTCCTCATTCTCCAGAGCTTTGCAGAGCTGCCTCAGGGGTTGCCTGAGGTGTATTGTACAGTAGGTATACTGCAGATGGGATTAAGGTTGAAAAACTGTTTAAAAATTTGTGGCTGGAGAGATGGCTCAGCAGTAAGGCACTGACTGTTCTTCCAGAGGTCCTGAGTTCAGTCCCCAGCAACCACATGGTGGCTCACAACCATCTGTTAAGAGAAAGAAACCAGTAGCATATTTAGCTTTAAGATCCCTCTTTTGGCATGCAGGTGTGCATGTAGATAGAGCACTTATACATAAAGTAAATAAATCCTTAGAAAGAAAGAAAGGTGACTGGAGAGATGGCTCAGTGGTTAGAGCACTGACTGTTCTTCCAGAGGTCCTGAGTTCAATTCCCAGCACCCACGTGGTGGCTCCCAACCGTCTGTAATGAGATCTGGTGCCCTCTTCTGGTGTGTCTGAAGACCACGACAGTGCTCATACATACAAAAATTAAAATAAAATACATCTTCAAAAAATTGTTTTAAAAAATCTTTCTAGTTTGAGAAGCTCCAGTCAGTGGGCAGAGGGCCTGTAGAAGAGATGGGTGGTCTGATGTAACTAAGGGGCTAGCCTAGACTATGCTACCGGTTTCTCTTTCTAAGATGTGGGGTTGATAGTGATTTGTGAGGGAATGGTAGTTGTGGGATGCCAACAGGTATGGGTAAGCCTGTCTATACACACCCAAGAACTGGGGCAACTTCACAGTCCCCTGTATTTTGTGACTTACACTCACAACCATCGCAAAGAATGCCCACTGAGTCAGTTTCGCTGCCCCCCCCCCGCCCCCCCCCCGTGCCTGGCTTCCCTGCCCCCACCACTGGAGATGACCTTCAGGACCCTGCGTGGGCGCGGGGCTTTCACATGCGCCGGCTCCGAATCAGCGGGTCGCCCAGGTTCCTAGCAACCGGCTGCCAGTGCGTGTCTGTGGAAAGAGAAGGTCGCAATGGACGATCCAGCCGTTGTCATATCCCCCACTACAGTACCAAGAGAAGACCTGGGACATAGGGAGCCGTTCCTCACGGTTTCGGTAGGGCAGCCTGCCCCTTGTGGCCCTGCAGCCTCGGCTCACAGAGCCGCACCCCTACTTCAGGCTTGTGAGCTGCTTAGCCTTCTTGCTGAGGGTTTTACGTAGCCTGTAGCTGCCGGACTCTTTGTTTCATTTGATTGTGATTTGATTTATTTTCTCCTGACACTTCCCTCCTCTCTTCACCTCCACCCCACCTCCCGCCACAATTACTAGCGTCAATAGAGCGATTAGATTCCATCCTTTTCTGCTAAAGAATGAACAGTTTGCAATTCTACCAGAGATGCTCTGTCTGCCCTGCCTCCTACTTCAGTACTTAAAAAAAATAAAATCGGACAAGAGATGCCCACCATTTATCTCTCCTTCGAAACGAATCTAAAATGGATGTCTGGGTTAGAAATCATTTGTCTGGTTCGGGACTGGCCCTGTTACCTGTCCCCACTCCTACATACTCCCTTCTCTGCTTTGGAGTGAGCTTGGGAAACCTGTTTTGACCTGCCTAAGAACATTTTCTATCTGACTGCAGAATGAGCAACTAAAAAAATCAACAGGAATCTAATAAAAGAATGTGCTGGGTGGGAAGAGGTTGGCTTGGATGTATAGCATGGTATGTCAAACCAGGGAAATTCTTTTGCAGTTTAGAGAAATACGTAGTTGACAATGGCACTGTAGAACTCGTGGAGCTGATGAGCTAGAAGACTCCATTTTTACCATTTATGATTTTGGGGATTCTTGCTTAAGTAGAGTTTGATGTTTTCATGATCTGTAACAGCACCAAGGAAGAGCAAAAGATCCAAGTTCTGTGGATAGTGGGGCTGAAGCGAACTCAGACTCATCGTAAGTTTATATGGAGTGCTTACTGCAGAGACAAGAAACCCACTGGAAACTGAGGCATATCCAGGGCATCTGTTTCTTATCTTGACAGATGAGATGTTAAACATAAAACCTAACATTTATCAAGCAACGACTTAATAAATGTGGCCCTGGGCGTGTGTCCTGCCCCTCTCTCCAGACAGGAGGATCTCACCATATGGCTCCCTGGGTGGTCTGGAGTTCACTGTGTAGACCAGGCTGGCCTGGAACTCACAGAGATCCACCTGCCTGTCTCCCAGATTAAAGGTGTGCACCACCACACCTCTATTTCCAGCTAGCATTTATTTTTATACTTCTGTGAGCAAGCATAATGCAGAAGGGTTAGCTGAGCAACTTGCCCAGGGCATTGGAGTCATAGCCTAACAGTACCTCATGTTCTTACAACATCACTGTGAAGGAGAGATATTTCTTTAATGTCACCAAAAGGATTTTTAGATACTGAAAACCTCTTAATATCCTAACAATGTAAAGAAGTCATATGGGTACAAAGCATGTAGCTTTCCTTCATTTTAACGATAGCTAGTTGGTTTGGTATGGGCTGTTTATTTTCCTCAGGTAAATGATTTCAAGAGATCGCCTTCTAAGCAAATAAACAGATTTTGTGTTTGCTCCTAGAAACAAGCCCAGAAGACTTCAGGTCTTGAGAGAGAAGGATGGTGGAGGCTCACAGTAACGGTATGTGATCTTCCAAGAGGATGGTGGAGGCTCACCCAAACAGCTGTTGACCTGCACTCTTTCCAGTTCAACACTTTTTCTTCCCATTAAGATTTTAGTCAGTCTTGCCTTTTCAGTCAGTCAGTAAGACTCAGCGGTGAGAAATCCATGTCTGTTCAGCTATACATACACGTTACATTTCTACATGTCATTCTAGGATTAGCGTATGAATAGGAAGTCAGTGGTAAGTCTTGAATGTGAGAGTTTAGAGAGGAGACAGATCTAGGGATCCAGGTGCTAACAGAGTGGCTAGCTAAGGCCAACGTACGTCCAACCTACCCAACCTAGGATCTTAGTCACATTCTCTGTGGAAAAAGGGTTTGGCTTCTGGTTTTGTCACAGAGAAGCCAGTTTGTTAACATGACATCCTAGTCAGGGTCACTATTGCTCTGATGAAACACCACATCCATCACTGGGGGAAGGCAGGGCCGGAACTCAATGGGCAGGAACCTGGAGGCAGGAGCTGATGCAGAGGCCATGAGGGGGCTGCTTACTGACCTGCTCCTCGCGGCTTGCTCAACCTGCTTTCTTAAAGAACCCAGGACCACCAGGGATGACACCGCCCACAGTGGGCTGGGCCTAATCACTCACTAATTGAGAAAATGCCCTCCAGTCGGATCTTATTTCCTCAGTTCAGGTTCCCTCCTTTCAGATAACTCTAGCTTGTGTCAAGTTGACTTAAGACTAGCCAGAAAGGACGGTCAGTGTATAAGGCACATAACGATAAGTTAGCAGCAGAGGAAAGAGTGGCCATTCAGTCTCTTAAAAGGACATGTTTGTATCACAGACATTAGCTATCAAAATGCTTCAAAAATAGAGGCAAATTTCAGTCAAACTAATTTTAACAAAAGACACGGGCTTAGGGCTCACTGGAAAGATAACCAGAGAACTTCAGGTGCTAAAACTTCAGCTCTGGCCATTCAGTCCCGCTGTGGCCATGGTCTGGTCCCAAACCCCTTCTTGGTCATATGCTGTGCCATATTTTATCCCACTCTTGAGGTTCCTTAGGAACGTTGTACCAGCTAGCGAAGGCACTGGGTTCTGTACTCACCCACTAGCGAAGGCACTGGGTTCTGTACTCACCCACTAGCGAAGGCACTGGGTTCTGTACTCACCCACTAGCGAAGGCACTGGGTTCTGTACTCACCCACTAGCCTGCAAGCTGTGCCACAGAACTACAACCAGATACTCCTTATCTTTCAACAAGGGAACTTCAGGCTAGAGAGAATATTAAGTGGATAAAGGTACCTGCCACTAAGGCTGAGGTCCTGAGTTCAGTCCCCAGGCCCCCCTTGGGAGAAGGCAAAACTTGACTTTACCCTCTCTGACCCTTACGCGCATACATGCCAGATCCCAGTCCATATACACAAGGTAGATATATAAAATGTGGTCTTTTTTCTTTGATACATTCAAGTAAAACACCAATCACACCTTTAGTTTAGTACTTGGGAGGCAGAGGTAGGTAAATTTCTATAAATTCAAGGCCAGCCAGGGCTATATAGTGAGACCCTGTGTCAAAACAAAATTAAAACAAACAAGTTCACATACTCATAATAAATATCATATTCATAATAAATTAAGAGTATTTGTTAAAGTTGCTAAAAATTTTTTAAAGTTAGAAATGACCCTTCAAGGACAATGCCTTAGGGGAAGTCACAGGTCTGCACAGATCTTACCACCAATGTTGATTCTCCACAGAATACACCAATACCTGGGACTTATCACTTGAAGACTTTCATTGAAGAAGCTCTATTAAATCCAGTGAGAACAACCTACAATTTTAAAAATGAAGGGAGGAAAAAGATCCCACTTGTGCTGAGAAATGGTCCGGTCCTAACTGACCTCCCGCAGTACAGACCTCCTGACTTCCTGGAGCTCTTGAAGAAGCAGACAGCCTCGTACTCTTTCAAAGACAAACCCCGGGCAGACCCCAGCACACTAGTTGACAAAGATGAGGTAAGACGCTGCTCTCAGTGTTTTTCGGGAAAAGTTGCAAGAATACATGGTGTGTGTGTGTGTGTGCGCGCGCGCTTTGGACACAGAGTGTATACCTGACCCTTAAGGAAAACCCCAACCTGTCTCATTCCCTATAGAAATCAAACAAGGCAGACTGCTCAGAAGTCGGAACGCCTGCTGTTGTTGCAGAGGACCTGAGTTCAGTTCCTGCAACCGTGTCAAGCAGTTCCTGACTGTAACTCCAGCTCCAGGGGATCAAATGCTCTGATTTCTTTAGGCATAGATCAGTATTTACATTTACACACACACACACACACACACACACACACAAGGGCTGTGTGACTTGCAAATGTGTCCAACGGGATCTTTCTTGTGAAGTCTTAACTGGACTGAAAGGAAATACGTGAAGTCCAGTCCTGGCAGGATCCCTGTCATCTGGGGACCCTTGACTTCCGGCCTTAGCCCATACATGGGCCTCTTGAAGCAGTTGATGCTTTGTTCCTCTGGGAAGTGCCACCTCTGGGTGATCAGCCTTCTTAGAGTCACCTGAACTCTCTCTGCTGGGGTGGGGTCAATGGTGGGGCTCAGTGTTGGGGCTCAATGGTGGGGCTCAATGGTGGGGCTCAATGGTAGGGCTCAATGGTGGGGCCATGCTCAGTATTCACAAAGCCTGGGCTTAATCCTAGTACCAAAACAAACAGACAAAATAGTAGAGCTGGAGAGATGGCTCAGCAGTTAAGACTGCTCTTCAGAGGTTCTGAGCTCAAATCCCAGCATCTACATGGTGGCTCACAATCATCTGTAATGAGATCTGATGCTCTCTTCTGGTGTGTCTGAAGACAGCTACAGTATATATATATATATATATATATATATATATATATATATATATATATATATAATAAGTAAATAAATCTTTAAAAAATTAGTCTGTTCATGATAAAAGTCTTGGAAACATCAGGAATTCAAGGCCCATAGCTAAATATAGTAAAAGCAATATACAGCAAACCAGTAGCCAAGATCAAACTAAATAAAGAGAAAGTTGAAGCAATCCCACTAAAACTAGGGACTAGAGAAGGCTGTCCACTTTCTCCCTACCTATTCAATACAGTACTTGAAGTCCTAGCCAGAGCAATTAGACAACAAAAAGAGGACAAAGGAATATAATTAGAAAGGAAGAAGTCAAAATATCCCTATTTTCAGATGATATGATAGTATACTAAGTGACCCCAAAAATTCCACCAGAGAACTCCTAAACCTGACCAACAACTTCAGCAAAGTGGCTGGTTATAAAATTAACTCAAACAAATCAGTAGCCTTCCTCTATTCAAAGGACAAACAGGCTGAAATTAGGGAAATGACACCCTTCCCAATAGTCACGAATAAATTAAAATACCTTGGTGTAACTCTAACCAAGCAAGTCAAAGATCTGTATGACAAGAACTTCAAATCTCTGAAGAAAGAAATCAAAGAAGATCTCAAAAGATGTAAAAATCTCCCATGCTCATGGATTGGCAGGTTTAATATAGTAAAAATGGTCATCTTGCTGAAAGCAATCTACAGATTCAATGCAATCCCCATGAAAATTCCAACTCAATTCTTCATAGAGTTAGAAAGAGCAATTTACAAATTCATTTGGAATAGTAAAAAACCCAGGATAGGGAAAACTATCCTATACAATAAAAGAACTTCTCTAGGACTCACTATCCCTGACCTTAACCTGTATTACAGATCAATTGTGATAAAACCTGCATGATATTGGTACAGAGACAGGCAGGGAGATGAGTGGAATAGAATCCAAGACCCAGAAATGAACCCACACACCTATGGTCATTTAATCTTTAACAAAAAAGCTAAAACCATCTAGTGGGAAGAAGCATTTTCAAAAATTGGGGCTGATTCAATTGGTAGTCAGCATGTAGAAAAATGCAAATTGATCCATTCTTATCTCCTTGTACAAAGCTCAATCAAGTCCAAGTGGATCAAGGATTTCCACATAAAACCAGATACACTCAAAACTAATAGAAAAGTGGAGAAGAGCCTCGAACACATGGGCACAGAGGACATTTTTCTGAACAGAACACCAATGGCTGGTGCTCTAAGATCAAGAATCAACAAATGCGACCTCATGAAATTGCAAAGCTTCTGTAAGGCAAAGGACACTGTCAACAGGACAAAACAGCAGCCAGCAGATTAGGAAAAGCTCTTTACCAATCCTACATCCGTTAGAGGGATAATATCTAATATGTAAAAAGAACTCAAGAAGTTAGACACCAGAGAAACAAATAACCCTATTTAAAAATGTGGGATAGAGCTAAACACATAATTCTCAACTGAGGAATATCAAATGGCAGAGAAGCACCTAAAGAAATGTTCAACATCCTTAGTCATCAGGGAAATGCAAATTAAAACAACTGTGAGATTCCACCTCACACCAGTCAGAATAGCTAAGATCAAAAACTCAGGTGACAGCAGATGCTGGCGAAAGTGTGGGAGAAAGAGGAATACTCCTCTACTTTTGGTAGGATTGCAAGCTGGTACACTCTGAAAATCAGTCTGGGGGTTCCTCAGAAAATTGGACATAGACCTGAGAACCCAGCTATTCCACTCCTGGGTATGTACCCAAAAGGTGCTCTAACATATAACAGAGACACATGCTCGACCATGTTCATAGAAGCCTTATTTATAATAGCCAGAAGCTGGAAAGAACCCAGATGTCCTTCAACAGAGGAATGGATAAGGAAAATGTGTTACATTTACACAATGGAGTACTACTCAGCTATTAGAAACAACGACTTCATAAAATTCCTAGGCAAATGGATGGAACTAAAAAATATCATGCTGAGTGAGGTAACCCAGTCTCAAATGAATATAGATGGTATATGTACTCACTGATGAGTGGATATTAGCCCAAAAGCTTGGATTACTCAAGATACAATTCACAGACCATATAAAGCTCAAGTATAAGGAAGACTAAAATGCTTCATTCCTTCTTAGAAGGGAGAACAAAATACTCACTGAAGGTAGAGGGTGAGAGGGACTTGGAGGAAGAAAGGACAGGGAAAGGGGGGCGGGATTAGATATGAGAAGAGACAGGAATGATATACAGAGGGTCGAGAGTTTAAACAGTGGTGTGTAGCAATGGGGGATGGGGAACTGGGTATTAGCCACCAGAAAGTCCCAGATGCCAGGAAAGCAAGAAAGAAGTTCCCAGGACCCAACAGGAATGAAATTAGCTGAAACACCCAACAAAGGGGAGGGAGAACCTGTAGAGACCATGTCCAGAGGTTAGAAAGGCCCCCAGTTGGGGGATGGGGCCACCCACCCTTCTCAAAATTTTAACCCAGAATTGCTCCTGTTTAAAGGAGATACAGGGACAAAGAGCTGAGCAGAGACTGAAGGAAAAGCCAGAGACTGCCCCACCTAATGCTCCATCCCATATGCAGCCACGAAACCCAGTCACTATTACTGTGCTTGTTGACAGAAGCCTGTTGTGGATGCCTCCCGAGAGGCTCTGCTAGAGCCTGACCAATACAGATGCGGCTGCTCACAGCATCATTGGACTGAGCACAGGAACACCAATGGAGGGGTTGGAGAAAGGACTGAAGGAGCTGAAGGGGGTTGCAACTCCACAGGAAGAAAAACAATATCAACCAACCAGACACCCCAGAGCTCCCAGGGAATAAACCACCCTCCAAAGAGTACACATTGGGGGACCAATGGCTCCAGCTGCATTTGTAGCTGAGGATGGCATTGTCGGATATCAATAGGAGGAGAAGCCCTTGATCCTGTGAAGGTTCATCTCCCCAGTGTAGGGGACATGCTAGGGTGTTGAGGTGGGTTGGGTGGGAGGGGTAGCATCCTCATAGAAGTGGGGGAGAGTGAATGGGAGGGGGGGAACCAGGGAACCAGAGATGTAAATGAATATATAAACTATCTTTTAAAAAGACAAATAAAATGAATAAAAAAGAACCTGTAGTCATGGAACGGTCCAGTTAGGCTCTTGGCAACACCAGTTCATGCCTGGTGTTGATGACAGAGCTCAGCTGTGCTTTCCGCTGTTCCAGGCTCTGCCAAGGGGAAGCACTTCTGGTCAAGAATGATTCGGTAACAAGACAAGACACATGTCAATCTCTGAGATAAGGGGTGCAGTAGGGAGCACCGGTAGGGAGAGCTCAGTGCAGACTGGCTGTAAAGCGCCCAGTTAAGTAGGGTTTGGCTGGACATATTTTCTTGTAAGTGACTTTTTCTTTTAAAGATTTATTTATAATTGTGTGTCTCTGTGTGAGTATAACCAGAACTGCTACCCCCTCAACCGCCCCCCCTCCCCTGTGGAGCTGGAGTTCTAGGTGGTTGGGAAGGGACATGGGTTGGGTGCTGGGCACTGGGCTCATGTCCCAGGACTTTAATGCTTACTACAAGGCAGGACTCTGACACTTACTACAGGACAGGACTCTAACACTTACTACAGGACAGGACTCTAGCACCTACTACAGGACAGGACTCTAACAACTACAGGACAGGACTCTAACACTTACTACAGGACAGGACTCTGACACTTACTACAGGTCAGGACTCTAACACCTACTACAGGACAGGACTCTAACACCTACTACAGGACAGGACTCTAACGCCTACTACTGGACAGGACTCTAACACTTACTACAGGACAGGACTCTAACATCTACTACAGGACAGGACTCTAACACCTACTACAGGACAGGACTCTGACACCTACTACAGGACAGGACTCTGACACTTACTACAGGACAGGACTCCAACACCTACTACAGGACAGGACTCTAACACCTACTACAGGACAGGACTCTAACACCTACTACAGGACAGGACTCTAACACTTACTACAGGACAGGACCCTAACACCTACTACAGGCTTCTTCTGCGCACATACTCTCTTAACTGTGTTGAAGTAGGCTCTAAAGACATGTTTCTGCTTTACCTGCAAGAAAACTGCTGTAAATAGCAAACTGACCAACTCATCCAGGACACAGTGTAAAACAAACGAAGGCCTTTCTTCTGGAGACAGGTTGTTTTGCTCAGCCGTGGCTCTCCTCAGACTCACTCTGTAGACCAAGCTGACCTCAAATTCAGAGATCCGCCTGCCTCTGCCTCCCAAGTGCAGGCTTATGTGTGTGCACCACCTGGCTCTGCTCAAAGCCACACTTTTGACTGAGGGCTTTGACCATACATGTGGTGCTCTTTCCTGTCCACCATTGCCTCTGCCCACAGAGAGGGGACAGGCAGGGTTTGGGTAGTTGGAATTTAAAGGATGCACTTTCTTGCATGGCTTTATTGTCAGGATGTGTGCTGAATAGGTCTCTTCAAGGGACTTTGACTTGCTACTTGAACCTTCAGTCTTTTTCCTTTCTCTTTGTCTTAATAGTCCCCAAATGAAAAGAAGACGTGTGTATGGCCACCGGGTGGGAACAAGGGTTGGTAGCTGGGTACCGTCACACGTGCCTATGGTCCAGACTGAGGCCGAGTCACAGCGATCACGGCTTTCGTTCCAAGCTAGGTTGGTCTGCATGATAGCCTGTCTTCAGCCAGGACGATGGCACACCCCTTTAATCCCAGCACTTGGAGGGCAGAGGCAGGCAGATCTTTGTGACTTTGAGGCCAGCCTGGTCTACCCAGTGAGTTCTAGTACATGGAGAGTCCCTGTCTCAGAATAACCAAACCAACCAAAGAAAAACCTGTCTTCCAAAAACCAAAAATAAACAAGAAAGAGTTGTGATTGCTAAGTGAACGTAAAACTCTCAGCCGGATATGCACATACACGTGGCATGGAGCTGTTTGCTAACGCTTCACAGGTCTGCGCTGTGAACATATCACACTGGTAAAGGCTCGGTGGACAAACCCTGCCCTGTTTGCTTCAGTGAACAAACACAAACGCTGGGTTTATACTTGGCTTTCCGGCTTGGTATCAGGTAGCCAAGCTACGGGTGAAATCATCCTGGCTGCCTGGTTCTAATTCATTCCCTGCCATTTCCTCCCATCTGCTTTCTCTCCTGCTCCGTGCCCATTCTCAGGGCCAGCCAAGGCCCACGTTGGAAACACAACTCAGAAGGTTGTGTCAGGTACAACTAAAAACCTTAATTAGATGACTTAGTTCAGCTTTCAGGATACGCCCTCTGCAAAGACACTTTTCCAGTTTCTTTATCATCTTCTCTCTCCCCTCCCTATGAGCCACAAAGGACTAAGTTCCGGAAGCTCAGGAGTCCAGTGTTTTCCTTTGTGAAGGTTTCTGAGAATATATTTGGGAGGGAGACAGAAGGAATGCTGTCCTTGTGCCTGTACAACTCTAACTTCCGGTGTTTCAGTGGTCAGCCTCGGCGGAGTGGACTTGGGGCAATTGTATGACGGTCTCAATTTGTTTGTGTTTTTTGGTATTTTGAGTCATAATGAAATCTCTCTCTCTCCCGGCAGGCCTGCTTCCCCCGAGTTGCAGTTAGCCACTGGTCCATAGTTTCCTGCCTTATTTCTTAAAGATTTTGGTTTCCTTTACTCACGGCCTCTCCCTGCCGCCCCCACAGTGATTTCAGTACCCGTAGAGATGACTTGCCAACAGCCCGGCTTCTTGGCTTCTTCACTGCTCCTCTATCTCAACCAGTCCTTAGGGTTTTTTTTCAAGACTCATATTATCAACCCTCTATGGTCTTAGGTAGGTGACTCTTCTTCTCCGGCCTTGCCCCAGCCTCTCCTTCCCCATCCCACCGTAACCCTCGGACCCGCCTACCTTTGTGCCCACATACTCTTCTATTTCAGTTAGTCACGGTGCCCTCTCCCCGTGCCCACCTTCCTCTCTTGCTTGTTTTGGCAGAGAGAGCCACACCTTGGTTAAACCTCACTGCCTTTCTGGTAGCTGTATTCCCACTCGCAGGGGACTCATTTTAAGTCCTTCACCGCCAGCTGAGCACAAAGTGGGTCTCACGGTTGATTTGCGTTCTCTCTCTCCATCCTGCCCTGTCCCCACTTTTCTTTCTCTGACACCTCATTCGAGTCCTCAGTCTTGCTTTTCTCCTAGGCCTTTTTCAGGCACCTTCTGCTCCTGTCCCAACCTGTTTGTCTTGGAGTCTGGGGCACAGACTGGCTCCCATCTGCCCCTCGTACTTGAATGGCGTGTAAGACTTCTCAACCTCAGCATGTTTTAGATGGGGTCAGTCTTGGGACTGGAGGGCCGTTCCGCACTCTGTCGCTGGCCATCCTCACAGCAGATGTCATTGGTATTCTTCCCTTCAAGTTTTATAACTAAAGCCATCACTAAACATTGCCTGATATCCCCGGTGAAAGTGTGTGGCCTCCGACCACTTGTTTTCTTGGTTAATAGGCTTGTTGGGCGTGGAATGGCTTGATCAGTTTCTTCCTTAGAGGATCATTGTGGGCCTGTGGAAAGAGTGCTGCCCCATTCCACGAATGTGGCTCTGTCTCCTGAAGCCCTGCCATTTTGCGTTTCCGGTTCTCAGGCTCCTTTGCTGGAGCCCTTCGTATTTTTTTCCGGTGTGTGGATTCACTGCATGTGTGCGTGACTATCGGTGACTATTACAGGTTACCCTTTGCTCTTCAAATGTATTTTTGTGACTTCCCTAAGGCCTGGGCTGAGTGTTTCCTTCCAGAGGTTTGCTTTTTCCTTTGCAGCTTTAGGGGAACTGCTGGGCTCCCACTGCAGGGAATGCACCCTTCTGTGCAGTGGCTCTTCCTGTAATGCAGATCTTCAGTCTACACCAGGAACAAAGCCGTTGTTATAGTCCCTCCCGCAGGGGTTTCCCTTTCTGACTCTGCTTGACATCAAGGCAGCTGTGCAGTCCACTGGGGTGAGGTGGGATTGCTGACTCTCAGGAGCTGTCCTTTTGGGGTCTCAAATGTGTATGATTGGGGACCTCTAGGCCACCCAACTGTATCACTGACTAGCCCAGGCTTTGGCCTCTGGATACTTCTAGGGTTCAACTTCACTCTCATGCCTGGCTTGGTCTGTTCCCAGCAAACATCACCAGGCTAACACTGGCCCTTCATCTCCTCGGGTCTCTCTGTCTCGGTTTGGAGTCGTATCCCTGCTGCCTTGCTATGTCTGCACACGTTTAAATGCTCAGATTTGTTGTTATCATTTGTTCTCCCTTCGGATTTCCCTAGACTAAGAGGGTCCATTTGAGTGACAACCTGTCGCTAGCAGGAGCCAGGCCTTCCCAGAACCGGTTTCATACTATCTGAACTTTCTACACATCGTTTTTCAAAGTTGTAGACGTGATGACATATTCTTCACATCAGCTTGTCTGTCCCTCTGTCCCATGGCAGGGAAGTTCTGTGCTGTGGCACTCCCGCAGAGCAGGAACGGCACCATTTCACACAGAAATGGAAGACTCACATATATGAAGGTGATGGAGCTTGCCACCGGTAAGAATCACTTCCCAGTTTCCAGACAATCAAAGGACAGGAGGAGCTAGTGCCACTTCCAACAGCTCAGCCCTGCAGCCAGACACTGTCTGTCACCCAAAAGAAGGCAGTCCCACAGCTGTAAAAATGCACAGCTTCCAAAAAACCCTGACCACTCTGCCTTCTACACTGGCTGCAAGGGTGAGAATGAACCTTGTTCCCTTACTGTGAAATCAGAACAGATGTTCCGGTTTTAAAACGGGCAGAGGACAGAGGTGAGAGGCTCCTGATAAGATACACCACTCACAGAAAGACAAAGGGACACTTGGCTTCAACTCCTAACTCATCACAAAGGACAGTAAGACAGTTTCGCATGTGCAAAGTGGACAAGAACAAGAAGGTACCTGTTGTTACTCATGAAGAGCAACTTGAATTTGTAAGGCAATTCAGCAATATCATAAATACCAAGTTAGGTTGTTTAGGGAGCATGCTCCTGTGAGTAAGATCCACATGTAACACCGTAGTCTTGTTTGCATTTCTTTAATTAGTGGATTAATGTAAATACTAGGTCCCATGTATCCGTGAGGCAGTGTATCCTTAGGCACCCACCTCATCAAAAAAACAAAGGCGTGGATGCAAGAGAGCCTTAGGTTGTTATTAGATAAAGAGAGCACATGTAAATGAATTTTACAGCCTAATCCATTTGCACAAGTGACGATAAGTGTATACTCCCACGAGGTCTGCCTTCCCCCTTCTTCCTTGAGTAATGACTCACATTTGGGGAGTAGGCCTAAAGGAGGCCGAAGAGGCTCATCTTCATCTTCCTGAAGCACTTGAGTTGTTCTCAAGTGTGTATATTTGTAAAGAGCTTTAAAAAAAAATCCAACTAACACTTGTTTATGTCTTCAGTGGGCGTATCTCCAGTGTAGAGCCTCTCTAGTTTACTTCCTAGCTTGGGACCATGTCTATGAAAATCATAATTAAACAAGTGAAGTTGAAAAGAGCCTGAAGCGTTTGCCTTGACTTGAGTTCGTCCTGCCTGTTAGCTCGGTAACGGGGGAAAAAAAATGAATTTGGTGATGTTGCCCAGGAGGCAGCCAGGCTGGGACCCGAAGGAACCTGGTCAGAAGGGGAGGGTCCGGTTTCAGGAGCTCAAGACTTGGCAGCCTGACCCTGATCCTTGGATTCCACGGCTGGAAAGACAACTACTATCGAAAGTTAAAGAACAAAACCAAAAGTGCTGTACAACGGAGGTGAGACAAGGATGAGTGTGAGATGCTCAGGACTTAGAGGGCAGCCGAGAATGGGAAAGAGATGACTCAGCACTGAGAGCACTGGCTGCTCTTCCAGAGGACCCAGGTTCAATTCCCCGCACCCACATGATGGCTCACAACTGTCTGTAACTCCAGTTCCAGGGGACCCAGTGCCCTCCACAGCTGCCAGATGTGCACATGATGCTCAGACACACATGTGTGATGCACAGACACATGTGTGCAAAATATTCATATGCATAAGGAAATATTAAAAATAAAAATAAACACAAAAGTGAATAATAAAGCAGCTCAAGGCTGGCGAGGTGGCGAGGCTGCCCTCTGACCTCCACATTCATATGATGGCAACAGTTTCCTGTGAATCACACAGAGAGAGAGAGAGAGAGAGAGAGAGAGAGAGAGAGTTAAGAACATGTAAATAGAAACTATTCAAACAAAAAATAGGCCAAAATACCTGTGCAGGCGTTAAAGAAAATGCACAGATGGTAAACAAGGTTGTTACCCATCATATATTGTCAGCTAAATACCAATCAAAATACTAGCCCTACTGTGTGATCTCACCGCGTAACTGGCACACCTGTCAGAATGGTCAAAAACCAGAACACAGACCCCAGCCATTGGTCCATACTGGGTAGGAACACATGAGAAGACAGACTTTCAGATGTTCTATATCATCTGACTACGTAATTTCATGCCTTTGAATTTACCCATGGGATTTGAAATCACATGTCTGCACACACACACACACACACACACACACACACGCACACACACACAGACAGACACACACAAAATTATGTTTATAGCTTTTCTCATGCTTGTAAAGACTCAGAAGTCTCTAGGGCTTTTCAGTAGACAACTGACCATGGCGCACTGAGACAAAGGGTGTCATCAGCTCTAAGAAGAAACACGTTTTCAAGCCTCAGACAGACATACGGGAAACCTAAATATATATTAAGTATTAGAAGCTGATCTGAAAAGACCACAGACTGAATGATTCTAATCAAATCATCATCTGTTATCATCAATCTTGCCAGCTCCCGATGTCACCAGGTTTTATTTTGTTATTTATTATTTTAAGACAGTCGTGTGTGTGACCCACAGTGGCCTCAGATCTGCTGTGTAGATAGGACTAACCATTAAACTGTGCTCCTCCTCTCTCCACCTCCTGAGTGTGTGAAGTGCTGGGGCTCAACCCAGGGCACAGTGCACGCTAGGGGAGCACCCCGCCACCTGAGCGTCATCCTCGGTCTGCATAGTATGCAAATGAGGCAAGCATAGTATGCAAATGAGGCAAGCATAGTATGCAAATGAGGCTTTCCAGGGTTCCGCTTGGCACAAGCTCGGGGCTCTCCAGTCAGCTCTTGATACTGGCTGTTGTACAGGACCCCAGGGTCTCACACACAGCTTGTCTGCTCTCTCTTTCGGCCAGTCATTATGAACCTCAGGTGATAGCAATGTGTGACGTGATTTGCCCATCTAAACAAGTATGTTGCTCTGGTGGGAATTTGCTAATGGGGAGGCCCACACGAATAAAAGGCGCCTGCCTCGGTTTTACTGTAAACCAAAAAAAAAAAAATCCTGTAAGCAGGGTTTTAAACTTATACAAGTAGGGATGGGGCAAAGAAGCGCATGCCTTTGATCCCAGCACTGCGGGGAAGTAGATTTGGGAGTTGAGACTAGCCTGCTCTATACATCTGGGGCAGTCAGAGTTGCTGTGAGAATAAAGATTATCTGGTACAGCTAACACTCATCTGTCTGTCTCTCCTGTGCAGTCGCTCCATCTCTGCCCGGGACAGTACGAGATCCTTCCCGCACCGGTTCCCAAGAGCCCGGCCAGGTAACTATGAGCCTCCGGAGCCCCTCCAGATACCGCCCAAGCCCTCAGATTTACATATGAGGTTATGTGCCGATGCACGTGGCTTTCAAACCTCACCGTGCACTTTATGGCCACATCAGTGCCTTAAAGTATTTAATGAGAGATGAGCAACAAATTAACAAAGATTTTCGCTTCAAAAAGAAAAAAAAAACAGTTAGAAAAGCAAGTTTTCTTTCTTTTCTTGTATAGGAGCTTCGTATTTCGTTCTGGAGTTCAAAGGTTCCCACCGAACTATTTCACTCCTGTAAGTAAAATGTAAGGTTACTGCTGGAAGTGCTTGGTGCGTGCTCCTGACACAGTCTCGTTTTCCTCTGAGCAGAACACCGATCGATGTATGTTATACACGTCGGCTACATTCTACACATCTGTGACAAAATGCCTGCCAAAAGCAGCTTAGATGAGGGAGGGACTTCTTCCCGGGGTTTACGGTGCCAAAAGCATGCAGCCCCGGCTTGTCCACACCAGTCACGGTCACAGACTGTACAATGCCAAGGGTGAATCCTAATGTCATTATGGATTTTGGGGTGCAGAGAAAGCAGGCCAGACTCAGAAGTGGGTGCACACGGGTGTCAGTGACCTGCTGTGACCAGCCAGGCCTGACCTCCCGAAGGTTCCACAGCTTTCAAAATAATGGCGCTCAGGTGGGCTTTGTCTGCAGCCTTCACCGTATTCACACCCCTGACAAACTGCACGTGACCCGAGTCCTTTCAGTCCTTTGTCCTCTCTGACTGGAAATCCAGCCAGTGAGCAAAGCAGCCAGCCTCTCCCGTCTCCTCCTCCCTCTCTAACTATCCGAGCTTTTCCTTCCGATGTCGTCGCCATTTTGTTTTGTTTGTTTTTTGAGACAGGGCTTGTCTACATAGTCCTGACTGTCCTGGAATTCATTGTGTAGACCAGGCTGGCCTCAAACTCATCAACGTCATCCCCACCCCCACCAATGCACACACATAAAAGCACACGCACACATACAAACCACGTGCTTCTGGAACTTTTCATTTTCTTGACATCAATAACTGCTTTAGTTTTGTTTAGTTTGTTAAAAACCCCAGCTTCTCAACCCCCCAAAAAACCCAGAAAACAAAAATAAACCCAAGAAATTGTTTGAGTAATGCTCGAAGTCATTAGATAATCTATCAATTGCTCAAAGGCATTAGATAATCCATCAATTGCTCTGGATAGGCATCCCCACTCAACCCAGAATATTCTATTGTCCTCTGTAGTCTAAACTAATGCTTTGTAGCTTCATGTATGCTCTTTCTGGAACATTCCTTGGCTATGTCTTGCTGCAAGCCGCCATCTTGTAAAACACACTGGTTCCTCTCCTAAACTTAAAGGCAGCTAGCTCCATTTTGAAGACCTCACATCTTCTAAAAAGAGGCTCAATGTCTCCAGGTTCCCTGACTGTATGAAGAAGCAGGAGACACTTGACTAACATGTTTTTGCCTGTTCTGGAATGTTTCTTTTGTGGAGGTTCTTGCCCTGGTCACTTCTCAGACACCACCTTATCTATTCCGTCTTCTGAATAAGATCAATTCGCTGACTTGGAACACCCTATCCTTCAGAAAAGGGGAAAGATACTTTAAGGGAAAATGTTCACAGGCCAAGAATTAGCCTGGGGCTCTGATTCACGTCTGTCCTGAACACACAATCCTGGAGCAGCTGTGGCCTTGGTTCAGACCCATAAACTTGTAAGTTGCCTATATCAGAGTCCTTTGATTGCCGCGGAGGACGCCAATGGCCTGCCAGGAGTGTGTTAGCACAGAATGCTCGGAAGAACTTACTCTGAACTGTCTGGAGATGAGTGTATATGAACTCATAGACTTAGTCGGATAAATGTAATAATTCTCATACTTAGGTCATTATAAATCCATTTTTTTACTTGAGAAGATTCATGTGGCTCACTTTATCATCCACTCGAATTTTTCTAGAGGTTGACATGATATTTATAGAACTGTTAGGGACCCAGGCCTGGAAGCAGTTTGGTAAGTTACCTGTGCAGTGGTTTCTGGCTGTAGACACAGTATTCTGTATTGGGCATAGACAGTCTAATTTATCCTCACCATGTGAGAGAGTAGCATATACCATCTTTATGTGGGCAGCCAACGAGTGGAAAGTAATTGCCTAAGGTGACAAGGCCATGAAAGGAAGAGTTAAGACGTATACCCTCCCCATAATGTCCCGAAAAGCATGACGTGGCTGCCTTAGGAACCTGTGGTCTGCAGGTAGTAGGAGCTGATCTGGGGCCACAGAAACAGTATGTAGCAAAATTCGTGAACATATCCCAGAAGGCATGGGAAACAAAAGAGCAGCGAGATATCCCAGGGGGACCACCACACGGTTGGGAAAGAACCCAACTTATATTGAGAATAAAAGTAGAGACAACCTGGGGGGAGGCTGTTTGTAAGGCAAAGGGGAGGGGAGAATACCTGGCATGCTGGGGGAGGGGGGAACAGGCTCAGCATCTTGCCCAAGTGAAAAACAAGGCACCTCTTAACTCGAGATAAAACTGTGTTACTCAGCCGCCAGGAACACGCTCCTCAGGTAAACAACTGACGGGCGTCTGATACACGGTGTTCAGTGGGAGGAGAGGGGAGTCGTGCTGTGACTCAACCCAAGAAGCAGGCAGCGGCAAATAGCAAACAGCACTGCCCCGACCGCTAAGAGTTAAGCAGGCCTGTTTGAGGTTCCCCTAACGAGATGTGAAAAACTGTTTGGAGTGTTAGTCAGGAGAGGTTGGCTAAGTGTTGCATCAACGAAATTCTGCACACACCTCTCTGGGCTGTGTCACACGCTCTTGGAAAAGGCAAACGAAAGCACGCCTCAGGCGATGAACTCAGGCTAATGTTTGGTGTTCATTAGAAGGTTGTTGCTACCACTTTTTCCCAAACTGTATTTATTAAGATCACATTCTCAAAAATTTTTAAAAATTTACATTGATTTGTGTTTGTGTGTTTGTGCATGGGCATGTATGTGCTTGCACACATGCATGCCAGTATAGAGGTCACACACAGGTCAGGCCACATTTGCAGGATTCAGTTCTCTGGACTCTGCGGATTCTATCAGGTTGACAGGGACAATAGCAAGGTAAAAACTTGCAAAGCCAGTCAGCCCAAAATTTTAAAAATTAAAAATATAAGAGAGTAAAGATAAATTCATATGAACTTCGGTGTTTCTGATATTTTATGGTAGCATAGTGAGTTTTTGAAATAATGTTTTATTTGTGTGTAAATCTGGGCACTTGAGCGCCGTGGTTCACCTGTGGAGGTCAAAGGACAGCTTCTGAGAGGTCTCAGTTCTTGCCCTCTCGGGCCCCAGCGTTTAAACTGAGTTTTCAGGGTTCTGTGGCAATGGCTCTCCTAAGTCATTTCACCAGCCCACATCTTGATGTTTGGTGACTTGATGTTATTTCTGACTCAGGGTTTTGCTCTGTAGCCCAAGCTGGCCTCAAACTCTTCCTACCTCACCGTCGCAGGCAGGGTGCACCCCACCCCCTCCCAAGGCCAGCGTTGGCCTTAGGAGAAACAAAACACCAAATAGAAGAACAACTTGAAGTTATATTTTCCCAAACACATCTCTCAGGACTTTGGGAATCATTGTTTTGGAAAGACTAAGAATGTCAGCTGTCTCCTGCCACGGCTGTATCACGGCCGTTCTAACTCTGCCAGGTCTCCTGGACCCACCCAGCCTTTCCCTGTGCCCTGGGCACTCCCCACTTTTATTGCTTCAGGAGAGACTACATTTTTGGTGGCAATGGTGGTAAAACCTTCGTGCTCACATCGAAGCTCACAGATTGTTTCTAGTGCACTGCTCAGAGACCACTTCAGCACAAGGGAGAAAAACAGACATATCAACCATCCTGCAGGTGCTGGCACGAAGAGAGGTTTATGTTTAGTGTTGGGATGGGCTTTCACGTAGCCCCAGGCTGCCCTTCACCCTTCGACCTCTGAACTCCTGCCTGTACCTCCCAAGTGCCCTGCCACACCCTGCTTTTCATTCTTGTCTTTTGCCTTAGTCACTGTTTTATTGCTGTGAAGGCACCATGGCCAGTGCAGCTCTTATAAATGCAAGCATTTAATTGGGGCTGACTTACAGTTTCAGAGGTTCAGTGGGCTATCATCATGGTGGGGAGCACGGCAGCATCCAGGCAGGTGCTGGAGCAGGCGTGGACAGCTCCAAAGGCAGGCAGGCAGACAAACAGACAGACAGACAGACAGACAGACAGACACTGGGCCTGGCTTGGGCTTTTAAAACTTTTAAAACCTGTAACACACTTCTTCGGATGAGGCACACCTCCTAACCCTTCCAGTCCTCTGGAATGTCACCACTCCCTGGTGACTAAGGACTCAATATCAGAGCCTGTGGGAGGCCATGTCATCCAAACCACCACAGCTTTCTTTTGGGAAGGTGTGCAGGCTGCAGACTGAGAAAGCCCCTTGTTAAATCCACGTCACCATTACGGACCTCTGTGCGCTCTCTGGTCACAGGTTTTGTCTGGTAAATTACCAAGTGTGCTTTAACATTCTCCTGCTGTTGCTGGTTTGTAGAAACTCTGAACAAAAATGCCTATTTTCTAAAGTTTTTCAGGAAATTTGCCTTTATTTGGTTTTATTTATACAAAAGGTCAAAATACAAAATTGGGTGGTTTATTGTTGCCTTCTGGTCTAGGGGCCCCAGGGAAGAAATAAATGTATAAAACTTTCTCCCATAGCTGGTGCTCAAATGTACCAAACAAGAAGTGAAATCTAGTTTTTTCTCTTTTTTAAACTACAAATTCAAATTTAAGTTTTGCTTCAGATATTCTTTAATTTCCTTCTAAATTTTAATTTTTTTTTAAAAGACAGGTTCTCTTCATGTAGTCTTGGGGTTGGCCTGGGACTTGCTATGTAGATCATGTTGGTCTCAAACTCAGAAATCCACCTGCTTCTGCCTCCTGAGTGCCAGGGTTAAAGACATGCACCTCATGTCCAGTGACGAGACCTCTGACTCCAAGTCCTCTGGACCGTGTTTGGGTTTATGATGAGGTCACAGTGCCACCTGAGCCTGTTGACTCTGACTCAGCACAAGCTGCTGCCCTGCTGTGTGTGAAACCCCGTCACCAGAAATCTGACCCGTGGATCTCAGGCATCCGGCACAGGCGAATACTGGCTGCGTCATCTCCTTTTCGGAACAAAGTTAGCTATAAAATATGCACACACACACCTGTTCTCCTCTCACTGTGGACTGTGAGGAGCCCAGTGGAGGTTAGTCTACTGGGTTTGCATTGGAATCTCTCAGCCTACTATTAAATATATAGTATTTATTCTGAACTTGTTTATTCGGTTACCATTGTGAATTCATGACTATATTATACAGTGTTTGAATCCATTTCTCTAACCCTGCTAGATGAATTTTATTTCTTGATCTTTTATTCCAATTTCTTACTCCTTTTCCTGTTCCACATCAGCTGTCCTTTCCTGCAGGCTCTGCTCACCTTAAACTACGCTTCCCATAAGTCTCTTGTTTGCTGTCAGATACATTTCAAGACAACTTCTCAAAGTGTCAGGGAGAGGTTTCCAAAGCCCAAAACATCACATGCCTCAGGAACATGTAATAGTGTTCAAATGCTTTCATTCTTAAATAAAATGAGTACAAAATATTAAATTTAAAATCAGGAAAAACAAAATGCCTCCAGGGGATATGCTATACCCTTCATGGGATATTTTAAATATATATATTTGATGTACAGTTTTTAAATTATTTTTTTATTTTTTTAATTTTATGTTTATAGATGTTTTGCCTGAACATATCTGTATGTCACATGTATGAGCACCCATGGAGACCGGAAATGTCATGGAATCACCTAGTACTGGAGTTAGGGACAGTTGTGAACTTCCATATGAGAGATGGAATTAGAACCCAGGTTCTCTACAAAAGCCAGTTTTCCTAATTCCTGAGCTAACCTTCCAGCCCCTTAAATATGTTTTCATTAGCATATTTTATTAAGACATGATTCATTGTGACAGTCTCATGTGTCGGTGTCAAAGACCTTAACCAATTCAGCCCCTTGTCCTCCCATGTCACCTCTGCCTCCTGATGACTGCTGTCCCCTGCCCCAGCCAACCATCTACTTTCTTCTTTCTCTCTTTTCTTAATATAATTAATGAGGTTTGTTGTGTAGCTCAGTTGTAGAATACTTGCCTAGAGTGCCTGGGATCCTGGGTTCAATATCTCACCCCAAAGAGAAAAAGAATGAAAGCAAGGAAGGAAGAAAAAAGGGAGGAAGGGGTAGAGAGGGAGAGAGGGGGAAGAGAAGGAGGGGGAGAGGGAGGGAGGAGTTAGGGAGGAGAGGGGGGGAGAGGGAGGGGTTAAAGAGAGAGAGAAAGGAGAGAGGGGGGAGAGGGGAGAGAAAGGGAGGGAGGAAGGGTTAGAAAGGAGGGGGGAGAGAGGGGGAGGGAGGGAGGGGAAGAGAGGGGGGAAAGAGAAGAAGTTAAAAAAAGCAAAAAACAAAATGAGTTTGAACTTGAAAACCAAAGTCCTCCCATCCTGAAGTCATTTTCACTCTGCTCATATAATAGATGCACTTATGTGTGCACATGCACACACAGACACACATAAACACACACACAGACACACACGAACACACACACAGACACACATGAACACACACATAGACACACATGAACACACACACAGACACACATGAACACACACAGACACACATGAACACACACACACAGACACACATGAACACACACATACAGTGACACATGTTCTTACATACAGACCTGTTATAGACTTCTTGTTCTATATTGGGGGATTCAGTAGGTAAATGATTATATTTTGTTTCCAAAGTGTAGGGGTTTCCCAGGAGAAGTATTTGGAAATATAGTTAGAAAATGATATTTAACCTTAAATTGCAAATGTAAGGTTGTACAGCTATTGGTGATTTACAGTTTTATTGATTTCTTAGAAGAGTTTTTACACTTTTATTTTATGTGCATTAGTGTTCTGTGTAGGGTTAATCCGGCCACTTGGGGAGACAGGGCAGAGGAAGCTGACAGCTTACCCTGTCTCCAGCCATCCATTGCTGGATGGGAATCAGCCGCAGGACACCGCTCAGGGGTGGGGAAGCCCAGCCTGTGGTGTGGGACAGTGGGACAGTCAGAGCTGGCTCAGGGGCCCCAGGCCAGTCTGTCTGGTTTTCAGGCTCTTGGATACCCAGGCAACGCAGCACCAGCACGAGCTGAGAACAGACTGCCCCAGTGGCAGACTTGATCTTGGCTTGGTTTGGCTTGGTGGCAGCCATGGCTGGGAGCACAGAGGCCTACGGGAGATTAGACAGTAGCTCTGTAGACAAGGCCTTCCCCATGGCTCCCCACGAAGGATCCTGATGAGAAGAGGCAGTCCGTGGTTTTAAGACACTCATTTTCATGGTGGAAAGTGGATGAGTAAAACCATATCCCACTTCTTAGGGTAGGCCTGAGATTAAACACCTTTTGCAGGGAGGCGGGTCTGGGAAGGAAAGGTTACTGGCTAAGCCTCAAGGCCTTTAGGTACCTCATTATAATGGAGATCTGTCTTGAGCCTACTTGACCTGTGGTCATGTCCTCTACCTGTGGGGGGCCTTGGGGCATTGCCCTTACATGACTGATGGCCACAAATCTATGGAGTGCTGTGGCTAGTGACAGGGGCCTGGTTTCCCAGGGGAAGGGCCTACTGTCCCGTCAGGGTCACTAAGGTTTCTAGCGTTAGCTCAACTGGGCACCAGGCTACCGTTCATGGTCCCACATGGTCCCACAAATCTGTATGAATGAGGCAGGTGGGTCAGAAGTTCAAGCTGACCCCTGACTACACAGTGAGTTTGAGGTGAGGCCAGTCTGATCTACATAGCAAGTTGCTAGTCAGGGTACAAAATGAGACCCAGTCAAACAACAGCAGAAACAACAAAGAATACAGCCCAAAAACATCTGAGACAGACAGACTGAGAGAGACAGTCAGAATGGCAGTCACCAGCACCAAACCACAATAGCCTCACTGACTGTCCTCTCATGCACAGAACAGCCAGCCATAAAAGCGTATCTTCAAAGGAGCCAGGCCGAGGGCTGATTCTGCCTCATACCTGTAATCCCAGCTCCTGGGAGCTGGCGGGAGGAGTATCAAGATTTCGGGCTAGCACTGGCTACATCGAAAGTCCTAAGATATCCCAAGCTACATCAGACCTCATCTCACAACTAAACAAAATTGAAAACCAACCCAAAGAGCAAACACATCATCAAGGAATTGTTGATAATGATAATAACTTAGTTCCAGAAGGAAGAAATGAACTTTAAAGAATTTTACGTATTCACTCAAGGACCATTTATAGTCACTAAAGTGATGGCTGAAAACACTATAAAATGGCACTTCACATTTTGATGACTTCATGGATCAGTTTGAAATGCAGCAGGCTGTAATTTCAGCATTCAGTAGGCAAAGGCTAATGGATCTCCATAAATTCAAAGCTGCCTGTTCTACATCGTGAGTTCTAGGCCAGGGAGAACTGCATAGTAAGACTCTGCCTCTGGATGAATGAATGAATGAATGAATGAATGAATGAATGAAGTGGACAGGCCTGGAGAGAGGAGGACCAGAGTTTGGTTCAGAGCACTCACATAGCAACTTAATAGTCTGTTAACTCCAGCTCTGGAAGGTGTGCTGCCCTCTCCTGGCCCACATACACAGGGTGCACATAACTCAAGCACATATACACACATTAAGTAAAGAAATAAACCTTTTTTTTTTAAAGAAAAGATGCAACATGCAAAAAAATATAAATTGTGATTAATTTGGATGAGATTATGTATATGAAAAAGCAGGAAATGTGAGCAAAATTGCTTTTGCTGGCTTTGTGAGGTACTGTGATCTGTAAGGTGGTTATTTCTTTTCTAATGCCTTATGATTTCTCAAAATACAGTCTTAGAAGACAGATAATGTCTTCTTAGTGGAAAGAAATCTGATGTCAAACGATCGCGTTTTCTCTTTTGGATGGAAAGACCATGTCCAGCCGTGTTGGTATTTCTAACACCTGGCAGCCCCGTGTGGCACACGGAAGGGAAGGAGAGCCAGGCAGATGGAGCAGACACAGTGACACAATGTGTCGTCCGTCTCCATGATCGAGTGACAGCACCCTGGGTGCAAGTATCAGAGTGTACCTTCCTCCGTATCAGAGAGGGCTGGCTCATCCCAGCAGTCCTGAAGGAATGAGGTCAGCTAAGGCCTCAGCTGACAGCCTGACATTCCATGGGGAACAGAGAGTAATCAGTAAACACGGTCGGATGGGATAAAGCAGAAAATTCTTTTCTGCTCGGATGGGACTTGGAAATGAGGGTGGTTATGATCCTTACTCTGTCTCCCCACTGAGAGCCGCACTTGTGGATAACACAGTTTGGAAAATGTGTTTCAAGTCTAGTCACAGAGCTACTAGGATTTAAAGATATGACATCTATTCTGGCCATTGTTCTCTTATAATAAAACCAGCCTGGGGAACTTTTCCAGTAGTGTTGACACAGACTGAACTTATAACAGTGTCTGACTACAAATGGAGAGAGAAGATGAAGAAAAAAATAGGACTTTGTTCATTGCAAGTGATAGAGACCCATCCCAAATTAGCCTGAGCAAACCCCAAAATAATATACAATAATGTAAAGGTCAGTTGGTGTCTTAGTCTGTTTCTAGTGCTGTAACTAAACACCACAGACTGGATAGGTTATGCAGAAGCCAGGTTCTTAGACTCACTCTCGCTGTGATGAAACACCAAGGCCAGAAGCAAGTTAGGGAGGAACAGGCTTATTAAGCTCACAGTTTCATCATCAAAAGCATCGAGGGCAGGAACCTGGAGGCAGGAGCTGATGCAGAGGCCATGGAGGGATGCTGCTTACTGGCTTACTCACAAGGCTTGCTCAGCCTGCTTTCTTATAGAACCCAGGTCCACCACCCACAGGGGCTCTAACTCATCAACCACTGGTTAAGAAACTGTCCTGCCTGATTTCGGAGGCATTTTTTCAACCAGGGCTCTGTCCTTTCGAGGACTTCAGCTTGTGTCAAGTTTTTATAAGCTATCCAGGACTGTCACTCCTTGTTGATGTGATACGTGAGGATACCACCATTAACCCTTTCCTTTCTTACTCTCTCCCGGGATCTCACAGTAAAATCACAGACCTCTAAAGTTCAGAGTCTTCACAAATTCAAACAGTACAAGTTCAGTCTCTTTAAAATAGCCAGTCTCTTTATGTGTTAACTATTTTCTTCAAACCCAGGGCCCAGTTGCGGTATTTTGGACTTTTCTGTGAGTTAGATCAGTGCAGGCAAGTTACCAGTTTTCATTTACCTTCGCAATGCAGCAATTATCCCAAGAGTCAGGGCGAACAGGGTGCCCTCTCCAGACCTTCCTCCAGCCGTCTTGCCTTGCAAATGCCTCCTCTTCCTCCTGTTCATTCCAGCTCAGACCAGTTTTCAAGGGACTTCTTGGGGACCCTGGGACTATACCAGTTTGCCCTCTCATCACATTCATCTCTTTGGGTAACATGTACATTATATATAATACTTTTTTTCTGATGTTCCCCACTAAAATATAAGCCTCTATCTATCCATCTATCTATCTATCTATCTATCTATCTATCTATCTATCTATCTATCTAATATTTTTCTTGTCTTCTAGGACTCAGTTCTCCTAATGGAAAAGCAGTGATTTTGTTGTTGTTTTGAGACAGGGTCTCTCTGCATAGCCCTGGCTGTTCTGGAACTCACTCTGTAGATCAGACTGGCCTCGAACCCTGGGAGCTTCCTGCCTCTGCCTCCTGCTGGTGTTGAAGGTGTGAGCCACTTCTGCGCAGCTGAAACACTGGCTTTCAGTAGCAGTATTTTAAAGAAGACAAAGGTTTGTTTAAATGCTGTACAAGGTCCTTTAATGAGCAGTTTAGGCTCGACTTCTCCACACTGCTCAGCTGAGCGTGGCTTCTGTTTTCATAGCTGTGGGGGCAAAGGGCATGAGGCCAGCTGGCGGAGAGAGGGCAGGACGTGTGTCCTCCCCTTGAGGATGGCCCCTGCAACTGCACATCTCAGCTGATTTTTTTATTCTGATGTGACTTGTGTGGTTGTACCTAAATGTCCAAGAGACCAAATTTTGAGTTTTTATTCTGGGCACACATGTGCTCAACCCAAATAGAATACCAGATATTGGGAAACGATCATTTTCAGCTCATTGCCTGGAACATGGTACGTTAGTTGAAAGATTTAATTAGAGGAACACTTATGTTTTCATTTTCTTGGCTGTTGTAAAGCAACACAGAATGACACAGTCGGGTGTTCGTTACACCCAGTGAGAGGGATTTCAGAAGTTCTGGGTTAAGCGGTCGCTTTACTGGTTTCTTCTCAGTGTGAGGAGACTTCAGACTGTCTTCTGTCCTAGTTGTGGGGCTTGCTGGAATGTCTTGGCGTCCCTTGTACTACAAATATTTCTCTCCTTTTGTCTTCATATGCTATTTTCTCCCCACCCCCGTGTGTGTGTGAGCATGTGCGTGTGTGTGTGTGTGTGTGTGTGTGTGTGTATGTGTGTGTGTGTGTGTGTGTGTTCGTGTGTGTGTGTGTGTCCAAATGACTTCTTTCCGGCAAGGGGAACACCAGCCACACTGGACATTATGCCCACTGGGATGACAAGACCTCAGTGTGAATTAGACACTGTGTCCAAATAAAGTCACACCCAGAGGTCCTGGCAATTCAGAATTCAGAGGATTAAAACATTTTCGAGTTGTATGTGAGGTAGCATTCAAAATTCAACACAATCAAGCACAACGTGAGTTCACTGGCTATGTAAGTTTGGGGGTGGAGACACAACTCAACAGAACAACTTGGGGTGCTGTGATCTGCTGCCACACTCTTGGGGAGTGTAGGCGTTACTGAAGGCCCTCCGTTCTCTATACTCTCAGCGACCATTCCAAATCAGAGCCAAATAAGTCTAGTTTCAGGGTCAGCACTCCAGAAAAATCCACAGAGCCCCAGTACGCAGCAGCATGGCTACCTGACCATGCTGAGTCCTGCCTGCATCCTCCTCACGTGTGAGCTGCCCCAGCTCAGGGCAGATGGCACTTCGTTCATCGCTGTGACTCCCACAGCTGCCTTTGGTAAAAGCAACTCTGATTAGCAACCAAAGGGGAAGGGTCCATCCCGTTATCATCAGGAGGGATGTTCAGCATGAAAAGTTTCCTGTGGTTTCTGCTGACCCTAAGTTCTGGGATTCAAGCCAGGTGGCAACTCTGTCGTCCTCTGGGGCCAAGTGTCAATAGCTTATTGTGCTGGCTAGTTTTCTGTCAACTTGACGCAAACTAGACTTATCTGGAAGGAGGGAACCTCAACTGAGAAAATGCTTCCATCAGATCCTACTGGAGGGCATTTTCTTAATTAGTGATCAATGCAGGAAGGCCCAGTGCATTGTGGGTGGTGCCATCCCTGGTTCTCGTGGTCCTGGGTTCTATAAGAAAGCAGGCTGAGCAAGCCAGGGGAGCAAGCCAGTAAACAGCACTTCTTCATAGCCTCTGCATCAGCTCCTGCCTCCAGGTTCCTGCCCTGCTTGAGTTCCTGTCCTGACTTGCTTCAGTGATGGAAATATACACCAAATAAACTCTTTTCCTCCCCAGGTTGCTCTGGTCACAGTGTTTCATGACAGCAGTAGAAACCCTGACTAAGATGCACCCCCAGGTGACTCAGTGTCCTTTTCTCCTCTCATGATAATATTGGGGCAGCTTAGCAGATACATGGCTAGTGCTCTACTTTCCTGTGTTTTAGGTTACACTCATATAAGACTTTGCAAACCCAGATCAAGAAGTTTCTATTACATCAATGATTGACATATTTATTTGTAGAAGGCAGATAATGCCTTAAAATACATCACGCATTAGTGAGAATAAAGTATTCTTTTACTTTTTAAAACTGTTTTTCAGCGTGAGGGCCCTGGACCAGGTGAATATAACTTGAAAGCACCCGAAACAGGCTCCGTTACCTCTTGTTTCCGATCTAAGGTTCCCCGATTCTTGCCTCTTGGTTCAGTAAGTATTTTAAGAGACTCACTGTGGAGATGGGTAGGTCTTAGGATTCCACCTGTGTGGGTGGGGGCGGGGCAGGTGGAGGAGGGACCTGTCAGACACCGGCACACTGCTCTGAGTGTCTGGAAGCCTCTGACTTAGGACCGCCCTGGGTTCCAAGACTGTAGCCGCTTTGCAGTTCTCTGACCAGGCTTATTTGGACTGACACTGGTGTGAGCAATGCAGGAGCCAGCCGTCTGGAACTGTGTGTGTGCGTGTGGCTTCTGGAAGCCTAAGGAAGTCAAAGGTTGAAACCGAAAGATTCTTCCTAAAGCAGATAGGACCGTTACCTGGAAACAGACTTTCCCCTTTCAGAGCTGGGTGTGCTGGGGCAGGGGCCTCAATCCTCTGAGCACGAGGGAGGCTGCTCTTTGTGAATCTGAAGCCAGCCCTTGTGTGTGTGTGAATGTATGTGTATGCATGTATGTGTGTGCATATGTGTTTATATATGTGTGCATGTTTGTGTGTTTCTATGTATGTGTATATGTACATATGTGTGTATATATGTATATATGCATGTTTTTGTGTTCCTATGTATGTATATGTGCATATGTGTGTATATTTGTGTCTATATACATATATTTTAAAGGAGAGATGACTTTGGTTATAAAAGCACTGATTACTCTTCAGAAGGACCTAGGTTCTACTTCCCAGCACCCACATGGTGGCTCACAATCATGTGTTACCTCAGCTTCAGGACATCTGAGAGCCTTGTCTGGACTCCTCAGGTACCAAGCACGCACAGGGGCACAAACATACATGCAGACAAACACATAAAAAATTAAAAAAAAATTTTTTTTTGTAGTTGAAGAAAGGTGCTGGGGGTGAGGAAACACACACACACACATACACACACACACACACACACACACACACACACACACACACACACACACAATAGGCACACAGGGTAAAAGCAGAGGGGGAACCTGGGGAGCGGGGAAAATCCAGTCTTTCTGAGGGCTGTTTTTTTACATCTTTGAAGAGTTTCCCTCCCCTTCTTTGGGATTGGTCAATGTGAAGTAAAACAAGACAGTTGATTGGCCCACAACTGTGTGTATCCTGTGAGGATCCAGCCTTGGATTTGTTAGCCAGTTCATTAGCAGGAGCCTGCTCTTGGAGGAAGACACTTGTGTCTTAGGTCAAGAGGGTGAGAAAGAAGCCAGCCATCTTGGAAAGTTCGTCACTGCTCTTACCTAGCCATGGCCCCTTTCTTCCCTGTGAAAGTCCACCAAGCCTGGGAAGTGTTTGGAGTTAGGCCCAGCAGGCATGGAGGGGTCAGCTTGCCAGTCTTACTCAGGATAAATGCCCAGGCTGTGGGCTGCAGAACTGCTTAAGCCCTTGTCTGAGAAACATCTCCTTTTTTTCTTCTTCAGAGTAAGTGTGTTTTCCTGTCTCAGGTGATACATCTGGGATAGTTCTAGAGCCCGAGTGAGAGCTATCGGCTCCTCTGAGAGCTTTGCTTTCTGGGTATTGGTCCTGATTCGGGTACTCAAAGTCAGGGACTACTGCGTATCCTGCATATCAGATTCCTTCTTTTAAAAAAGAACTCCTATCCTTATAGAGGACCAAGTCACTCTGCCAATGGTTGATCTGAGAGATGGGGACAGATTTGTCACATGGGAACAAGCTACATAACTCTCCATGGGAACCTCCACAAAAGTGGGCCGGCACCTCTTCCTCTTCCATAGAGGAGAAGTCTGCAGGCCAGCCGGGTTTCCCTTGGAATCTAGAATACTCATTATGTTATGAGGTGTGAGAATTTAAGGGGATAGCCAAGAGTAAACTTTTGGGCTCTGGGAATTAGGAGTCCAACAACAGTAACTGCCCACAGGCACCCTTTGTCGCCCGATAACCAAACCCCAAGAAAACTGAGCAAATTACTAGAAAGAGCAGCGTCCACCAAGTAGGGGCTGGAGTCCAGGGTTGCTGCTTTCTCTTAGAGGAAAATTTTAGTGTCACCTGGTAATAGTGAAATTAGGGCTGGAGGATTCTGTGGATGGAGAAGAGATGGAGCCACAGCCATCAGCCTTTTGGGGGGGGGGGTGTGTGTATACCACCCCCAACCTCATTCTGTTTGCCTGCACACTCACGTTGCAACCCATTAATAGCACTAATAAAGGTTTCTGCTTCCCTTGACATGTGGCCAGGACTTGATTAGATTTCCAGGCTGCTCCTTTGCTTTCGGCCAAGCAAACATCCTGTCTTTAAAAGCGGCTTTTGTAGGCAGCTGATGTCATCCACCAGGCTGACTGCTCTGTTCCATGTTCAGGGGGATGCTGCGTCCACCCACGGCCTCCCAGAGAGGGAGGATGAGGGAGGGCAGACATGTCCGAAGCAACAACAGTTAATGATGGTGATGGATCCAACACACCGGCTGCCGACTGGACAGAGCACTGTCCGATTCGTCCTCCTACCAGGCGAAACCACTGTACAAATTGGTGGTTTGGTGCCATACTGGGCCCTGCTGCTAGGACTCAAACCCAGGCCTGCTGGGTCCCGAACCCTTGTCATCATGGTTGTCCTCTTTCTTCTTCTTCTTTCTTTCTGTGTTTGTGTGTGTGTGCGTGTGTGAGAGTGTGGGTGTGGGTACATGCGTGAATTGTGTGTGTATGAAATATGTGGGTAAGTGAAAAGTATGTGTTGAGTGTGAAGTGTCTATGTGAATGTGAACTCTGTGTGTGTGATACACGCATGTGCCTGTGCAGGAGTATGGGCCAGAAGACTGCATTAGGTACCGATTTCTAGCATTCCCTGCTTTATTCCTTTGAAGCACAGCGACTCCCTGAGTGCATGTTTTTCCAGCTAGGAAACCAGCCAGCCCCAGATGTCTGTGTCTGGAGTCACGCGCACACTCATGGCCGTGACTGCTGGGATCTCAGCTCAGGCCCTCGTGGTTGCCTAGACAGTGCTCTTGACTATTGAGCCACCACTGGAGCCCCTTTCTTCCTAATTTTTTTTTTTAAAAAAGACAAAGACAAGATCAATTTGGTCTAGATCTTCCTGCTTCCTCTTGAATGCTGTATTTACAAGTGTGGCCATCATGCCAGAGTCCTTGTCACTGCACTGATGCTCTTTCAAGGGGCCCAAGAATGTGTGTGCATCCCTCATGGGAAGCACTGACCAAGAGCTAAAATCTTGGTCTCAGGAAAGAAAGTCCATTTCTGCTTTAAAATGAGACTTTGACTAACTACCTGACAAAATGCTCTGTTCAAGAATTTCAACAAAGCAAACACATGATGTTTAAAAATGAGCACTCTGGGCTGGAGAGATGGCTCAGCCGTTAAAGGTTAGGCTCACAACCAAAAATAAAAATGAGCACTTGGGTCAGTCATGTGGTGATGGCCCATGCCTTTAATCCCAGCACTTGGGAGGCAGAGGCAGGCAGATCTCTATGTTCAAGGCCAGCCTGGTCTACAGAGTGAGTTCCAAGACAAGCAGAGATACAGAGAGAAACTTAATCTTAAAAGCAAAACAAACGAAAAACAACCAAAGGCACTCAGGCTAGAGAGATGGCTCAGGTTGAGGCTGTTTTTGTAGAGGACACATGTCAGGAGGCTCACAATCATACACGTATACATGTGTATATGCCCACAAACATACACACAAAAGTTGCTGACTATAAGAGCACATGGAGCCCACAGAAAGGGCTCATATACCTCATTCCCTCATGGGAAGCAGTTTGGGCTTTTGACTTAGACATGTCATTGCAGAAACCCATCTCTCCAGCCACTTGCTGCTAGAACAGGGTCTGGGGGAGTGCTAGGCCAGTAGACCCGACTGCTGCTAATAGTCAGGAGGAAGATGGCGTCCTCTGACAAGAGCTGCCTGCGCTATACCACTAGGAGAAATGTGCTCTGAGTCTCAGGAGAGTGTGAATGGCCCTCACCCCAGCTGGATCGCAGTCACTGGCTTTTCTGCCCTTGTCTTGGCACCTCCCAGTCCCACAGTGACTCCCAAAAGGTGCCACTTCAGGTCCCAGGACAGTCCTTATGTCTCTCAGGGAATGTGTTGGCCACAGCTCATCCAGGAGCTGGACACAGGCGTTTAGGGTGCCGATCTCATCAAGCCCCATTTTCTTTGTTTCAGAAAACACCAGGCCCAGGAGCCTATACACCTTCGAAACAGTTCCCCAGACAGTCCTCAACTATCGCCAAAATGGGCAGAGAACACAGCCTCTTCTTCAACAACACAATCGGTTTTTAAATAAAACAATATTGGTGCCAAGCTACCTTGACTCTTAACAAGTTCTTATGTTTAGAAATGATCTTGCCTGTTTCTTGAAAGGGTTGACCAACAAGCAAGAGCGGTTGCCTGGGTGACCATGGTGTAGTGTCCTAGTCTGAACAGTCAGTTTCTCCGCCTAATCCCAGAGGACAGCCATCCCTGAGGCTGGCCCAGGCTGTACCTTGGTCTCATTTACCATTAGTTTAGAGTGCACGCCTTCTACGTACATGTAAAAGTGTATTATGGGATAGGGTCAGTAGGTTCAAGTGCCCGAACCCGTGCAGTGGCTAAACACGGCAGTGTGTACATAGCCTAGTTCTGGGCCGGTGGGGAAAGAGGCATGGACAGACAGATCCCATGGACAGACAGATCCCAGGCTCACTAGTTAGTCTAGCTGGAACGACAACCTCCAGATTCAGTGACAAACTGTCTCAAAAGATGTGGAAATGACAGAAGACACTCAAAATTGACCCAGGGCCTCACATGCAGACATGGGCCGGTGTGTCCACACAGTGGTGCACACACACGCATAAGCATCACACACGTGCACACTCCCCGTGTTCCTGAGAACATGCTGTGCATTGTCAGGCCTCTCACGTTCACGCTTGACTGCGTCATTTTCTTGATTTAATCGCTTCGTGGCTCCAGAAGCATGGACCATACCAATTACATAGGTGTGCCTTCTATACACATACATATATATCATATAACATGGCGTCTAGCTTTACGTTTGCATACAACAGCAAACTCACCGAGTGAGTGTATATGCGCCCATTAAGTGCCCGTGACTAAGTTTAGATTCCAAGTCAATGGACATCTTGAGAATCTGTTATATCCTGGGTGTTGTGTGTTGTGCTCAGTTCAGGTCTTGGAACAGAGGTCATGGGATTGAATTTGGAGGGGTGCTAAGGGAAACCAGGCTTGAGAAGGAGTCTAGGAAGCTGGGGGAGGTGTGCCAAGGACCTCTAGCTCCCTGGGATCCGGGGCTTCGAGACTGTCCTCATGCAGGTGACAGCCGTAATCTGAAGACCAACCCTTGTTTTTGAAACATGCCAGATCACTGCTGGTGTGCAGAAGAGGATTGTGACCTGCCACATGTGTTCAGTGGAGGGAGAAAGCAGGAGAGCCAAGCTCCAACACACGCAAATGGGAAGCCCAGCCAGGACCCAAGGGAGCCAGGAGCCTAGGGTGGGCAGGGAGACTGGAGAAGCCAGGCAGGGGCAAAGACCACCATCAGCGGAATAAACATTTGCTGAGGGGACAGAGGAAGAGTGTCCCTGCAAGAGTGAAGGGGGAGGGGGCACGGGAGGGACACGGATGCCAGAAGGTAAGACAGTGAGGGGGTTCTCTCCCAGGTCCAGGCGGATCACCAAATAGGTCGAAGACCTCAGAGAGAAAGAATAGTCCAGGGTTTTGATAAACAATTAAGAAAATCAAAACAACAAAAACCCTACCTGTTTGCTTTGATATGTTTAAAAAGTAAAAGGCACATTGACTCTCCGGAATTAGAAGCCCCTACAATGTGGTCTTCCTGTCTTCACCTTTGTGGAGGAAACTGCCGTCCACCCTGCAAAGCAGTTCTGGGCTTGTGACACAGCAGAGTTCCTTGCCTGCTTGGAGCAGAGCATGGTGACAGTGCAGGAGTGCAGGAGTTTCAAGGTTTGTTTGTTTGTGACTTTTTTTTTTTTTTTTTTTTTTTGAAACAGGGTCTCACTGTGTGGCCCTGGCTGTCCTGAAACTTGCTTTGTAGACCAGGCTGGCCTCAAACTCAGAGATCTACCTGCCTCTGCCTCCCTGGTGCTGGGATAAAGGTGTACGCCGCCACCACTACCCAGGAGTTTTATTCTCCAAATGGGCCAAAGTTCCTGTGTGATAGTTTTGAGATGAGGAAAGAGTGGATAGACCTGGTTTGACATTGAGTCTGATGACAAAAAACTACAAAAACACCCAGGAGGCAGAGGCAGATGGGTCTCAGGGCCAGCCTGGACTGCAGAGCAGGTCCTAGGACAGCCAGGGCTACACAGAGCAACCCTGTCTTGGAAACAAAACAAAATAAAAAGCGTTGAGGTTGGGTATGAGATCTGACATTGACACTTAGCAGCTAAGAGCATCCTGTGTATCATATGACATGTCTAAGGCTGACTTATGCTCTGTGCAGACACCATAAATCTATGGGGCACTATGAATCCTGGGATGGTCCCCACTCCGTCCTAACCCATCTTAAATTCCTGAGGGATTCTCCAAGGTCTTAAGAAAGTAATCCTGCTCCCCCTCCTCCCGTCCTCCATCTGCCGTGACTAGGACTTCCCTAGGTCCTTGTCCTGGTTCCCCTGAGCAGCTCTCTTCTCCTCCACCCCACCCTCCAGCTGCTCTGTGAATTTGGCTCCAACCAAAGGGCTTATGTCTTCTTGGCTGCAAACCTCTCCCACTGTGTCCATGTGAAGTTTCCTCTTCATTAGGCAGAGGGTGTCAAAAGTCAGAGCGCTGATGTGGGCAGTCTGGCCCCTTTCTTACTTTCCCACCCCTGTCCTGCCCCTGCTCCTTGGACCCACAGATGTCCTGCTGCAGTGGCTGTGTGGCAGGTGTGAGCACTGTGGCTAAGGACCACAGGTTGGCTGAGTGACCAGACCTCATCACCTACGGCAGTGTGTGTGTGTGTGTGTGTGTGTGTGTGTGTGTGTGTGTTTGTGTGTGTAGCTTTTCTAGTCATCTGTCTGTGGACACTAGGATTGCTTCCGTGATTTAGCTTCTGTAAACACAAATGTCTAGATATCTCTTTTGAGGACTCAACTTCTAATTCTTTGGGGAATCCCAGTAGAGCTGAAGGTTATATTTTTCATTTTTTACACTGCTGATGTCTTCTGTATCAGATTTTTAATATTCATGAGGTAGTCTTTTTTCCTGTTGTCTGGACCCTGATAGCCACGCCCAGGAAATCAGTCTTCAGAACATGTGTCCTAGAGCTTTTCCCCTGCTTCTTCTTCTGGGACTTTTAACATTTTAGGTCTTACAGTTAGGTCTTTGATATTAATTCTTGCCTAATTTCGAGTATGATTTTAGGCAGGAGTCCGGCTTCATTCATTTGCATGCGGATCCATGTTTGTCAGAAGGTCTGCCCTTTCCCTACTGAGTGGTCTCGGTATCCTTTTCCAGTCATTTGGAGGATGAGCAGAGGACTCTCTGGAGCAGTACATCAAAGGTAAGACAGTGAACTGTTTTTGGTTTGAAAGATGCACAAAGTGTAAGGGTATACGGCAGAGTATAAGTCCCCACACACGCAACCTCAGATGCCTTACAACCAAGCACATGGTTTGAAGGGGAAGGATGGGCATCTGAGAACAAGAGGGATGATGTTCTGCCCCTGGATAGGTTCCCTTATGTGCGAGTGCGCTGTCCGTCTGTGGAGCTGCACGTGCATCCACCACAGCCCATCCTGTCAGCTGGGCAGTGGGGTCTGTTTGTCCCCAGCTGCCTGGCATCTTGTTTGCATCATCACGGTCCCTGCTCAAGGAACCTCCTCTGGCTTCAGAGGGCTTGGGGGATGGGTGCCGTGGAACCTGTTGAGTTCCCTTCTTGCTAGCCAGCCTGGTGACTCTGGTAGCATTTTGGTGGCTTCTAGGTACTCAAGGCCCCTGGACTGGTGTAGTCTTCCCTGGGACACAGTCAGAGAATACCTCTATGGCACCAGCGTTCAGGACCCCACTGTCCTTCTGCTGTGGCAATGAGAAGTTACGTGTGTCTCTATCCTCAGGGGACAGAGCACAGACCCTGTATTCTCAGGCCCTGCTATACAGCAAGCAAGTGTGGGTAGGACATGGTCTTTTTCTCAGGGACAGAGTACCCTTACCAAGGCTGTGGACTACCAAAGGGGCCATCAGCAGTTGACCGGGAGCCCAGTGTCATGTGCATGGCCCAGTGCTGGCACAGATACGTTAAGGCATGTCAGTGTGACTTTCATCCCAAGGGAAGACACAGGAGAGAGGCTCCCATCAATGACAAAGAGGAAGGTGGCTGTGTCCTTCTGTCTGCCCCTCCGGAGGGATTCATCCTGTACCATTAAACAGAAGGAAGGACCGGCCCGTGGAGCATCTCCAAAGGGACTGAATTCTTGTTACATAGGCTGCTATATTTTGTGTCCTGAGACCTAAGGCTTTTGTCATAACTGACTGGGTCAAAGTAATGCACATCCCCAAGGAAGGCAGTCTATAGGATGCCAAGTGATCCATGCAAGTGGGCTCAAGTGGACCTTCCTGCTCAAGAACCAATCGCTCTTTTACTTTGTAGAGAACAGGCAGAGAGGTTAAGCAACTTGCTCGAGGCCATAGAACCTCCGATGAAATTCTTTACAATTAAAGACAGATTCAGAGGATCCGGCAGACAGCAGGGACTTTGCAGGCACCTCCCTAGGCTCCCAGAATCCTTGGCTCAGCACTGTGGGGCTGCTCAGCGGGAGGAAGTTAGCAGGTGGAGTGGACAAATGGGAGGCCTGTTTAATGTGAGGCTTCCGAGGCCAAGAAAGATTTGCATGTTGATATTTGAGCAGCAGGCCAGGGAACTTGTTCAACAGTGAGCTCAGTACCCCACAAAAAAAAGTTGGAATACTGGCAACTGAAATTCCATTCATATTCGTGTCTGCCGATTAACACTGTTACTTCATATGTGTGTGTGTGTGTGTGTGTGTGTGTGTGTGCGCGCGTGAGCGTACATACGTGTTGTGTATGCTTCTGATAATGGTGTGTGGGTTAGAGGGTCATCGTGAGGGAACACAAAGCAGCCCCAAGCCTTGTCCCCAGACTTAAGCCCTTATACAGGCACAGTGGGGTTCAGAACGAAGCTGGCTTTCTTGTTCTGCAATGAGGGCTTGTGAACAGTCTGTGGACTGGAACAGGGTGGGGTTGAGTGGAAATACCAGGATTCATGGAGTCTCCACTGCTGGACCCTACAACATTTGACAACACTTGACTAGTTGCAGGTCTGCTGAACCGGAGACCGAGTCTCTCCCAGTCGGGCAGACACCGTCATTGTGTCTGGTGTGCCTCTGACAGTCTTAAAGGGAGAACATTGAGGGCCTAGGTGTGTAACAACAGGAAAGCAACGGTCAGTTACTAGAATGTGTGTGCTGCCTGAGGAAGAGGTGACAGCTAAGGAAGCTGCCCGGGAGCTAGGTAGAGCAGTGCATGTCTAATCCCAGCACTTGGGAGAGACAGACAAGTGGACGGAGAATCCAAGGCCATCCTTGGCTACATCCTGATTTCAAGGCCTGGGGTGGGGGTGGGGTGTCCCATGAAATCCTGCTTTGCAAATAAGTGGAGGAGGGCTAGGGATGTAGTTCAGTGGTAAAAGGCACAGTCTCACTATTCTTAGGGCCCTGGGTTCAATGTGCATCCCCACTTCTTCTGAAGGAACAAACCAACCAACCAAACGGTTGGGCTCCCCACAAAGCTCCTAGTCTCCCAATGTCAGGTCACATGGGTAAAGGTAGAGAACAGCAGAGGGCTCTGGAGGAGACCAGCTCTAAATGCTGGGGGAAGTCACAGAATGGCTGTCCTCAAAGTGTGGGGGCTGCCACTCTGGGAGTGTAGGAGTCAATCCCTTGGGGGGGGGGTTCACTGACATAATAGAGCTTCTGTTAACTTACATCAATTTTTGAAAAGATTTGGTTCAAGGTCTGTATAATTATACGATCATAATTGCTAACCTACAATCACCTCAGTGCACTGCTATGGGCTTCTTAGCACAGGCCCACCTGGCCGTGGTCCAGTCATCCCACTGTGGCCTAAGCCATGGACACCACAAAGTCACACCAAGCAACAGATCTCACGTGGGAGAATTATGGGGGAGCAGAACACAGAGGCTGCCTCTGGGTGAGGGTGGAGGGAAGAGAGCAAAGGGAGGGGGAGGGGCTGACCTTTCATAAGGGGTCACGCACAGGGGGAGGAATATGTCTTATCTCGGCAGCTAGTGATGACTTGTCCTGTTGTCACTGGGTCTCTGGGGCAGACAGTGGAGATGTCTGACTGCTAACACCCCCAGTCCTCAAGGTTTGCTAGTGAGCAGGCTTATTTGAAAGACAGGCCATAGGCCAGGCCCAGCTCTTGGAGCAGGCCCAGAATCCTCTGCCTCCTCTGAGAACCTCCAGTCTCACTGCTCCCCCGATAGAACTCTACCTTCTCGGAGGCTCTTTCTTCCTCACTCTTCTCCCACTCTTCCTCAGCCCTCGCAGGTTCCTGCCTCCCGGTTTCTCCTCTGACATGATCTCTCCTCCAGGACCTGGGTCACCGCTCTATGCTGAGCACCAAGTAAATGAGCACACTTTTCAGACAGTCCTGTTTCCCCTTCACGGGTCTTTTATTCAATTTCCAAAGTCACTGTCAAGTATTGGGCCTGTCTCCCATGGCCTCCAAAGAGGAAATGCATCTGCTGTCTTTCTTTCTCACTGCCAAGACTGACCACCAAGGTATATGGATAGTATCTGCTTTTTTTCTTTTTAAACTCTAACAGAATTCCATAAAAATATAGATCTCCAGCATATCTATATTTATATACACATATACACATAGAGACCCTTCAACAAAGGGCAGGGTAAGTCAGTAAGTACACCATGGAGCCAGGCTCCAATGGCTTTCTCCTTCCAAGGAGGCTGTGGTCGGCCATGGTAAACCTGAGCAGCTCTCAACCCCTTTTTACACATTCTAACTCAAGAACAAGGTGGACCTGGAGGAGATTCCACCTAGAGAGTGGGGAAGACAGAGAGGATCTCTGCTGGGCCCTGGAGCTTGGCTTCCTGAGGGATACTTGGTTGATGAGCCAGGGAGGGACATCCGCCCAGCGTCCTGACAAACAGAGCGCATGGGCACAGAAAGATGAGGTTCTTCTTCCATGTCTGCCAAGCACGGCTTCTGTGGCAATCTGGGTGGGGGGAGGGGCGGCACAATAGGCCAAGCTGGGGCTTTGGGTCACTCAGCAGAGCCTAAGGTGAAAACTGGGCAGTGGGTGATCAGGTGTACTGGGCTGAGGCCTATACACAGTCACTTGGATGTCACTCACCAAGTGGACAGGGCCTGCACGGTAGGAAAGCCTGAGGGACTGTGTTTCAAGGCACCAGAAACGGCTGGGTCAGAACCCTGTCCCGTATTCTAAGGCCCATCCTAGAGGCCACTGGCAGAGGGCCCACACAGTGGCTGGGACGTCTCTAGGGAGATGACAGTGAATGAAAATGGAACCCGGACGAACTGTGTGCAGAGGCCTGACACGATCCCCAAAGGCACTTGGTGGTACGGAGAAAGCAGGTGTAGCCCCTGGAAACTTCTCCATAAAGGAAACATCAACAGCTAATTCCGTCTGACAGGAGCCCAGGAGCCCACTGTCCTCCCTGTGTCTGGGACCCCAAGCTGTGCCCGTCCTGGGCAAGGCTTCAAGCTTGCACTGCCCTGAGATTGGTTGGGGGAAATGTATCCAGGTTCTCTCCAGCATCCCTGCTCACAGCTCTGCGAAGTCGCTTAGATCCAAGCCAGTTTGTCTCCCGAGGCACCAAGAAAGGCATCCAGAAAAGTCTGGCCAGCCAGAGGATGGCTGACAAGCAAGTTCATCTCTATAGTACACAAACTCAAGATTGGTTCACCCCAAAGCAGGAAATCCAGGGGGCCTGGATGGGGCTTGGCTCCAAGACACACCTTTTATCTAAAAGGCCCTCAGCAACAGTCAGCTTCCAGGAAAGGAAGGCATTTGCTTTCGATGCAAATCTTTTCCTCCTGGCTTCAGATGGGAGCTCAGGGCCAGCTGGGCCTGCAGGGTGTGGAGTGTGGGGGAGAAGTGGTACTGAGGCCCGCGGGAGTGTTCCCTGAGGCCCCACATCTGGATGCATGCCCTTCCCTGCCCCCGGCCTGTGGGCAGCCCGCGGCTGCTGCAGAGGCTCACAGTTCTCTGGCAATGATGGAGAAGGGAAGCACAGGGCTGCTGGCTTCCAGCTCCAAGGCGGTGAGGAAACAGTCAACTGCAGCTTCGTTCTGGCCTTGGTCCTGCAGCACCTCCCCCAGGCCCTGCCATGCGTCATGGTAGGTGCTCTGCCTTTCCACGGCATCCCGCAACACCTTCTGGGCCAGGCTTTTGTGGCCCAGCTGACTCAGCATCAGACCCTAGAAGTGAAGCAAAGGACAAGGTTTTAGGCCACAGGGGCAGGAGGAGCTTAGCAACCAGGATGCGAGCAGCAGTAGCTTCCTCTGGACACCAGGCCTGGCTGGGCCACAGACAAACGACCCTGCCCTGTGCTCATGCAAAACCTATCTGTCCCAGCCCAAGTCCACTTTAACCCCGTAGGAGCTAGGTTCCTCTTCTCTTCAAAAGACGGGCCTTCAAGTCTAGACCTGACTTTGAACGGCCCCGTATGGGGAATTCTGAGCCCTCTGTTCACTCTTCATCAAATGGAAGAAAAAAAATAACGCATTTTATCAGGGCATGACCATCTAAGCCGGGTAGCAGCAATGCGTCAGTGGATGCAAAGCGGTTTAAGACCGCTCCAGCCGGAAGCATGCTCCCTGCAGCGGGGAGCTGCCCCTCGCTCCAGCGGGCAATGAGAGCAAGAAGGCTATCTAGTTATGTGACAAAGAGGGGGCTTCTCTGCCTGCCCCAGCAGCCTGTCTTCCGGGGGACTGCTGGGTCCTGAGACCAAGCACCCAGCAGAACCAATCCTGGCAGGTGGAGACCCAGGAAGGCGAGGGCCAGGGTGCAGAGCAGTTGCTGAGAGACTGAGTCAGAAGAGGCTCAGGGATCAAGGACCCTGGATGCCCCAGGTCAGGAGGCGGGAAGTATGGCAGCTTAGCTCAAAGGACAGTTTCAGGAGAACTGGAGGTGCCAGGAATTGTCACAAAGGGGGTGGGAAGTGAGACCGGCAGCCTTGAGTATCCCCTTCCTCCACACCGGGGACAAGGGAAGGCTTCAGGTCCCAGAAAGGCTGCTCTGTACCATTCTACTGACTTGTCACTTCTCAGCATCCCAAGAGCGCAGGTAAATCTTTAACTCTGACTTCCTGGGTAGACAGGGCACCAGGGTGGGGGCAGGGAGCTGTCTTTGTGCTTGAAGCCCCCTCTCCGCAGCCCGCCCACTGATGGCCATGTACATTTTTAGCTGGATTATTTTCCTCCTCCCCAAACTCCCTAGAGTTAGGCCCTTGGTTGCTATGGAGACGCACCAGGAAAGATGTACATGGCTGACTTCATAAAAACTAAGAGCGCTTGGAACATGACCAATTAGGCACGAAAGATGGTGCTGCGGAGCACTGCGAAGAAAAGGCTCTGTCTCTAGAGGTGCTGGCTGGAGGTCCTGGGGCCAGAAAGCAGGAACAACGACTTCTAGAGTAGCACCCTCCTGTGACCCTAAGTATAGACACGCCTCGAGGAGCTGAGGCTGGAGAACAGCAGGTGGGGGCAGGGAGGAGCCTCACGCAGGGCTCGGACTAGATGCTCACAGCAGTGCTGACTCAGGGTTACCAGAACCAGGGGCAGTTCTCGTCTGTCTGGCCAGCAGTGCCCAGGCCACACAGGTCTGCTCACATGGCCAGGGCAGGGAAGGGACTAGCCGACGGCTGCCAGACACCAAAATGAAGTACCAAAAAAAGGGAGCTCTGAAGCCTTTGAAAGCGGCTCACAGGGGGTGACTGAGGCTAGAGATGGCCGGCAGGGCCCATGGAAGGGGCAGGGTAGGTCTACTTGCTTCTTTCTCTGAGATTTCTTTCTGGTGCTTCCTTCCACCAGAAGCTTTACTGGCAAGAAGAGTCTGTTGCAGGGGAGTCCAACCCCACCCCCATCTCTAGCTGAGTCTAGTGCAAACCTGTCATTCTCGTCACTTGGGAGGCCAAGGCAGGAGGATTGCAGGTCGAAGGCCTGCCTGGGCCACAGAATCCCTGGCTAGCCTGGGGAACTTAGTGAAACTATATCGAAATTAAGAGAGAGCAGGGGTGTAGCCCGGTGGTATATCACTTGCCGGCTTACATTCAATCTTAGGGTGACAGAGAAGGTCTGGGTTTTGGGAGGAGCCAGGTTCTGCAGGCTGAACGTGTGTCTCAGTAGCGGACAAAGGCCAGGACTTAGCAGCCAAAAGGTCTAGCTGGGTTGAACTCCAGCTCTGACACTGATATGTCCTGTGACCCTAGCAAACGGCCACTGGTCTCTGAGCTGATACCCTTATCTGTAAACTGGGGGGTGGGGGGAGTCCTTCCACACAGGGCTGCTGAGAATTCTAGAAGGATGGATCTGGATGTAGCCTGACACACAGCAGGCGGCTAGCAAACGGTCACCTCTCTTGGAGGAGCACAGACAGAGGTGTGGGGGCAGGGAGAGGCCAGCACTGTCCACTTCCTTAGAGGGAGGGGGATGGCGGGGTCCTCTGTGAGGAAGGCTATTTGGTAGGGCTGGCTCATGTCCCCCTGCCCCAACATGCTGACCTTAGAACCTGAAAGAAGACACCAGGCCAGGCTGGGGTCAGGCTAAGGCCTGGAGGCCCAGGGCCTGTAACAGGATCTGTGGCCACCTGCCCCTGACACCAGCCGCATTTGTGTTTGGTAGCAACCCTGTGCTGTTTGCTGCCTAACAACTGGGTGGGACCCAAGCACAGGAAGATGCAAGGTCTCACCTGCTGTCCCCAGCCTGGCGCTGTCCCCAGGGTCCATCAGCACCCTCCTGAGGCTTCACTGACTGTAAGAACAGGTCTCCAGGGAGACAGTGGGAACACAGAGCTGGTCTCCCTGCTATTCACATGTCCCTGCAGAGTCCCCCCCACCCCCCGCCTGTCCCTCATCTGCTGGGAGGGATCTAGTCCTGTGAAGAGGCCCTTAACTTCCGCCCCTTCATCTTGGTGCCATGACAGGGCTGCCCGTTCTCAGGGATTTGGTAGCCGTGTAAAAGTTATCTGTGAGCATGGAGCACTGGTTGCAAGGTTCACTTGGGCTAGAGACAGCCACTACTGGGGTTTCTGGGAGGGACAGGACAATGGTCAAAGTCTCCAGAAATCTCCATCTCTAGTCCCTCTTTCTCAGCTCTCAGAGGGGCCTCTGCCTACACTGCTCTTTCGGGGCTCCGTTCTTCCAGGAAGCCTTCCCCGAGTTCCGCAAACCTCAAGAGACGCCACCTCCACATCATATTTGGTTTCTGTGGGGCTCTTGTGGACCTTCCCTGACCTGTGCTGACACACAAGGCCACGGACACCTGGCTCTGCCTTAAGGGCTTCCTGGCTGGACTTGCTGCCTCAGGGAGCTCAGGAGGCCTACAAGGCCCACGAAGCAGGTAGTCTGAGGAGCCTGTAGTTTGCTGAGGTCTGGAGACTGAGGGTCCAGGCATTTCCTATTAGGAGTTAGTTGTCTGTTGAGCTACAGGTAGGACTGTGGCTTCAGCTGGATATGGAGAGGAAGAAAGGGCCTGGCTCGCCCTTTCTTATGTTTGCCTTTAAAACCAGCTCACCCCATTAATTCAGTGCTCCTTGGTTTCCTAGCTGGCACAACAGGAAGGGTGGGTGGGGCCTTAGGGCGCCCACCCCGGGAAGTGGCACTTAGTGCTAGGCTAGCTGTAGGCCCAGCTGAGTGCTCCTCCCCACCCCTGCCCTTAAGTATTTATAGAAGTTATTTTGGGAATTTTCTTTCTGAGCTCCAGGCACATTCCTGGGATCTGTAACAGCCTTTCCAGCTGGGAAGCTGGGAATCATCTGCGAGGCTCTGGAGACTGCAGGTCCCTGGAGGCCCTTTGAAGAGCCCGGGGCAAGGTTGGGGGAGCATTGCACTGGATGGGTCTTCTTCAGGCAAATCTGGGGAGACTGCATGCTTCTAGGCCAGTGCTGGCTCCAGATTTGCTCAGGTGTGTCACCAGCCTGGACACACTCTTCGAGTGACATGCCCATTCTAGAACACAGCTGCTAGAGTCACCGGCAAAGAGCATAAGTTCTTCCAGATCCACCTAATATGCTAGCCTGTCATCTCTTGAAGAGGCCCCTGCTGAGAAGGTACCTAGAGTCACTAGACCAGCCTTGTAGGGGTCTTCTAAGAGTACTGGCGGCTGTCTGTCCCTCCGTGTCACCAAACCTACCCCCATTCCTTTCTCTTCCTGGGTCTCTGGGAAACAGCACAATCGTGCTCCCTGATTGGCTGGGGTTATCTGTCTTCAGAGGGGTCTCTAGGGCTAAGAGGCCAAAAGCACCGGAGTTCCCATAGCAGGTTCCGTCTCCACGGCTTACAGAGGACCAGGAAGTGAAGCCTTTGCAGCCCCACCTCTGGCCGAGGCTAGCCTTGACTCACCCTCTGGAGGCTGGGTCCACCTAAGTCTCAGGGTTAGCGTATGAGGCTCATGTTTAGTGGAGAGATCATTTAAGAAATGGCCACTTAAGGAATGGGTGGCTCGTGGGACAAGGGGCTAAGGGCCGCACCCTGGGGAAACCTCTAGACACAGCCTTTCCCATTCCTGGATTCTGGGGCTCCTCAAAGCATCTGTGCACAGCTGTCAGTGTGATCTGAACCTGTGCCCAGCCAGGCGGGAAATTCTGAACACTGGCCTGTCGCCTAGCAATGCCAGAACTCTCCCCTCCCCCATCTGTGTGCCACACGGAGCATGTCTCCAGGGAGAAGTGGAAAGAAACTCAACCAAATCACTTCATCGTGGATCAAATGGTCAGGACAGTTCCACTGGAGCTTGTCTGGCAGACAGAAGCTTCAGACCATTGCTACCCTAAGTGTTCCCTTCATAGTATCTCCCTCCCCGATCCTCCCATTCTCTCTCCCCATCCTCCCCATCTCTCTCCCCATCCTCCCATCTCCCTCCACCATCCTCCCCATCTCTCTCCCCCATCCTCCCATTTCTCTCCCCGATCCTCCCCATCTCTCTCCCCATCCTCCCCTTCTCTCTACCCATCCTCCCATCTCCCTCCACCATCCTCCCCATCTCTCTCCCCATCTCTCTCCCCATCTCTCTCCCCATCCTCCCATCTCCCTCCCTATCCTCCCCATTTCTCTCCCCCATCCTCCCCATCTCTCTCTCTCATCCTCCCCTTTCTCGGCGAAGGATAGATTTCTGGCCTTCCTGCTCCCCCAGCTGCCTGCGCTTCTCAAAGCCTCCTCTGCAGCCTGGCTAATGAGCAAGCATCAAACCACATAAAACTGCTTTGTCCCCTGAGATTCAGGACACACTCAGCAGAGGCAGATGGGTCTGGTCTGTGTCAGGGGCCCTGAGGCTTGGCTGCTTTGTATGCCATTGCTGTGTGGAACATTAGAGAGTCTTCACAAATCACCGGGCACCGAGCTTCACTTCTCGCCTCTTAGGACACTCATTCTTCCTCTGTAATGTCATCAAACAGATGGTGACCAACCTGGCAGGGTTGCAGCCCAGAGTGCAGGGCCAGCAGGGCCAGCAGAGTGCCTCGCCAAAGCCTGCCACCACAGCACCGCTTCAGCTACCTGAGATCAGTGAGACAAGACTGCAAATCCCTCTCTTCCCTCTGGATCCTCTTGGGAGCAGCCACTCCTCCCTTAGCTGAGGTCAGCACCAGGATTTTGCACTATATTCACGAGGTCGCACCCACAAGCAGGGGATCCCATGTCCTTGGCCACCTTTCTCTGGGGGCCTTGCAAAGAGCCTCTGGGCTTGGTTCAGGGTCCCCACCTCCCTCTGCAAACCAAGGGCAGTTGAACATGCAGCAGGAGCTCTGCTTCAAGGAGAGAAAGGTAGACAGCTTTAGCCACTAGCCCATAAAGCTACATGACTAGTTAACCGCACTCTAACAGTAGCCCTGTGCACTTGGCATAGCCACCCCCATTTTACAGACAGGGATTCTGAACCTCTGAAAGGCAGAGGGATCTTGGCCAAGGTTAAACAGTGAAGTGGACCTCACGTGTAGGCCAGGTGGGCTGGAAAGGCACACGTAACTTCAGGTTGGCGCTCCCTGCGCCAGCTCCTACGCTGGGTTGCTAACCAGTGCTAGAAGCAGTCCCAAAGGGAATTCTGACCTCGCTGGGTCAGTCTTTCTCTTCCTCCCTGTTTCCTCAACTCCCCGCTGATCATAAACTTTCCCTGTTTGTGCCAAAGACTCCTGTCCCCTTACTGATGCAATGTGGCCCAAAACAAGTCTACCTGGCTGAAGGTGGGGCTTGAGCTTAGGCTGCTTGTTGCTGCTAGACGGTCTGTCACTATAGTGACAGAAGTACCCCACACTCTTTCTCATGGCTTTCAGTTCATCTGAACCCGAAAACACGCTTTGAAGTCACAAGGATCAAATTATTATTCCGCTTGACATAAGGGGGAAAAAACCAACCCTAGCCCATCCAGTGACACAACGCTCAAACTCTCTCATAATTTGTGGGTACTCAAGGCTGGCCCCCGCTGTCTGTCTGTCACCTCTAGAATCTAGTACCGCTTCTCAGGACTGGGATGGCTGGGTGGGGATGTTATACAGGCCTTTAGAACCAAAGTCCACCTCTCTGGCCTCAGAAACAAGTCCTATGGGACTCTGGGAGCACCTGAGGGCTCCACCCAGAGCCCAGTCCTCAGAACTGTAGGTCGGGGATGAATGTGGTTGCTGTACACTGCCTTAATGACGGGATCCATGAGGAGAGTAGCTGAAGCCAGGCTACCGAGGAGAAAGCGGGGGTAACAGTGCTGCCTTCCCACCTGTCCAGGGCACGTGGAAGAAGAGATAACCTCAGAGACTGCATACCTAGGAACTAGACTGTGAGCCAAAGCTGCTACACACAGAAGGGTTGCCCACTGTGGCTGTGGTGCCCAAGGGGAAGAGGTTCTGGGAGAACCTGCAGCTTATAATAATAAAAGAATGCATCCTTGGGAAGACAGGGCAGGCACTGCCCACAAATACCCTGCATGCCCATGAACACACACTCACGGCTGGGAGCCTCAGGAGCAGACAGAGACACATCCACATCCTTACCCTTTAGGCAAGCCAAGGGTGAGGGGAATGAGCCCATCTTGGGCTAGATTCTTCTCTAGTGCAGCTAACGGGGTGCAGAACATGTTACCCCGGATATGCCTCCCTGGTAAAAAAGGCTATTCTGAGCTAAAGGCAACTGAAAAGAAGCAGGCACAAGGAAACTCTGTCTTCTGCCTATTTGCCTAAAAGCAGTGAAACTTAAAGACCTCCTTCATCTCTGTCGAGAGACAAAGGCTGGTTACAGAAAACAAGTTCAGGTCCTTATGCGCCCCTAGGACACACAGAATTCCACTAGTGAGCCTCTGTCCCATTTGTCCTCTCAAGTCTGTGTCCCCGAAGACTCAAAGTCCTCCCCCACTGTCTCTCACCTCTCTGGACACTTGTTTTCTGTTGAAGACTGTCCGGGTGGAGTCCCAGACGGCCTGTGCAATCCACCGATTTCCCACGAACTCACTCGCTCACGACCCTTTGCTTCCTCTCTTATTCACTTGCCTTTAGTGTGGTGGGGGTGACTGACAGCAACTCAGAAATATGGAAAGGAAATGACCTTTTCTTTCATTACGCTGGGAAACTGAGTCAAGCTTCTTAGCTTCAAGAACAACCAACGCCCACCCCGTTCAGGTGCCAACACAGGAAAACCCTCCTGGAAGAGCTCTCACTGACGCGGCCGTCCTTCGCCCACTGCCTTGGCTCCTACATTCCCTTTTTTATTGGGGATGTCCAGCGCTCCTCAGAAGTTCTGGGACAGAGATGTAGGGCAAGTCTGGGGTCCCTTCCTGCCGTCCCCGAAGAGCAACAGTCCTCTATGATACTGTTAAAGACCCTACTCATGTTCTATGGGCAGGCAACATTAGGCTACCTGCTCAGATCCTTCTGACAACACAGAGTCCCAAGGACTGCAGCTCAGAGGGTCTTAGGTGGCGAAGGTCTGAGCCTGCCTGGCAGACACGCGACCACCTGCTCCTGTCATGTGATTTCCCTGCAGAAACTACAGAGTGTGGCACAGGAGACAACCTCCAGGTCTGAGGGATCACGGGTCATCTTGCTCTGGACTTGGCTGTGGGCACTGTAGAGGGCTGCTGTTGTTGTTTTTTGTGTGTGTGTGTGTGGTTTTGTTGTTGTTACTAGATTTCTGTTGTTTTTCCGGCACAGAAGCATGAAGGAGTATTGGAGGGTGGGGCTGGAATCAGGAAGGGCTTTCCCTTCACATCCAGGGAGAGCTGCACCTGCCTTAGAAAGCTTTGCAGCCTTTGGCTCCCAGCGAGCTTTCCCCTTCTGCTGTTTGCCAGCCCCACCCTGTGACTGCAGGCTCAAACCCAGCCCCCACACAGTACCCTGGGAATATCCCCACCCTCCCCTTTCCAGACCCCAGGGAGGGGGACTTCCCCATGACATCAGAGAAACTTTCCATCCTGGGCTTGTATGTGGCTGAGATCCCACAGGGAAGGACAGCTCCCCTCTGTACCTATTACCTCTACCTGAGGCATTACGGTTCAGTGGTGTCCTGTAGCTCCCATGTCTCCCTAGCAACCTGCCTCGGTAATGACTTCATGGGGACCAGCATCCACCTATCTTCTTTTCTTTGGATATTTCTCTAAGGATGTACCTATCCCAGAAGACACGAGATGATGCCCCCTCGTTCTCCACGGATGCTTTCACAGTGAGTTCTCGGTATGAATACCAAGCTGACTCAACCTCCTGGAATATTAAGAAAGATCCCAATCTTCACTCAAGCCTGGGGGGTGCTATGATTTCAATGCCTGGCGGCGAAGGGGCCCAGACGACAGTGGTCTTATGCTAGCTGGTCTCCTTTCCTACGTGGGCATTATCTCATTTGATAGAAAAACACTATAGCCTTGGGAAATTTATCATCCACTAATAAAATGGATGATAATGGAACAATGGAAGTTAACTCTTGTCCCGTGTCACTCAAGTCAACCAGAGCCTGAGCCAGGATGAGAGCTCCGATGTCCTGAGTCACAGGCCAGCAACACAAGGGAGACATTTAGATGAGGGGAACACTTGAGATCGGCATGCTAAAGCGTTCACACGTCTTTAGGAAAGTATGCGTAGTGAGTCTTCTCCAGGCCATTTGCTACTCTTTATGCTGGCAGGAACAAAGCCTGTGGAAAAGGCATAGGCTGCCCACTCAGGAGCCGACTGCCCCTCTGGCTGCTGGTGACTGAGAGTGGGCACCCCAGGAGGAGAGAAGGGACCGTTTCAGTAACATCTGCAGGGAGCTACTCTCAACAGTTATTCGGTTACCATAGAAACCCATGGTTGGAAACTGCCTCAATTTCAAGAAAATAGCTACAAACAATAATGAGCATAAATGAAAAAATGGGCCGCTGTTACTTCAAAATTGTACTTGTTACTGGGTTTGGAGGTTGGGGCTGCAGGCTCAGATCCACAAATAATGGCTGCCCAGTCCTCCTTAACAATCCCGTCTTCTAGATACAACCTCTAGTGAGGCACTAACCTGCAAATCCAATGGCTGAAACGCAGGAGGAAGGAGAAGGTGTGCCTTGTGATAAACCAGCCACTAGCTGGGTTGACCACAGGACAGGAGGGAGCCATGGAAAGGGACAGGGTGTGACATCGTGGCTTACAATTTTTTTTTTCTCCTTAGCTGGGGCTCAAAATGCACAGAGCCTAAGAAGAAACCTGGCAGCAGAAATGGGAACTGAGCAGGTTTGGTTCTGTTTTCAGGAACTAGTGGGTTACGAAGGATATAAAGATGCTTTGGTCCAGTTTCTACTGGGGTCGGGTTCCTATCCTCTCAAGTGATTCCTGAGCCTGTGCCTAACCTCCTCAAACCCAACTTGAAATCCATGGCTTCCTGTCAGAGATTAATAAGATCTCTCTGGTAACGGAGACCCCCGACCACACGGAACCCTTCCCATCCTGTGTTCTCCAGGGCCAGATGTTAGGGGTGCTACAAGAGTCATTCTCAAGATTAGGGGGTGTCAGTCTTCGGTGGTCCTTCAGGGACCACTCTATGTGTCCTAATCTCTGTTCTCTGGAAGCAGAAAGGAAAACGGGGGTGAAAGATCACATGTAGAAGAAACACCATCAGTACTTCCCTGACAATAGCATCTTTACTAAGAGATAAGCAAACTCAAGGGTCGGAGACAGGCTCGGCTGCCCATGATTACCCATGGTCAGAATGAGGGCTTCTCAGCTGCCCAACCTCCCACAGGTGAGGGCCTGTCACTGTGTCCTTGGTGCTCAAGTCCTATGTCCATGTCCTAGAACTGGGGTCTGGTGAGCCCTTTTACAACCCAGGGGCCATTCTCAGTGTACACTCATGTCAGACCTGACACGGTCACCTCTGAGAACCTTGATTCCCTTAGGCAAACCGAGCTCCCCTGGAAAGGAAGAGGCAGCCCAGTGACTGGATCTCATACAAGGTGTTTCTGGAATGGCCTAGAGTCTGGATTAGCTCCCAGGGTAAGGCTTTAACAAGTAGCCATAGAATTTTGGGATTACATCACACACAGAACTTCACAGCAACATGAAAGTCACAAAAAAAAAAAAAAAAAAAAAAGCTAACCATCCCTTCCAGATTTTTCTTTCCCCAATCAATTCAGACTCCAATGAGAGGGAAACAACTCATACCTACAAGACACATACTGACAGATGTCTCTCATAGCAGAGCTGGCAGGAAGCCACCTCCTAGAGATGCCTGGAAGTAGCATCAGCACAGCATCAGCACAGCATCAGCACAGCATCAGCCGGGTGTGCTGGAATAAAGGGTGAGGGGGATGTGAAGGGAGGTCGTGGGAGGGGAGTGTGGCTTACCAGGCTGTGCATGATGCACACACCGTCCGGGTTTACAGTAAGCGCCTCCTTGTACAGCTGCTTCGCCTCTTCAAAGCTGCCCTTCACCTGAGCCAGCCGCCCTCGCATGTAGAGCACCGAGTGAGAGGTGGGAAAGAGGACAGCAGCCTCCTGGATGCAGAAACCTGCTTCCTTGAGTTGTCTCTGCTCCATGAACAGCTCAGCTGTGAAAACAGAGGGGTGAAGTGTGAGTGGGGGGAAGTCACAGGCAGGGTGCTGTCAGTGGGCACCGTCAGTCACCACGCTGGGGATTCACACAAACTGCTTTAGTCAATGCCATAGAAACTCTGGAGAACGTACTTCCACCATCCCAGAACAGAAACCTGGAACAGGGGCTGGAGAGATGGCTCAGCGGTTAAGTGCACTGGCTGATCTCCCAGAGGTCCTGAGTTCAATTCCCAGCACCCACATGGTGGCTCACAACCATCTGGAATGGGATCCGATGCCCTCTTCTGGTGTGTCTGAGACAGCTACACTGTACTCAAATAAATAAAATAAATAAATAAATCTTTAAAAAAAGAAGAATTCACATGTATTTAAAAACAAGTCTCAAGCAGAAAAAAGAAAAGAAGAGAACCCGGAACAGCAGAGGAGCGAGTAACTGACAGGGTCAGTGTGTCAGGCTGTCTGACTTCAGACCTGGGGGGCGGGCGGTGGGGAATGGCGTGGCCCAGCGTTGAATGCTTGCTTGTGTGTCTTTGACGCGTTTCGGTGTCTGTCTGCTTCTCTGGGTAACTTTTCTGGAGGTCCCTTAGTCACATTACCCGAGGGGTTTACTAGGCCCGGGCATGATCAGGATGGAGTGGGGGTGTTTGAAACCCCAGAGGAACCAAGCCCTGGGAAGAATGGAGGGAGAACTCCGGGGACTCTCCTGAGGCCCACAAAGTGACAACCAAGAGGTAACAATGGCATGGGTAAGACCTGTACTAGGGAGGCCAACTTGGGCAAACCCCAAATTCACAAGCTATTTTGTCTCATTAGTTCTGAGAAGCAGTCTTAGAGGAAGGGTGTGTAATTAGGCTCTTCCCTCTGTTTCGTTAAGCTGAGGGGGGAGGAAGGACACCACAGAGCTGGCCTTCCCTCCCCCTCAGCTTCACTCTCAAGCTCACATATGCATGCACACTCACACACACATACACACTTGCACACACACACTCACACACTCACACATACACACACACATACACACACACATACACACACTCATACACACACTCACACACATACACACACTCATACACACACTCACACACACATACACTCACACACTCACACATACACACACTCACACATACACACACATATACTCACACATACACACACTCATACACACACTCATACACACACACACACACACACACACACACACACACACACACACACACACCTTTTGGCCAGCAGGCAGCTTCAGATTATCCCGAGATGCAGATGTATGGGAAAAGGTACAGTTTCTCCCATTTCTGGGCAGCCCACAGAACTGCGCATTTCAGCCCCACACCGGTGGCACAGGCGCTCGCCCACCACAGACACTTTTAGAAAAGCTGCTCGCTGGCCCACTCCACTCTGCCTTTCTTTCCAAGCAGCCCCCAGAGCTCGGCTGCCCCCTCCCGGAGCTGGTGCCCAGGCGGAAGTCACAGAAGGATGGTAACACAGATGGGGCGCGCGGGAGGCCAGCAGAGTCTGGCTTGTGACTCTGCCAAGAGCTTTTCCTAGCACGGGCTGAACGCTGGGGTTACACCAGTTCAGAGCATGTCTGGGGTGGGGAAGGCAACCGACATTTCCAATGGAAACTCCCAGGAAGAGGTGGACAGACCTGCTCCGCCAATCCCTTCTGCCTGTCAGGAAGGCCTTGACTGTGGTGCAGAGCAGCAGGGCTTCTTAGCAGGAATGCTACCTAACGTGCTCTGTAATCCAAGCAGCTTGCCTCATCCAAACGTTACAGAGAGCATTTGGAGCACTTTCAGCTAACCGGTGCTAAGGAGCTGGATAATCTGAGAAAGGAAACCAGAGGAACCACATTCCCATACCATGGCTAGAGAGACAGGTAGACACTCAAGGGTCCTATCCTTAGAGACAGAGAAACACCAGGGCCTCACAGGGCGGGCGGGGCTGGCCAGAGGTCGTGGATTTGGCTGAATCCCTCTCAGCTCTCCTTATTTACTGTCCTGCTGAGCTGCCTCTGGGGCCTTTGAACAGTCTGTATTCATAGCTGAGTGTACACTGGGCAACCACCGACCACGTGTCCTGTCCCGTAAGGAAAGTGAACGAGGGAAGCAGCGATGGTAACCAAGCCACTAAAACACCTGAGAGGGTAGGGAAACCACAGGCACCATTTCTGGGTGTCACAGGTACGGTGTGGGCCGGGTGGTGCCATACTGGTCAGGGAGGTTTTCCTACAGGAGTCCACAGTTAAGTAAGCAGAGAGAAGAAGGGCCAGGCTGCAGCAGGCTCTACTGTGGCGGGTCTCCAGGGGAATGGTGGGAGGCTTGGTGCAGGGTGGATGCCCACACCGCACATGCCAGCACCAGTGGTGGTGGCTCTCTGTGGACAGGAGCTCTGAGGATCCAGGGTCAGACTCACGGTGCCTAGATCTTTCTCTCTCAGCAGCCCCAGCCAGCCCTGTCATGCCTCATTAAGCTGTTTACAATTTGCTGCCCTGTCCTCCAAGTCCTCAGGAGACTGTCCGTGGTCCCTGCCTTGGGTGTGTTCACATCAACAGATTTCAATTAGAGGGAGTGCTAGGGACCCTGGGGCTTTCAGAAGCCACTCAGTAAGGAACGCTCCTTGAGAAGTGGGCCGCCCTGCTCTCTTCTGGGTCTTTGGCAGGAAGCCAGGTGACACAGCCCAAAGCCAGAGAGGCAGGTCTCCTGAGGGCTCTGGCCATGCTGTGAACAGCCCCTTACGTACAGGTCCTTGGCGAAGCCTCAAATGTGACAATGGCTACCCGGGTTCTGGAGGCTTCACTACAGCACGTTTCGGAACCTCAGTGCCCATGGGCAGGTGCCCCAGCGACTGCCTGCTGTTTTACCAAACATGGTGTTCTTAGCCAGCCAGCCAGCCAGCCAGCCAACCGCAACTGCAGCAGGAGCCTGGTGGCATGGTGCCCACCACCGCCTGGATCCTCTTCCTACAGGCCTGGCTGCCAGGCCCACCAATGCCTACACCCATGTGCTCCCTTGGCTAGAGCTGGACTAGTTAGTACTCACCACTACGAGCTTAGGCTTATCTGGGGCAGCTAGCACACCTCCGTTCTTCCCTCCTCCCCCAGCTCCTCCCTCTCTTTGCTCCCATCTCATCACCCGTCCTCCCTGCCTCCCTCTTACCCTCCTCTTCATCCTGTTTCTGGTCTTCCTTTCAGCTCCAAGGCTCTCTCTGCTCCCTCCCCTCTGTTCTCTCCACGGGGTACAAATGGAAAACATCTGCTCCCTGGAGCTTTGCAAGCTTCCCTTCTATTCTTCCTCTCAGAGACATCTGATCTAACCCTGCACCCAGTCTTGGCGGCTCAGTTAACTCTCATTTAGCGCCCACTGCCACACTCGTGTGCAACACTGAGGCTCCCACTGCCACACTCGTGTGCAACAATGAGGCTCCCATCGCCACACTCGTGTGCAACAGTGAGTGTCCTGGCCTCAGGCTGGCCTGGTGGTCTGTGCCTTCCCACGTGAGACCCTGCCAAGGCTCCAGAAAAGGGAAGCATTTAGGAAGGGCCTGGGGACAGGAGAGAAAACAACAGGGTTCTCAACCTATGGGTCACAACCCCTTTGAAAGTTGAATGATTCCTTCCACAGGTCCTGTATCAGGCATTTACATTACAAATCACAACAGCAGCAACGTTACAGTTAGTAATGAAATAACTTTATGGTTGGGGTCACCACAAAGTGAAGAGTTCTATCAAAGAGTCACAGGATTACGACGGTTGAGAGCGACTGATCTAAAAAGGAGCTCCGCTGGCTGGTCTTGACAACCACAGCGAGGCGGTTTAATCCATCTCAAAGGAGGTCCGTATGGCTTGCCACAAAGCAGGCCCTGAGGAGGTATCAGATGCTCAGAATAAGGATAGAAATGTGTGAGTAGGATAGAGAAAGGCCGGAGGTCACGTGCCCCTCCAACACTGAGTTCCAGAAAGCATGGCAGGGGTGGGGCGGGCAGGCAGGGCCCAGGACTCCACTAGTCCTGACCGTAGGGGGAGGGGAGCACGTGGAGATGCCTTCCAAGACACCGACGCCAAGAGGAACCAGCAGGGTAGGAGCCTGGCAGAGAGCCAAGGAAGACAGGCAAAGAATGAAGAGCGAAGATGGTTCAAGGGAGCTGAGGGCCACAGGAGCAGGCGGCTCTTGTGGCCTTTTCTGCTCTGTGCTCTCAGCCTGGCCCTGCCCTAAGAGGCAGGAGCCTTCTAAGACCAATTCAGACACACACCCCGGTGGCATGACTGAGCGGGGACTGCAGAGCAGGCTGGCCTCAAACACAGAGAGCCTAGGTCACTCAGGAGTCCTTGAATCTCCAGGGCCGGGGAAGTCTGTTTCCATACCCCTCTCTGTCAGAGATGATATCAAGTAGTGAGGTGTGTGTGTGCCTGTGTGTGTTTGTATGAGTGTGTGTGCATGCCTGTTTGTGCATATGTGTGCATGTGTTTGTGTGCATGTGTGTGTGCATGTGTGCATGTGTGTGTGTGCTCACGTGTTTGTGTTGCTCTCAGTGTCCCTCTTTACACTGAAGATTCTGTAATACCCATGGGTCTGGGGGCAGGATTCCCATTCTCATGGACTCACTGCCCAGGAAGCAAGATCTCTACAGCCTCTGGGCAAACTCTCCCTGAGTTCGGGAGACTTGAGGGAGAGGAAAGAGTAAGTCTGGAGAGAAGGACGTGCTTTCCCAGCCGGAGCTGTCTCACAGTGGAACTTATTGGCCAGACTGGGCTGCAATCTATCCCTAACCAAACTTAGGTGGTTAGCTCCCCCAGAAACGATGAAGGATCCTCTTCTTTCCTGTTCACGCACAGCTTCTTTCAGGATCATTACCATTGTGGAGGGGTTACTGAATGCTTAGCCTGGGTCGGATGGGACAGTTTGAGAAGGTGTGCCCATGGCGGGCTGGTCCTGGCAGCTTTTCTTCCAACAAGGACTCAGGAGATGCTGGTGAAGATGGCAGCCAGGGGACAGGACACAAAGGGGTCCCAACATGCTCACAATGAGACCTAGGACACCTTCTCTTACTCCCTTCTTGAGCATGAAAGATGTACATTGGTAAGGCACCAGAACAAGCAGGATAGTGCCAGAGCCCATTGCAGTTAGGGGCAGTCAAGTAACGAAGCCCTGGCCATGAATCACGACGTAAGGGGATGTGTGCAAACTCTAGTCCTTACAGAAAGAGGGTGCTTTCCCCTCCAGTTTATCTTGGGTCTCAGAATGTTGCAAGGGGCCACTGTGAGCCACATAGACGTGAGCAATGCCCTAGGGAGGGCAGAGCGCCTCCTACGGCTGTTGTTTCTGCGCTGTTGAGATAGGCTTCTCTCTTGTATACGACATACATCCAAGTACAAATTCAAGACACATCGGTAAAACAGGAGGCCTAGGGGTCATGGACACAGCCCTTGAAGCTGGTGCCGGCCCCAGCATGGGTGTAGTTTTCTGCCCTAGGGTGTTATGTCTCTCGGAAAGCTAGTGTGACTCCATGGCTTCCTGAGGGAACAGAAGCATCTCTGCTCTTGTGCCTGTGCGTCCTCTGATAGTCCTCTTCCAACTGTGCTCTCCCAGCTCCTCACACGGCCCAAGAAATTCTGACACGTTAATCGGGGTAACATGTGCATGATCACAATGCTGTCCTGTATGGGCTTTCCGTGAAGTCTGGGCCAGTATCGTTTTCTCCACATTTAGAATCCAGGACAGGAAAAGTGGGCGCAAGCTGCAAACTACTGTGCCCGTATGTGGAAGCATGCCGGGAGTAACCTTGGGGTCTCAGTAGTGAGCATCCCGACGCTGGCTTGCCAGGGAACTGGCCATCTGCTCTCTGCTGCTTTCTACTCTATACCCCATCCTTGGGGATTACAGCCCAGCCCTGTGAGGTCTGGGGCGAAAGTGAGACTAACTCAGAGGAAATGGGGTCCAGTCTTGGCCATTTTGGACCAAGGCAGGCGGCCTGCAGAGGTTCGGGTCTCTCATCCTCCTCTCTTCTGCCACAGACATCTTATTCTACTGGTTTTTAAAAAAAGATTTATTTATCTATTAGATATAAGTACACTGTAGCTGTCTTCATCTACATCTTGATTTTCTTTCCCCTGGAATCCACCACACCACGGGCAGTTGCCGAACACTTTCCAGCGAGCCAGTCATTTGCATGTCTGCGCCAGGCACAGTCTGTGGGTGCTTCTCAGCCTCTGGCCCACCGTGACCCCAGAGACGGCTCCAGAAGCCGTGGAATATCTATGGAACACCCACTATGTGCCCCACCAATTGCTCCCACGTGAGTCATTTCAGACTGGGGCTAGCCAATTGTCAGGCAGTACAGGACTCCAATCTGGGTGACCCAAGCCAGGGCTTCCGGAAAACGATCCCTTCAGCAGTCCTTTGCTTGTGGGAACAGTGCTGACCCCACCCTGTCCCCGTCTCATTAGCCCTCGGAATTGTTTTATCCACACCTCTCCCGACCAAGCACTCTCCCCGCTGGGCAAAGATGGAAACCTATAGCCAGGCAGATAACACAAGCAGAAACCTCAGAGACAGGGAGGTGGGTGGTTTTGTTCTTCTGAAGCATGCCTCTCAGTCTGACGATCCTGGGCACCAGGACAAGATCCCAGTGTCTGAGTTCTGACCACGCACCTTCTCTAAGGGTAGGACGAGCTTAAGGAGGAAGGAGAGTGAACGGTAGAACGATAGAACTCAAGTGTAAGCCACATCAGAAATCGCCACCCCCATGCCACACAGGTGAGCATTCTTGGGAACAACAGCTGGGCAGGGGACACTCACCAGCCTGCAGCCAGATCTGTTCCAGTGTGGTCCACAGCTGCATGGGGCCCTGCTTTAGGACTGAGGTTGTTATGGTTAGTTCCGACATGGCCTCCTCCAGCCTTGAGGCAGCAATAGATGATGCCCGTCTAGAACCTGCAGAGCAAGAGAGCACAGGTTTGAGCGGAAGTCAGGATGTCACATGCTGCAGTCAGTGTCCAGCCAGCATCCAGACAGGGCATCCAGAGCAGTGCAGGGCAGCTGCCAAAAACGAAACAACCAAACCAAAAAACCAGCTCACAGACCCACGAGAGAGGACCTTCTGCCCACTCCTCTCTACAGCTGGGCAAGCTAGCTTCTTCAGGGGTAATTTAGTAAAATCCCACTGAGAATTTATCCCCAGGGAAAATAACCACAGTGTCAGCAAAGACGCTCATGTGACTCCCCCTTTACTATGGCAAACAGGAAATTACCGAAATGTTCAACAATAGGGGCTGGTTAAACTTAAGTGGAAGTGTAGTCACACAAGGCTCTGAAGACACTGCAGCTACATATTTAAGTGGCCCCAGTATGCGCAGGTAGATGCAGACCAGCTCTCACAGAACACACACCTCTTCTTAGGTTAAGATCCCTCTCATTGAAGCCTCGAAGCAAGAGATAATCGGGAGATGGCTCAGGCTAACCTACACCGACAGGGAACCTCTCCTGCTGTGGCTGTGGATGGAATGGACCCTGCTCTGGATACTGCCGACATTTAAAATTCCCATGCGGGTGAAACACATCACTTTCTCTTTCTCAGAGGCAATGGAGGCTCCAATAAACCCAGGAGGCCTCGGGACAAACCACAGACAACTTCCGGTTATGAGACAAGCACACAGGAAGTCCTAATAACTGGATACAATTCTCTCTCTAATTGCAAGGAAACTTGTGCCCTTCTTTGGGTTCGGTGGTTCCCCCAACTGCTGAGCACCCCTGCTCTACGTGTCTCTGGGGTCCCTCACAGCTTGGCTCCTGTCCCTGAAGTATGGGGATAAAAGAGCAATTTTACCGAGTCGACTCCACTTGCACTCTGGCAAATTTCTTCGTGTCTTTGAGGAATGTGCTCTGCTTGAAGCAGGCCCTGGCCTTAAAGGTGTACGTAATTCTTAAGGGTGTACGTTTGTAATTCTTGAACTCTTTCAAATTTCACCAGCCCTGGACTCTGGGATGAGTTCTTGTTTCAGTCAACCCAGCTTCAAACGGAAATGACCTCGGCCCATTCCTTTCTGTTTGACTCCTGAGCCGGACACTGGGCAGACACTGGCCTCTGGCCTTGGTGTAAGGGGCAGCCGGCTCTGCCCACACCAACTTCCTGTTCCACTCTCCTCTTCATTATGCCTAGGAGGTGGGGACCTCCTTTCTGTTGCCCACAACGGGTGACCACCACCGATCTGTGGCCCAGCTGCCAACCCCACCCAGAGCCAAATCAACCCTGATCTTACCAGAGTCTGCATCATGGGCGTCTGGTAAAGTCAGGTGAATACCATTCTGTTTCTTCACCGTGAGGCCTTCAAAGTTGCTGTCCCTCTCCAGACCCCTGAAAGACAAAGGGGGAAAGAGCTCCAGGACCAGCAGGGGCTGAGAGGAAACCCAGGCTCAGAGACTGAGTTCGGGCTCAAGAAAGGGAACCAAGCTAGAATAGCAGGGAAGGGCAGAGACAAGCAGGACAGACAGACCAGCATGGGTCCTGTACCACTCTGTTTGATGGAAGGACCCCCCCCAATGTCGGTGCCTCCTTGAAAGTGAGACCTCCAGGAACCGGCACTGTGGGCTTCTACAGACAGCCTGGGTGGTGCTGCCCTCTGCAAAGGAATCCTCAGACTGCCACCCCCCAAAGCCCTGGTTAGAGAGGATGGAGGGACAGACAACACACCTGGTGATCCCCTGTTCTTCCTCATCCATCTCCCTGAGTCCAGGGTCTCCCACCTGCTGAGAACTTTCTCTTTGCTCAGAGTAGGAGTAGGGGTGGGGAGGGGCAGAAAGGAGGCCCTTGCTCAGAAAGGCAGTAGTTGTCACTCTCTTAGACGGCCCCTTCGCACCGCCAAGGAAGCCAGTTGCACGTGGCATGGGCAGGGGGTGGGAGGACTGAAGAGAGCCAGAAGGTATGTTCTCTTTGGAGGTATACCAAGATGCTGGCTCCACAAATGTTCCCACAGCCCAGGGTATCTTTGTTGTCCTGACTCACACTGGCCCTGACGTGGTTTGTCACCATGACAAGGCTCACAAGGCCGCTGACTGGCACCTGTGCAGGAGCCAACTTCAGGCTCACTTCCATGTAGGTGCCCATCAAACTTGTTCTCAAGAGAGATCCTTTCCTAAGACACGGAAACAGCCCATCATGGGGGACTGTGCTGCATAGTTTAAGGCTAGCGAGTCGCATGTTACTTTGAAGATCCCTGGACCAGAGGGGAGACTGGCCAAGCTAAGCAAGTCATTGAGACTGTTATGGAAAAGGCTGAGTGGCTTCTGGGTGGCGGGTGGTAGCTTCATGAAGGAGGGACTGGGGGCAATGAGGACATGAGTGTGGTTTGAACAGAACCCAGGGGTGTTGGGTGGGATGGCGCAGGCTGGCTAGGGTGAGTGGGCAGACCAGACCCTCAGACTCTAGATTTCGGTTTTAGTTTATGATTGTCCAAAATTAGACTTTTACAAGCCCTGGGGTCTGGCTTACAGCTCTAGGTTTCAAAGAAAAGCCTTTCCTGTCTCCTGAGGCAGCCAGGAGGGACTGGATCCAGGCTTGTGGGGCAAGTAGCAACCTGGCTGAGTCCTGCTGAATATTGGGGTGAGAGAGTTATGGAAGTTTTCCTACATTATGAACCTGAGCGGCCTCTCCGGACAGAATGGAGTGTGTGTGTGTGTGTGTGTGTGTGTGTGTGTGTGTGTGTGTGTGAGTGTGTGTGTGTGTGTGTGTGAGTGTGTGTGTGTGTGTGTGAGTGTGTGTGTGTGTGTGAGTGTGTGTGTGTGTGTGTGTGTGTGTGATGACTTGGGACATCAGCTCAATTGTCCCTATCCCTATGAGAACACCTGGCAGCTCCACAGCTCCTCTGAGCCAAAGCTACCCCCCTAAGGGACCTTGTCTAGACTGACCACTTGGACGTGCAGTCTACTCGCCTGGCAGATAGGAACAGCAGGTTCCAGGGCAAGCCCCGTGCAAACTGGGCCAGTCTGTGTACCTGTTCTAGCTGCTACAGCCAGAGGGTCTGAAAGCAAAACCCATTTGCATACAAATACCTCAAGGATGATCCTTGGCCTTCCAGTGCCTACCACCAGGGACTGTCTCTACTCCCTCTGTGAAAAAATCCACCTGCACAGCTTTCTGGAAGTTTCTACCTGCTCTGGAATCTCCCAGGCCGATTGGCCTGCAAAGAGAGGGCTGACTCAGGTTTCTCCACTCCTTCTTACTCTCCTGGGTCTCCTCTGATTTCACTAGGAGAGAGGGCTCTCAGAGGCAGCGGTTCTCAGCGTGGGGGTCACATAACAGACAAGTGACCGGCACATTAGATAAGGGCTGAGGCCATCTCTGATAACGGAGATGTACATGGCTGGCGCAGGACCAGACGTAAGCAAGGAGCGCACGGCCTCTCTCAGATGCCGTCTTCTACCTGGGTCTGTGTGTGGGTCCAGAGGACTGCCAGGAGACTCAAACCAAACTGTGAACAAGCCCTAAACACTGAGTTCCACATCTCCGTTCAAACCACCAACCACATTTTGTGGGTACTGTGGCCTTTCAGGCCACCACCCGCCAACTCTGCCCGGTATCCTGAGCAAGCCAAGAGGCAACGGCAGCCACTTACCCCAGCTGAGAGAAGTTGTAGAGGGTCTGCCACAGGCGCAGCATTTGCCTGCAGGTCACCAGGGCTTCCTCCGGGCCTTTCAGCACCTGCTCCAGCTTCACCTTGGTGAACATCAGGCTGTGGGAAGGAGAGCTGTAGTCAGCAGGCCCTGGAGAGGCTTCCCTCCAAGGGTGGCTTCGGGGATTCTGCACCACCTGCTCACCTTCACAGCCCTTAGAAGGCACAGCCTCCACCACAACCACCAGATGCTAGCCTTTTCTCTGTGCCTCAGTTTCTCATCTTTACAGCCAAACATGAGATACCTCCCCGCCTCGATCATACGGCATCTCACCACCTCCTAAAGCAGTCGACTGACTCGCAGCTCTGCCTGGTGTATTCTTTACAAGCTCAGCAAGTAACACCTTGAGTCCTACTAACACACGGCCAGGATTTATACTTCTGTGCCCCAGAGCGCACAGGATCAAGCCTCAGCAAGAGTCACAATTGGAAAGCAGCCTCTTATCCTGTCTCACGTGTGTCTTGCATATATGTCTGGGCCATGTTCCTGTAGTCAGAAGGCAGCTTTCAATCAATACACAGAACACATCCGTGGAGACCAGAGCATTTAACCCAGATCATTAGTACTCTTGTTCACTAAAGGGGTAGGGAGGGCCGGGAAGCCTTGCAGAGTTAAGTGCTAGTCCTTTCTTGTCGGGGAGTCTGCCTTTGCTGGGAGAGGGGGCAGGCAGCAGGTGTATGGGTGTCAGAGATCAACACACTGGCAATATATTTTATACAGCTGCTACCTAGACAGCCTTTGCTGAGCCCTGAGCCTCTGTGACACAAGGCTGTGGCCTAGTCCTCAGGGGCCCTGAGGCCCTGTGACCCACCTTACTCCTGCTGAGAGAGTCAGTGGTGGGAACCATCGGGCCAAAAACTTGACAACGAACATGGCTCATGTGGCCACACAGGCCTGCTCGGGGGAGGAAGAGCTGCACCGTGAGCCCCACTTGAGGTGCCCAACCTTACTTTTCTCTGTGCTGAGACTTGGGCCACCACGGCCACTCTCTGGGCCTTTTACAACTCCTTTTAAACTGTGACTTGGTAGATGATAATGAAGGAAGTGAAATTTACCCTAGTGTGCTGTTCAGAAGAGGGTCTGGGTTCTGGGCACTCCCTGGGTTTTTCCCTCACTCTTTCTCAAAAATGCCTTTTGTGTTGCTGCGTTAGCGTCCACCCCCTCCCTGCCCTGGCCTCCCCTGTCCATCATATGCCCCCTCCCCTCTCCAAATGCCCCCTCCCCTCTCCATCTGCCCCTTCCTTTCTCCATCTGCCCCCTCCCCTCTCCATCTGCCCCTCCCCTCTCCGTCTGCCCCTCCCCTCTCCATCTGCCCCCTCCCCTCTCCATCTGCCCCTCCCCTCTCCATCTGCCCCTCCCCTCTCCATCTGCCCCCTCCCCTCTCCATCTGCCCCCTCCCCGCCGCACCCTCCCCTCTCTGTCTGCCCCCTCCCCTCTCCACCTGCCCCTCCCCCCTCTGTCTGCCCCCTCCCCTCTCCATCTGCCCCCTCCCAGCCGCAGCCTCCCCGCTCTGCCCATCAGCCTGGACTTATTTCTGATAGGCTCTCATGCAGCTGAGGAACTCACAATATGGCTGGGAATGCCCTGCCTCTCGGATCCTCTACCCGTACCTACCACAGCTGCTGTGATTGCAGGTGTGTGATGCCCCTATGAACAGAAACTTCCAAAGAGAGTTGTGAGGCAAGAGCCCTGGAAAGGGGCCTGTCTGCAGAGAGGACTAGCCGATTAGAATCAGCACTGTGGAGAGACTGGAATGCTGCAGGCCCAGGGGCTAAGTACCTGGTCTCAGAATAAGCTCCAGGCATTCCTTGCCCACATCTATGTTGGACAATATCTTGCGACAGTAAGGAAAGAGCTTTTAAGGAATCTATTGACTAGCCAGCATCTGAAAGCTAAGAACATCAGCAGACAGCATCTTAGGCCGACAGAAAAGCTTCCCCCATCTCAGTGAGCCCGTCTCTATGAGGTACCCACTTGTGTATTCTAAACATTTCCCCGATTTATGACTTTCTCTGTTCTGTAAAACCTTAAAATCTTTTAAAAACTGTTTCCATGTTGGAACATAGAATTTGGGATAATTTAAATCTGTGCTCTAGGATCATGGTCACTCAAAATGGCTCCAGGAAAAGCTGACTCATTCATTCCCTTTTGTGTAATATTAGGGTCTGGACCCCAGGCCTCGAATGCTACAAAACCATTTCTACCAACTTTTTGGATTTTGTTTGGTTTGGCTTTTGAGACAGGCTCTTGGTGTGGCCTCCTGGCACAGCCGGAACCCTCAGTATAGACTAGGCTTGAAGTCCTGGATAAGCCTGCCTCTGGAATCACAAACATGCACCACCATGCCCAGCGCAACCTTGACTTTAAACCCCACGCTGTCCGGCCCTTCTGCAATCTTTCTTGAACATCATGCTCATGACCCATCTTCTGCCTGTCAGGTCCTGAGGGTAGAAGCTGGGCAGAACAGGGCTCAGCCAGGAGGGAGGAGCTTCAGGGGTCAATGGGTGCCGCCTGCCTCTCCTCCGGACGTCTGCAGAGGCCAATATGCCAAACGTTAGGAGGTGCTTCTGCCTTCGGGAATATGAAGTCGAAGATACAATTTCTGCCTTAATTAGAGTGCTATATAAATGTCAGCCTGCCCAGAGAATCATGCGCTGTGTTTTCGGATCTGACTCCAGAGCAAGAGAAGGAGCGGTGTCTTGCTGGAGCTGGTGTCAGATGAAAAAGTGGGGAAGTGAAGGAACACGGGCCAGGCAGGAAGAGAAGAGCACTTCGAGCCAAGAGTTATGGAGGTTCAGCCTAAGTCCATCTTCTCCTAGGGAGCCAGAGCATCAGAGTTCCCAGGGCAACCCAGCCCCCGGCCACTGGGACTCTCCACAGACAGCCTTCTTGGTCACAGCCCCTTCCCCATTGCTGCCACTGAGTCACACCTAAGTTCCAGTCTCAGATTTAGGGTGAATTCCTAGAGGACTGGCCAGAGGTCGCATGTGCCTGGGACAGAAAGGATGAGCTGGATAAACAGCCCCCATCAACACAGGCAGTATCTTCCCTCCCGGTGGCCAACATTCCACTAGCTTGAGTGACCTGGAGTGGAATTTCTCAGCCCAACCACATCCTCTCTATGTTGGGCAAGAGTCCCAACAATCACCCCTGGGTGTGAGCCTCAGGCTGAGGGTCCTGGGGGAACTTCCTTGGTTGGAAGTTGAGCACTGCCAGAGAAACCAGACACCAAAGCCTGTCCTGCCTGATGCCCACACCATCAGCACACAGGCCTCAGTGTGGTCCTTAAGACCTTCCAGTTTAGGCTCTGCCTCCTGTTTCTGCCTCTTCCCCTGTAACCTTGGGCCGATTACTTGGTGGCAGCGGCTCCTTGACAATTTCCCCAGCTTTGCTTTATGAAGTGGCTTCTGCTGGGGCTAACCTTCTCCCTTGTCACATCTGGCCAACTCCTACACTGATGTCTCCCTCCAGCTTTCTCTAGCTCCATGTGGCTGTACGGAGGACACACTGATGGCTTATCTCACACTCAGCGTTAGACATAACGCTGGTTTCAGGATCTACAGACTCGGGTCTTTAAACGGCTTCAATCCGTCTCTCACCAAGGCACTTGTTATCAATGAAGACTACACAGGTTCCTTCCTGTCCAGCTATTCACAGAGACCTTGGTTCACCCTCATGACTGGCTGGAGTTATGGTTCCAGCCTCATCAGAACCCTGTGCTTTCAGAGGTGATTCTGGGAGGAGCGGCAAGGCAGATTCAGCGAGCCTGGGTTTCTCCTACTTTCAGACCCATCATACGTCGTACGAATGAGCCTAAAATGTCTTTAAGTGAATTATAAAACTTTAGGAAAAAACTCCAAGGCTGAGGTGACTGTGCATGCAGCTGGCACTTAATTATGTGCCACGAACCTCTTATTAAAAGTTTAATAATGAGGATAAGTTCATTTGGAGTATTCTAGCCAGATACCCCAGGAAGAGGTCTGTGGCCAGGCCTGGTGTGGGTGGGAAATTCACCATTTATCTTGTGGTCTGCAGTTTGTGCCCACCACCGGCTCACTTACTCCGTCAGCAGCAGTGTGCCTGCTTCCCCAGTTCCTGGGTTGGTACTTGGCATACATGTTTAGCTTGGAAATTGGATAACTCGACTTCTTACACATACTGCAGTGTGGAAGGGAGTCATAATGTCAGGTAGACAACACACTGGCCAATTCCATCCCAAACTGTTCACAAGCAAGGCCTTACTCAGATGACAGGCTCTGTGGAGGTGTGTTCTAGAGGTGGCTCTTTCTGACTAGTGGGTTAGGGGTTCTTCATCTCTGGGGTCAAAGACAAACATGTATAACTGAAAATTTTCTGTAGGACTGGAATGTCAGGAGCTATTCCAGGAGACAAATGGTCAGCTCTGAGCCTTACTGTCCTTAAACTACACCATGAAGACTGGTCTGGGAGACAGAAACCTGAACCAAAGTCCCACCCCTGTTGAGTGTGTCACAGGTTCCATACCTGTAAAATAGGAGGGAAATCACCCAGGAGAATGAAACCCTGATGAGCTGTGACCAGCAGCTGAAACCCCAGGGAAGCCACGGCTGTCCTTAACATCAGAAACAGCTGAGACCTTGGGCTGGAGAGATGGCTCAGCAGTTAAGAGCACTGACTGCTCTTCCAGAGGTCCTGAGTTCAATTCCCAGCAACCACATGGTGGCTCACAACTATCTGTAATGGGATCTGATGCCCTCTTCTGGTGTGTCTGAAGACAGCTACAGTATACTCACATATAATAATAAGTAATATTAAAAAGGAGGCATAGGAAGAAGAGGAAGAGGAGGAGAAGCTGGCCCCCGGTGCACATCTTAACTGTTACTACATGTAACAAGATGAGGGAGTTACCCTGGCTCACTCCCAGGCAAATGACAAGCGGGGTACTTCATTTTCCTAGCTCTACAAGCATCCTCTGTAAAGAGCCCCCGCCTGTCCAAATGTGCCTACGCAGCCACAAAGTAGAGCGGGCCAGGTAACGACCTTGGCTGTCCAAAGGCTGCAATGGTTCCCCTTGAGAACTGCTATCTGCTATTCTCAGACCTGTCTTCCTGCCAGACCCTGGTTTCTCAAGGCTGGCTAGTAGTCTCTTATCTTCCTGTAGCTTTCCTCCATACTCAACAAGCAAGTCTGAACCAAAGCACAGAAGAAGGTAGTTGAATCTGGAGGATTCCTCAAAGCCTCTGGATGTCCCCAGGGACCAGAGCAATTTCAAGGAAGCAAGTCTTCAGGGAAGCTTCCAGAACATTCCATTCTTCCTGTCCCCACCGGTCCCTACTGTGCTCTTGAGGTCCTGGGAGGCTTTTCTTGTTCTCCCTGGCTCCTTGAAGGGTGGTGGCAGGTGTGGTGAGTATACGGAAGGGGACATTACCTCTTTAAAGGACAGTAATTAGTAATTCTAGTCGGTGGCCTGCCGTGCCGTTTTAATGAAGAGTTCTATTTTTATAGAAAACATATAATTGAATGGAGAAGCAGGGTGTTCTCTGAGCGAGGGCCACACTGCTTTAAAGTCTAACCCCTCAGGCCAGAGCCTGAATACAGTGGAATCTATGGAGCGGGGTTCCCTGGCTTCCCCAGCTTGGCCTCAGAGAGCTGAGGTGACTTTAATGGCAATGACGTCCCTGCTCGGAGCCATGGAGCCTGGGTGGGGTAGGACCTTGAACTCAGAGCCCTATCCATGACCTCATTTGTAAAATGCAAACGCAGTTCCGGTCACTCCAGGACGGTGAGAGGACGGGATCAGTGCAGGGATGATCCCAGGGTTTCAAGCAGGTCCCCTGGCCACCCCTCACCAGGTATTTAGTCTTGCTTGATAGGTCATCTTACTTTGCCATTAACTTCTTCACGTCAGTTATAAGGTCAAATTATGGTGGTAGTGAAAGCTTATGCTCCAAACACTCAGGAGGTAGAGGCAGGAGGATCAAGTAGTTCAAGGCCAGCCTAGGCTACTCGAGATCTTGTTTTTATTAAAAACATCACCAAGAAAAAGTCAAACCAAAACAAGTGCGGCCAGGGCTGTGAGTTGCCCAAATCCTCCAGCCTCACACGCAGCCTCCTCCCTCCACTGGGGCAGCAGGAAGAGAAGAGGCTAAAGTCTCTGCCACAGAGAAACCTTCAAACTCAAATAATACATGGGGAAAGATTAGCATCAAGTCTGCAGGTCAGTAAGCTTAGGTCTGAAATGTGAACGCTCAAGAACAGGGGTGTCTGTGGGGACCAGGAATTAGGATGCCAGAGAGATCAGGGGGTAACCAGAAGGGCTGAAAGGCAGAGATAAAGGTCTGGAATAGGTACAGAGGTCCCCACTTCATGACAGAATAACAGGATGGGCGCGGAGACAGAGAGCAGCTGTCCTCCCTCCGCCACCCACAGCACCAGCCTGTCTCTCAAGGTCCCCACTCAGCCTGCAATCACCAGGCTTTTACAAGGAGGCCCAGACCTCGCCTAGGATGCCAGGGTTCCCTAGATCCTGTACATTCCACTGCTCTGGGAAAGTCAGGAGGGTGAGAGGCTGATTACTCGGGCACATGCTCTTTGAGGGTGTGATTTTTATAGGAATTCTAACAGGGATGGCCTCCCTGAGAGGGGAGGCCCACCCCTAGTTTTATTACTTTCCCTCAGACTAATCTTTGACACTCAAGGGATCCTTTTTAGCAGTTCTTAACCTTAAAGCTAATGGTTTTTCCCTGGTGCAGAGGATTACTGTGACCCATGTTCCCTAATCCTTGAAGGCTCACAATGATCCTCTACCTCTTAATAAATTTAACTCGATCCGACTTTGAAGCCTTAAAAAGCAACAGTCCCAAAGTCTCAGCTTCCTGGAGTAGCTCCTGGCCTTCAAAGGCCCCCACCCCACCTGGTGAGAAACCTCAGCCTACAGATCTGGCACATCTAGCCTTGACCGTACTATTCCCATCTGTGCTGACTGCTGGCTGACCCACCCCACTAGCCTCCCAACATCCTTCTATCACAGGTCACTTAACAACCCCCCTAATAAGCTCTCCAGCTTTGGACACAACTCACATAACAAAGGGCCTCACCACGTCAGGTAGACTGCCCCAGAAGCTCTTAGGTAGGAGACAAGGGTAAGTTATGGCCTGGTAAAGAGCCTCAGTCTCTGCATCTAAGTTTTCCATCCAGTGTGCTAACTCTGGTGGCTTCCCGCTGAAAAGGCAGACTCTCGTGGGCAGGGAGCAGTTAACGAAAATACAGGGCTCTGTCTTGGGTCCTCTCAAGTCACACAGAAGGAGACCAAGGAGGTGCTCCTGAGAGAACAGAGGAGAAATGCTGAATGTCAACCCAGCCCAGCCAAGGAGGAGCTGACCTTTGAGAAGGATCCGAGGGTGCCAGTGATTATGCCTGGCTTAGCACTTCCTCGGCCACATGGCCAGAGAGTCCTGGCTGCTGTCCCCACGCACTGTGGCAGCCAAGCATGTTAAATGAACCCAGCAGAGTGATAAACTATGTTTGTGTTAATACCTTTGATTCCAACCCCCTCCTCAAGTGTTGGTATTTTAAGCATCCTTTTGATGTGCCACAAGTCCTTAATAAGAACAATCAAATAAACACACTGGGTTTAAGGCAGAAATGTTAACAGAAGTCCCAGGACTCTGATCCCTTCTGCTTGGTGGATTGCTTTTCCAGAAATATGTCACATGCAACCTGATAAATAGGTGTGTGTGTGTGTGGGGGGGTAGCTCAGAGAAATGCCCTAGAGGTTCAGCTTCAGCCTTGACTGGTTCTAGCTACAGTCTGGCTCCGGCTAATACCTAGTTATATCACCTCAAACATTTTCCAAAACAGCCCTGGTTTCCCGGGCAGATGGATGCAGCAGTTCATGTGTTTATCTGGGGCGAGGAGTGGCTTGTGGAGAGAGCCATATTGTTCAAGCTCCTCTGCGGTTCTGACACACATTCCCTCAGGACTTCCCAAGTCTCCTAGGACTAGGGGCTGGGACAGCAGGGGCTCTCAGGAATGCCTATTGTGTCAGATAAGGGGTGGGGAGGTGGCCCCGCCCACTGTGGAGCTGGGAAGAAAACACATTTACTCCTGTGTCACTTGTGGGCCCTGGGTCCTCAGAGTCAGCCTGGCAGGCTGCCAGGGCTGGGCGGGGGAATGACTGACAGCTTGCTTATTGGAAAGCTCCCATCCTTGGCCTAGGAACTTTGTTTGGTTTCCATGGTGACCTTCACTACAAGGGCCTGACTAATGCTGAAAGAATGTGTTACCTAAAACCATTTCCCTACAGTGTTCACGGTGGTCCCATTCCTCCCCACCCCATATCCCTGTTCCTCCTGGTCAGGCTTTCGAGCTGCCTCTTCATGGGAAGGCCCAGCAAAGACAACTCTGGGACTTCTAACATTCTCACATTCCCCACAGGAAGCCTGCGGACGGCCTGGCCTTGGGCCTTCTGGCTGCCTGGTACGTGTGTTCAGGGCTTAGTGGGAAGTCCATAGGATTTCAGGAAGCTGATGTGGATATCTGGTTCCCCTCATACTAGGTTCACACTGTCCCCGTGGAGGACTCAGTCTCTGCCTTGTCATGTTTCTGCCTTTTTAAACCTGAGCTGTGCCAACCAAAGGCCATTCTCCACTGGGCTTCCTAATCCCCGAGAAAGAAGGGCTTTCAGACACTGGACTCACCTGAGGTTCTGCCTTGCGTGCCTAGACAGTGCCTGTGTGGGCACAGTGACTGTGTCCCCGCGCCATTCGCAGCCCAGCCTCATCCACATCCCTTCCTTCAGCTCCTGGCTCACTGTACCCTGTCAGTACCAGGTGTCCATGGGGCCTTGTGGCCTTCCCTCCACACTGGGACACAGCCCATGACCTTCAGTCCGTGTCTCACGGTACACTTGAGAGCAGAGACTCAGGAAAGACTTTTTAAATGTATTTTATTTAAAGAGAAATGCTCTGCTGCGGGTGGCACATAAAAATAAAACTGACTGGCTATCACACCAGGCTAAACTCCTAAGACGGGGTCCGCTCAGCGGTCAGCTTCCTCCTTTGTCTAGGCCTCCCCCAGGCAGAAGCAGGCAAAGCAGCTACCCCTACGCTGACCTGCTGGCTTCTGTCCTCCATGGGGAACAGTTCTGGGATCCACTGAGCTGATGACTTTGCAGAAAGGCAAAGCCTCTAGAAGGCATGGGCACCAGTATAGCCGCTGCAAGGTACTTGGTGGGAAACAACCTGAGAATATACTTTGTTAGGGACGATGAGGTCAGGCCAAGGTGGGTTGGTCTGTGTAGTTTTGCTGAGCCATATTTACTGGACTGATGGTTTAATTAACTGCTAGTAACAGCTGGAATGCCACATGGCCTGCTCCTAGCAAAGGAGCAGCTGGAGAAGCAGGGCTCATGGTCAACCGAAAAGCAATGACATTTCCTGCTAATCAACAGGCTTTTGCACTCCAGGGTTTCATGTGTGGGGAACAGTTTTAATTTATTTGCAAAGGGACTTGGTCACTGGACAGAACTGTTGTGGGTGTGTGTAGTTTTTGTTTTTTTGTTTTGTTTGTTTGTTTGTTTTTTCTATAAGAAAGATTTATTTTCTCACACTCTGGTTTGTAGTCTTTTAGGGCCAGTTCAGATCAAAGCAGAGCTTTGGGGTCTGGGAGCTGATAAAGAACAACTTCTCCACATCATCTGACCCCACTGACTGAGTAAACTGAGTTCTCCTTGGGGTAGATTACCCTTGTGCTCTGCAGAACAACACTCTGTAGTAACAGGGTCTCACACCCTAGAGCTAGCTCCTGCTGCCCCTCAGTGCAGTCTCTGTCAGTGAGCAGTTCTCATGGCATAGGCTGCCCCCTTCAGGCTCTTCCTGCAGAAGCGGAGAAACTATTTTCCAGGTGGCTCCATACAGACACAAGGGCAGGAAGTGGAGACAGGCACCAGGACAAACACCACAGTCTAGACCAACACCCACTTCCACCATCACCACGGCTCTGGGGTCGTGGCCCCTTTAAGAACTTGCTGAAAGCTATCTCTTTGCAAATAGAAGAGGTTTCATTCATGTGCACCCATGGGGCTCCTCCTGAAGGGATAAGCGTAGAGTGGTAGCTATCGAGCTCAAAGCCCAAACTTAGCCATCTGCCTGTGAGGACACTCAGGGGAGAACAGGGCACGTCCCGGGGGTGCAGTAGGACAGAGCAGTGGGGCTCACTCACACAGGGAGTGAGGGGGCTGCCCAATCCATTCCAGAGAGAAGCCAGGGAAGGAAGCATCTCCCTGGGGTGGTCCCGGAAGCAAAGGGTCCTAGCACACCTCACACAGCGTGGGGTTCAGCAGACTTTCAGCAAGGGAAACAGCCTCCCAGAAGGCCCGGGAGTGCACTGGGCCAGCAGAGCACTCAGTGCTGAAGCCATGGGAAGATGCTGAAGAGTGAAGAGGGAGGGCCAAGGATGAAGGTGTAGCCCTACTCTTCTTCCTTCCCAATTGGGTTTTCATGAAGGATCTGTTTGGACAGGACTTGAGGCCAAAACAGCACTTAAGGCTGCGGGGCCAAGGCTCTTCGGTCCCTCTGCCCAGGCCCGACAGTGGGAGGACCTTCCTTCCCTTCCCACCCAAGAGTTCTAAACGCTTTCCCTTGAGTGTTTCTTTTCCCACTTAGTCCAACCAGCAGAGTAAACAGGCACACAGATACATGTAGGTGCGAGGAGACACACGTACTAGCACGCAGACCGGCAGCAGTGAGTTGGGACCGGCCAGGCAGGTGAGGATAGTCTGGGAAAAGCAAGGTACCACTGTGGCGAGCAGAGGCCTCTTCTGGCCTGGATGTTTTTACTGTCTGTAGAAACCACGGGGTTGGGAAGATAACATTGAGTGGGTAAAGGCATTTTAAAGGCATTTGCCTGAAGACCTGAGTGTTGTCTCCGGGGTGCGCCTGACAGAAGGAGAGAACTGACAATCTTGATGTCCTCTGACATCCGCACATGCCACTGCATATGTGTGCCACCCCCACGAATGTAGCTTTTAAAAGTTAAAACTAAATAAAATGAAACTACCACCTGGTATTGCTGTGTGACACCGGGTTTCCCGTTGCCCGCAACTGGTTGATCTGTGTTTTAGAATCCCTAAGGTGTCTTAAAAAGTGAATGATCATTTCTCCAAGGCTGGATGGAGCAAAGCTCAGAACCCAAGCTGTCCCCAGTACAAGGATGGGTTATCAAAGTGGACACACACTCTATACTCTCGGAACAACTGGGATCCACCGGACAGGAGAGGGGGCGTGTGGAGAGGACCAGACAGGATCAGGAATTGGGCTGGGCATGGTTTTGATTACAGACAGCAGTCTGGGAATGGAAAAGCAGGAAAGAGTCTCGGGGCTCATCCAACATGACCCCAGATCTCTTCACAGAGCCACGGTGTGGCTTCTGCCTTGGCTGGCCCTCTGTCCTGGTTTGACAATAGTAGGTCGCTTTATAGTGGGCAGGGGAAAGAGACTAATCCTACCCTACCCGCTGCTCCCTGACCCAGTGCAATGTGAAACCTGCTCCAAAGAGCAGGGCATATGGTTAGTGCAGTAAACACGGTCAGGGCCACGCTGAAGGAAGATAACTATTCCCTCAGCTTCCGGAAAAGGATGCAGTTCGGATGGTTCCTTTACCCTCCACCAGCCCAGCTAGCTTTAGGATTTCATCCTTGGCTGGCTGTGTCAGGGTCATGATTACATCACACTCCTTACCAAGTGGTGCCCTCAGGACTAGAGGGTTGGGTGGAAGTGCGCTCCTGCACACGTGCAATCCGGCGGTGCTCCCCTTGAGCCCACAGCCTTTATGCGAGGGCCAGAGCTCCACAAGTTCACTAGTCCCCACCAAGCACCCTCTGCATAATGCCACAGCCCTTTGCCCTTCCTATGCCTCCCTGTCGCCCTGCCCACAGTGTCCATGCGAAAGACACCATACTCTGCACTGGCTGGCAAGGTGACAAGCTGAGGTGTGTGCACACAGCCATGCAGTAACCAAGCCAGCCCTCCACCCAGCAGTGACCCCGGGAGACTCACTTGAAATTTTCAGGATGCTCGGTGATGGCCATATTGATGACGTCCAGGGCGTGCTGGTAGTGCTTCTGGGCAGAGAAGAGCAGTGCCAGCAAGTGGAGGGCATTGGCATCATCCCTGCACATCGTCAGGGCCTCCTGAAGATGCTCCATGGCGCTGGGGATCTGCCGGGAGAGACCACCAGTTTAGGGGCCTTAGTCTCTGATCCCAGCACGATGTAGCCCAGCCTGGACCAGACATCTCCCATCAGACAGCCCGACAGAGGGCTGGGTGGGGAGACTAAAGCAAGCATCCTGAATGAAGGAGTAGAAGCCTTAGGTATCGGCTGCCCGCCACAAGGGAGGCCCTTCCCAGAGCTTGGCTAACAGGGTCCTCAGAGTCCCACTGGGGGTGGGGGGCTCCGGCTAGGTGGTACAGTGTCACCAAAGGCAGAGAGGCAGCAGAGATGAACTGCGGTGTGCGGCCGAGCTAGCCAGCAGTCTTGGTTTGTATAGTCTGTTTTTCAACCTAATGATTAAGTGTTGTTCTATAGTCAGATTAGATAGGGAAGAGGAGGTCAGAGCACACAGGGCCAAGCTACCAGAGGTGAGGCAAAGCCTTTCCCTCAGGTGGGGCAGACCTGCTGCCACACAGAGGCCCAGTGCTCTAAGTCCTGCAGACAGCAGACACAACCCTTGCTCTGCTGCCTTGCCAGACCCTTGCTCCTCCTAGTTGGGACTGGGAAAATTCTGATAGTCTCGTATGTTGAGGAGGTTGGACCGAGCGCAGCACAGCTCTGGATGGATCAAGATGGATCTGCGAATGCTGTTTTCCTCCATCCAATCCTACCAAGTACCTTCACCCTTCCCTGGCTGGACCGCAGAGGTCAGTACGTTCCTCACGTGGGCTGAGCTGAGAACTCTTGGCAGGGTCTGGGAAGTTTCTACAAATATTAAGGAGTGAAAGAAAATCTGACAGCCACCAGTGGAAACAGGCTCCTACCAAGGAGGCTGGGTTGCCCTGGTGTCTACCCGTCCTCCACTAGCTCCTCCTCCTCCAGCTCCCAGCTCACCTGGGGCTACCTGCCACTTGCTATCTGAATCAAAACAGCATGCTCTTTGGGGACTGGGCGGTTAGAGAAAGCATCACCTTATTTGTGAGTTTGAAAGATCTGAGTCTCTTTTCCCTGGGAGTTCCTGCCTCCTGGAATTCCATTTCCTACTGGTTAGTCATATGCCTTATTGAGATGAATCAAACTCGTAGGGTACACACAGTTGGACAAGCTTGTGTATCTTTTAACCCCTTGTCTGCTCAAGTATCCCCATCCTGAGGGGCTGGCATTTCAGATCTGGTTAGGACAGGCTGCTAAGCCCACACACCTGCTAATGTGGGGCTCAGTGTAGGGCAGTGGCAACCTTCCTAAGGTTGCGACCCTTTAATACTGTCCCCAACCACAAGATTATTTCGTTGCTACTCCACAACTGCATTTTTGTAGTAATGTGTTTTTGCAGGAACGAATCGTAATAGCTGATCTGCGGAATATCTAACGCACAACCCCTGTGGCAGTTGCAACCCACAGGTCGAACATCTCTGATGAAGGCTAACTCTCCTAAACCGTAGATTCAGAGTGCCACGGTGGCATCCGGCCCATCATCTCCTTCCTCAGCCAGTGTTCCAACTCAGCTCAGTTTCCCAGAATGCATGCAGCCTCAGGTGCCCTCACTGAAAGGCCCCGCTTCTGTCGGAATACTCATCCATTCCGTCCCCCCCACAGCTACCTGCCTACCCCTGGTGGTTCTCCCTGCAGCCTCAGGTGCCCTCACTGAAAGGCCCCGCTTCTGTCGGAATGCCCATCCATTCCGTCCCCCCCACCCCCCAGCTACCTGCCTACCCCGGTGGTTGTGGAGGGCTGTGGCTACACAACCAGAAAAGAGGGCTGGGAGAGACTCGGCACCAGGCAGGAAGGGAGAGGTTAGGACGGCCTGTGTAGGCAGCGTGCCAGCTACAAGCCCGGCGCAGACCAGGCCCCTCCGTCACTCTGTCTGTGGGTACCACAGCAGGAAAAACAACCTTACAGGACATGGATGGAGAAATACCTTCCCACCCACATTCTCATGGGCTCTTCCACTTCTCGGCTGGTACCTAGGGTGAGGCAGGAACAGCCCTCTGGTCTGCATTTCCTCTGCAGCAGGATGTGGTCAGACAGGCAACCCGAGGATGCTCGGAGGCTGAGGTATGATACACAGCCTACAGAGCACTCAATGGGTTTTCTAAAGCCTATGTTTCCTGCTTAAGCCTCCCAAGACCCCGTAACAAAGGAACTGTAGAATTCTTCCTGCTACCCCAAGGGGAGCCCACTGCGGGCTGCATTAGTTCTGCTTTAGGCTCTGTACACAACAGGGCTCGATTTCTTTTTTTTTAATGCTGTTCTGCAGGCTGAACCCAGGGGCTCTCATATGCTAAGCATGCGTTCTTCCACTGACCTATGCAGAGCCTTCTGAGAGGCTTGCTCATACCAGCCCTGTGGTGCTTCCCACTGGGCCGGCCTATCAATGGTCTCCTTATGGCCTCTGAGGTGCCTGGCCTCACAGGCACCAAGAGCCAGGTCTAGAACTGTGCAAAGGCCTGGAATGTAAACATGAAGAAGCAGCTACGGTCGGTGTGGCTACCATCTTAGTTTATGTGACTCTCCAAGTCTGGTCCCGCCCAGTGATTCACCAGACCAGACCCCCAGATATTACAGAGCAGGGCAGCCAGCCCGGCTCTAGGCAGAAAGAGCCAGAAAGTACGGTCACAGAGACCCGAATGGGCAATGATTCTAGCTTAAGAATCCACTCAAGGCCCTCAACCTTCTAAGACTTTCTAGACTGGGTGTCCCCCCGCTGTTTTTGGAAGACAGGTACTATTCATCAAAGACAGGTGAATAATTGAAGAGATTAAAAATGCACCACCGAAGGTTTATTGTTAATGAAATTGGCAAGACAAGCACCAGGTTCCTTTACAGATGGCTAAGAATAGAGCGGACTCAGGTAACTTTCCATCTGTTTCCAGAAGCTGGGCGATGTCTTCAGAGGAGAGGCATGCAGTGAGCGGGGAGCACAGCCTAGCCACGGCCTCGGGGGTCAGGGTGGTGGATAAATGGCAGAGGAGGCCAAGTGATGAATGAATGAGTGTTGTGAGAGGGAGGGGTGTGGGAGGGAGGGGGTGTGGGAGGGAGGGGTGTGGGAGGGAGGGGTGTGAGAAGGAGGGGTGTGAGAGGGAAGGGTGTAGGAGGGAGGGGGTGTGGGAGGGAGGGGGTGTGGGAGGGAGGGGGTGTGGGAGGGAGGGGGTGTGGGAGGGAGGGGGTGTGGGAGGGAGGGGGTGTGGGAGGGAGGGGTGTGAGAGGGAAGGGTGTAGGAGGGAGGGGGTGTGGGAGGGAGGGGGTGTGGGAGGGAGGGGGTGTGGGAGGGAGGGGGTGTGGGAGGGAGGGGTGTGGGAGGGAGGGGTGTGGGAGGGAAGGGTGTAGGAGGGAGGGGGTGTGGGAGGGAGGGGTGTGGGAGGGAGGGGGTGTGGGAGGGAGGGGGTGTGAGAGGGAGGGGGTGTGGGAGGGGAGGAGGAGGAGGAGCAGACAGCAGGAGGAATAGGCGGAGCTACTGGGTCCAGAAGAGCTAAGAGGAGGGGCTCAGTGAGGAAGATGGAGGGTTCAGACTGACAAGTCAGGCTGGACAGGCATGAGAAGTCTAGGGTAAGGCAAGAAGGAAGGGCTTTCAGTAATGAGGTCTAACACGCAGTGAGAAGTCCAGAAAAATCGGGCTCCAGGGGAAGGAGAGGAGAGGAAGGTGGAAGGCAGGGCCCCACTGCCCTTGGGCCAGAGGAGACAGCTGCTCAGAGGTTAGGTATAGTGAGTCCAGCTTCCTGGCAGGAAGGCCCTATCTCCAAATGGGCCAGGAGCTTCTTAGCTGGGACAGCATCTTTGGAGCAGAGACCCCTGGCTCCACCAGTTCCTAGGTATTAGACTTAAGAGGGCCTCAGTTTATCAGGCATAAAATGAGGTCATGTCCCTATGCGGGATGCTTTAGAGGAAAATGAAGCAGCTTCCGCTACCAGGGGCATCGTCACTTGTCTATGCATGAATGTAGATTTCTTTTTCTCTTTTGCTTGATTTCTTGAGATAGCGTCTTACAGTGTACCCCAGACTAGACCATGCTGGCCTCGATCTTAAGAATTCTGCCTTAGCCTTTCAAGTGTCAGGACTGCAGATCGCACTACCATGCCCAGCCGTAGACAGGGTTTATGAGACTTCTCTGAGGCAGCCTGGAGTTTAGCATGTTTCCCAGTGGCAGGAAGGGAGATCTACAGTAGTACCATCAGTCAGGGCGTGTGAGAATCAGCATGCACTGGGTCCCCAGAGATGCCCAGAGCACTAGCCTGAGGTCTGCAGGGTGCACGAAGCCAGAGACTCTGAAAGGCCCGACTTAAGGAAGTGCTATGACAGTTGGGGTCCCCCAACACTGACCTCATGGATGTCTATGGGGAAAAAAGGGCTCTACCTGAAGAGCTACAGGTGACAGTGTTGGTGGTGGCCTTGGTAGGACAAAGGTGGACAGAAGAAACCGTCTGAACCCTCCCCCCCAAGGCCAGGGCCTGCAGTGGTGTGTCCAGGGTTGAAAGAGAGCTTTGGGTCACACAGTAGCCAATCCAGAAATAGCCCCACGTGCCAATCACTCTTACCCTGAGTTAGGAATAGCGTGCAGGACACAAGCAAACAATGCAGTCCCTTACCTGTTCCTTACCTGTTTCTCAGACTGCAATAGTCTACGGAAAATCGGGGTGGAGACTAACTTTTCATGTGCCTACCTAAGTGGGCTGAGGTGTAACCACACTGACAGAATCCTCAGTAGACCCCTCACTAAGAGATGCTCATATGAAAAATAAGGACATCAAGGGACACAGAGAGAGGGTAGAAGCCCCATGGATCTGAGGGTAGAAAGTGTGGTAACACACCTGTCGGACGAGGGCCAGTTGCAAGGAGACATAGAAGATAATCTGGGGGTCATCGGGTGCTAGTTCCTGGGCCCTGAAGGAGAGAGAGGCAACAGTCAGTCACTATCAGCTGAGTGGCACGCCAGCCTTGTGCTGGGTGCTGTGGGCAATATGGTGGGAACTTCTGCCAGCCCCTCTCAGATGGCAGCCGATGGATCACACAGGTGACAGATGTCAAAGGAAGGGAAGGACAGGGATGGGGGAAGTCGCTGCCTGACTGTTTCCCTATGAGCGTCTGTCGGCCTGACTGTGGCTCTCCTGCCCGAGCAAGAAGCCTCAGGTGCTACTTAGGACTGGAGTATCTTGTTTTGTGGCTGGGAACAACCTGACCCAGAGGGTGGCTGCTGGGTCACATGCTCCAATCAAAGCAGTACGAGAAGTCCTAGGCAGGCCTTCCCTGTCACTTCTGTGTGGGGGATGAAGGCTTAGAGGGAACACATGGGTCAGGCCAGGGGAGGGAGGCCCAGGTGGGCTGGGTGTGAGCAAGGTGGGGCCTGAGGAAGAGGATTTATTGCTTTCTTCATTCCGTAAGGTGCAGGCTGTGAGTGGGAGGTTCCTGCAGTTCTGAAAAGCTCAGGCAGGAGCTAGGACTCGGTTCTCAACCTTCCTAATGTTGTGACCCTTTAATACAGCCCCTCGAGTTATGGTGACCGCCAACCATAAAATTACTTCATTGCTACTTCTCAGCTGTAACTTTGCTACAGTTATGAATCATAATGTAAATATCTGATATACAGGACATCTGATATGCATCCCCCAAGGTGACCCGCAGGTTGAGAACCACTACCATACAGGCTGATTTTTCTGCCTTTTGCCATGCATCTCAGTGTGTATCATAACACGTATCTCAACACCAGTACAAGCCCGAGAGCCCTAGGGTAGGGCCTGGCCGGTGCAGCAACCCAGCTTGGAGCTGACCACAGGGCTCTCCAGTGCCCTCGGCTAAGGGCAAAGTCACCTGACCATGACATCACACTCCTGCCTGCTGGGTGACCTCCTGGCAATCTGGTTTCCTCATCCATAAAGGGGAGACAGAAACGCCCATTTCGGAGAGCGACACTGCATCATGGGACCCTCCGTTTCCTCATTCTGCGTGTAAAGAAGCAAAGGGTTGGGCCTCCTCACCGCTCCAGTGTCTGCAGTGCCTTGCGCTGAAGTTCATCTTGCTTGGACTTCAGGGTGGCTGCAGGAGACACGACAGATCAAGGGGTCACTAAAGAAGTGCAGGTCTCTCCCTGGCCCGTCCCCAGAGCACAGGAACTTGGCAAGGAAGGAGCCTACAAGGGCCTCATCTGCAGCCTCAAGGTGCAGTAACAGGATACAAGGCAAAAAGGCTGCTGTGACAGAAAGGACTGATGACCACCTCACTAGTCAGAACAGTGCCTAAAGGTACTGCAGAGCTGAGGGTGCAGGAGCAGAAGGAAGCCACTGTGGGGTGAAGGACAGATGGCACTGGAGACAAGAAGCACTACAGCCAGTGTGGCCCGGGGAACACCTACATGGTGACACACCTGGGTCTATGACGAGGAATGGCACAGTAGTGGTTGTCTGAGCACCAGTGGAAAGTCTCGGAACGGAGAGACGTGTATGCACGTGGTGGGGAGTGTATGTGCATGCACATGTCTGTGTGGAGAAGCAAGGACAGATCACTAGTGGAATGAGCCGCTTTGGGCAGACAGGCCTGAGGCCTGGTACTCACCGTCAGAGGCCTGCAGGCTGTAGGTGAGGCCCAGGGCCAGGTAGCCTTTAGGCAGGAACTCTCCTGCTTCCTCTCCAAGGCCAATGACCACCTTGGCAAACTGTTCTGCCTCCTCCAGCTGCAAAGAGGAGAGGTAGTGGTCACTGGGGTGGTCCTAAGCAGGGAAGGTGACACAGTCACCAATTTGGGACACTATCAGCTCCAAGTACAAACACAAAGTTCCTTACACTGGAATTGTAGGCAACGTGACTTATCCAGGCCATACGACTAGGCAGGAGAGCCAGCTGTTTGATCTACCAGGAAATGCCTCGCTGGACCTGGTCCCCTTCCAAGGAGCCAGTGCTCAAGGTCACAGGTCCAGCTCTTCCAGGACAACCCCCAAAGCCTGCTGGACTGAGAGTATGAACTCAAAAGGCCAGTATGTGCGGTTCCCCCTCTCGTGGCCTCTGTAGGGCCTGTTCAGCAGACAGGAAGCCAGACCTGGTGCTGGGCCTTGGGAACAGGCCTTGTTGAACCTGGCCAACCTGCAGAGTGGGCAGGCATCCACACAGGCTAGTCTAGGGCCCACTCCCTCCCTTCCAGAGCAGGATGCCAGAGAGCTTGAACATTCAAGGGGAAAAAGGCCTTGGGCTGTTTTTGTCCTGGGAGCAGGGGACTGTTCCAGTTGGAACAGGGCCAACTGGCACAGGCCACACGGGCACACATTATTACACACAGCATGGGACACAAGGAGAGGGGCCAGGAGGTAGAACTTATGACACCCTGTGGCACCCATGGCAGTGAGGTTGGCTAGGGTGTAGGGCTGGGGGTAAGGCTTTGTCCATTCTCATGAGTTGCCATCAACTCTTGCCGAGGTGCCTATGGTGGTTTGAAAATGCTTGGCTCACGGGAAGTGGTACTGTTAGGAAATATGGCCTCGTTGGAGGAAGTGTGTCCCTGTGCAGGTGGGCTTTAAAGTCTTCTCATTCCCAAGCTCCGCCCAGTGTGAAAAAGACCCTCCTCCTGGCTGATTTTGGGTCAAGATGAAGAACTCTCAGCTCCTTCAGCGCCATGTCTGCCTGCACGTTGCCATGCTTCCTGCCATGACAAGGGACTGAACCTCTGAAACTGTAACCCAGCCCCAATGAAATGTTTGCCTTTATTAAGAGTTGCCGTGGTCACGGTGTCTGTTCACAGCAATAAAACCCTAATTCAGTGCCCCTAACCTATGTGCAAAACACAGCAGAACATCGACTTTCAGGAGCCCAGGGTTGCTTCCTTCAACATCTCCCTCCCACTCGCACACCTCTTCCACAGCACCAGACAGGCAGCCAAGCCCCAATCACAGGTATTCCATCCAGCCAGAGAACCCCACAGGCAGTTCAGTGGAGCTGAGATTCACGTTGGCTTCCAGCACTGCCTAACCCTACCAACATCCTGACTTAAGGCGATCTCCCCACAATAAGTTGGGTAACTCTGACTGCCGGCCACGGCTGGGGAGGGTGCACAGGTTAAGTTTCTCTGCTTGGATTTCGGTGGAGTTGCCTGAGCCGCGGAGCAACGGGTGAGATAAGTCCCCAGTCTGGACACAGCTATGATGAGCCATGTGCATTAAAAACAAAACAATAAAAAGCAAACAAATCCCCTAAAACCTGAAGGGGCAGAGTGTCCACTGTGCAAGCAATGAGAAAATTCCAGAGACTCATGACTGGTCCTGCAGAGCCAACACTATTCTCAGTTCTGGTGCCACCCACAAGGTAGGCTTTCTGCATGTGGACTCACTGTGGTAATTATAAAGGAAAATGGTATTAATTCCAAGCAAGTTAATGTACTATACAACTACACATGGTATTGATAGATGTGGGTACTTTAGCTAGCAAAGGGAGGGCTGTCATAGCAAAATGAAAACTAAATAAAAACAAAACGTTTTAGCGAGCCCTGTCTCTCTTCGTCTAAAGCAGGTGTGGCAATCCGAAAGCGTTAGATTTTGGCCCTGCCACCCTGCCTCTGAAGTGCTAAGACCCCAACTAGACTTGGAACCAGCTCCGGAGTCGAGTCAGCTCTTCTCATAGAGGCAGAGCCGTGTGGTGATGAGGACGGAGCACCGGGCACGCTGCCTGGTTTCCAGTCCTCTGAGATAACCCTGCAGGCCTCCGTTCCTGCTTCTGTAGACTGGGGACAACAGTGTCTCCCTCAGAGGGGCGCTGGGAAGGCGCATGCCACGATACCGTGATGTCTGGTGTGCTTGACTAACTGTCAAGATCAGTAGCAGTGACTAAATGTATTATGGCCTGTATCTGGTTCTTGGCTTCCCAACTCTCTACCTTTGCTAGCCTCCTCCTGCTGGGGACCTCAGGTCCAGACTTCCTCCTTGCCTCCAATTATGGCAGCCAGTGGTCCTCTGGAGGCTGCGGCACGGGGTCCTCTTTCTCTTCAGAAAACACGCAGATGAGGCTTTCGCAGTGTCGTCTCCTGACCCCACACTGATGCCAGTGCTCAATCTTACCCAGAGCAGCCCCGGCCCCCAGGGAAGGGCCTTCCTGCTCCTGGGTTTCTAAGCATCCTGAGACCTGACAGCCATGTCATAGCACCATGGCGGGAGGTTATGAGGCCTGGGCAGCTTGTGTGACCCCCCAACCCCACGGTCAGCCAGTCAGCAAATGCTAGAACTGTATGTGGCTCCAGCCAGACCAGTCAGAGGGGTCCCTGACTACCCCTTGCACTCTCTGCTTCCTACTCTGACACGTGGGAAAGCAGGGCGCACTGTACGGGGGTGACTCTGGTGGCTCCATTTCGCTCTTCGTGAGTAAGGAAACGCTGTGTGCTTTCCCAAGCTTCTCTGTCTCTGAGGGTTTCCTAATTTGGTCTCTGCACGGCAGACTCGGAGCTGAGCTGGTACATTAGCTGGGCTCAGGGTTGCCTTCCATCTCCTACTGCCTCAGATGCTGCTGTTGCCTCTGTTCCCAGGGACTGGACAAAGTTCCTTTCTGAGACTGTTTAAAGACCTCTGGCTTCCTCTGGGCCCCTACCTGTAGGGCCTGGAGCTGCTTTGTGGGAAATCTGCTTTGTTTCTTTTGCTTCGGGGAGTAATAGGCACTTTCAAACTTCTACAAGGCAGAGTGGCTAGAGAGCTGGTATGCTTCCGGCTTCGTGAGCAGCCCAGCTTCCTGGGCTTAGAAAGAAAAGCAAAGCCATGTCCTTTCTAAGTGCTTAGTACTTTGAAGTTGCCGTAAGCAATAATGGCAACCATTTGTCAGATGCCTGCAATGTGCCAGACACAGACACACCATCTCCTAAGGCTCACAGCCGCCTGATTATAGATGAGGGAACTGAGGTGCTCACAGAGAGAACCATTCCCTCAAAGTCACACAAGCTAGACTAGAAGACTTGAACCTTATCTATTCTCCATAGCCTAGGCCCCTTCTGGCACCTGTTCTGCTCTCTCAGGGCATACAAGACCCCATGAGAGGCATGACAGACCTTTGCACAGTGTGTTTACAGATATCCTATTCTGAAACAAACTTCTGTGCGGCATACAGGATGCACGCATGCCCTGTCTTCTATGTTTCCTGAAGAGGTTCCAACTTTTAAAAGTAAATCAATTTTACATGTGTTTGGAGGGAGCCAAGAAAATGTCTACATCTTCTTTTCTATCTGTTCCCCAAATTTGCCTTGTGGCCAGAAAGCAAGGCAAAGCAAGTGCAGAAGGCACTTACTTGGAAACACTAGGCAAAGTTTATGGTAAAGAGACAGAGTTCCTGGAGGGCAGGGACATAGGCATTCACCAGCATCACCCATTGGCCTCAGAAAAGACAGAGTTCTGCCCTGGAGAAGCATACCACAGTTTAATCCATGCCCAAGGTGAGTATAAACCAGATTTTAAAAGGTCCAAAGTGGGGCTGAGAAGATGGTACAGCAATTAAGAGCACTGGCTGTTCTTCTAGAAGATCTAGGTTAGATCCCCTACACCCACATGGTGGTACACAACCATCTGTAACATGGCACACACAATTCACAGACTTACATGCAGGCAAAACAGCCACAAAGAACAGAAACAAATGAAAACTAACTTTAATAGAATAAGAGGGGGTGAGAGGGGTCCAGAGCGTTCAAGTCAGGAAGGCTGCCCAGCTCAGCCTGGTCCCTACAGCCTGAAAGAGCCTTACTGACCAGCCAACACTGAAACTATTCTCAGCCGCTGGTAACAGCCCACCTTTCTCCCATTTTCTGATGGTAAGTCTTCGTGTGTAAGCTTCCGTTTGGGCTTTTCTATTTATGTTGTCATTGATTACTTTGCTCCTAACTCATCTGATTTCAATTTGGACTGATTTGATCCTAATTTTATTACCATGTAATCTGAATGCACATAATCACTGTAATTATGCTGCGGAGGGAAACAGCTCCTCCGTGGTGGGAAGACCTAAATTTAGGGCTTCCTGGCAAGGGCGCCACTGGTGGACTCACAGCTCCTTGGAGCTGTCAGCTCAGGAGAGCACATGTGCCCTCCCCAGCCCTGCCCTCAGAGATGTGGGTATTTTAGGCTTCATCTAAGGGATGAGCCCAAGGTTCCCTCTCAGACGCCCTGAAATAAGGAGTCAGAGCTGGGGGTGGGGTAACTCAGCTCTCTACACCTTCAGCTCCCAGCACCCTTTGCTGCAAGGATTTGGCCTGGGACTCTGCAGCCTGCAGCTACATGCCACCTACAACAGAGTGGGCGCTTGCTTCGGATCCAGAATGCAGAGGGAGGGGTGGGGGTTCCTTGGCGTGCTGGGGGTATGTGGGGTACAAGATGACAGGTGAGAGGGATGATGAACTTGCTCTGTGTCACTCAGAGTACAGAAAAGGGACTCTCCCTCACACTGGGAAGCTGACTGGGACCAAAGTGGAGATTATCTGGGGACAGTCACCAGTTAGAGCAGCGCCCGCTACGCCCTGAGACTGAGCCCATCAAAGGCCTGGGGCTTAGGTCTGCAGACCCTTGTGTTCTCACTGCTTCTCACTGCTCCCAGATACTGACATTTTGGGGATACTTACTTTCCTTTTCTTTTTTTAAGATTTATTTATTTTTTATTTATTTATGTGAGTACACTGTAGCTGTCTTCAGACACACCAGAAGAGGGCATTAGATCCCATTACAGATGGTTGTGAGCCACCATGTGGTTGCTGGAAATTGACTCGGGACCTTTGGAAGAGCAGCCCGTGCTCTTAACCGCTGAGCCATCTCTCCAGCCCTTGGGGACACTTTCATCAGCTGAGCAGAAATACCCCTTGAGCTATAGTTTTCTCCTAACAGCTGCCTCAGCAGAAGTGGGGAGCAGACAGCAAAATCCAGGAAAGTCCAGGAGTTAAATAAGAACTACGAAGGGGCTGCGAGGAGGCCATCTTTGATTTGTCTCAGGCTAGGGTCAACTTTGATCCCTCCCCATTCTTTATAACTATGAAGTCTTATCTGCAGCCTCTTTTCTGCTCTACCTCCAGTTGGGTCTTACCTCACCCTACCCTGATTGTTTGACTCTCTGAAGATCACATTTCAAAGCTGAGCCACGGTCAGATAGCATCCTAACTCGGGCTATGCTGTCAGATTGAGGTTAGTGGGCCCTCCTGTCTCTGCATGAAAATGGCACCCTGTCTTCTACTGCAAACACCCCCACATCATTCCCACTGTAGAGTCCTCCCCAGGAGGTCATCGAGCCTGGGCTCTGCCTACCATACCCTCACATGTCACTCACCCAGTGCAGGGACCCAATGCAGACCTTGGCAGCCATCAGGGGCACTGTGGGGTCCGAGGGCTGCAACTTCATGCACTCACGTAGCAGCGACACAGCGTAGGCTGACTGCAGGACAAGAGCAGGGAACACAATCACTGGCCACCCTCGGTCTCCATAGTCTACGGTGCCCTATGCCCTTAGGGAAGTTCTCCCAACAGTCCTTGCTCTGTACCCCAATGGGAGGAGTCCCCGTGATGTTCACTATGGGAGAGTCCTCTGAGCCTTGTTTTCCCCCCACTGGAGAATGAAATCCACGAAGCTCACCCTCTGGTGACGTGACAACACCTAAGGTGATCACAGACAAAGAATTCAGATGAGAAGCAGATTTGAGAAGAGACGGGGCTCTAACCCCATCCTTGGTGAAGAGAGCTGGTACAGGACTGGACAGATGGACAGATGTACAAAGGGTGAGAAGAAGGTGAGAGAGTGAGGGAGTCAGGGAGACCTCCAGACGGGAAGCTGAAGCCCCAGGGGGCTCTAGGACTCAACCAGGATTTGCTGAGGAGAGGTGGGGAGGGTCAGAAGGGAAGGGCATCCAGGCCCAGACATAACATTCCAATTAGGAATGACAGATAATATTCAATATTTTATCATGTGCCAGGCATTTTTCTAAGTGGGCGGAAAAGAGCCTACAGGCTGAATCTAACGCACCGGTTTTGTAAATAAGGTCTAGTTGACAATGACTCATGCCTATGACTGCATATTCTGTGCTACTGCATGACCCCACACTGGGGCAGACTGGCTGCTAATAGTCAGTTCAAAGTGACTGCCGACTGACCCTTTCCAGAGCATCTGCTAACTTCTCTATCAGAGTGTGGGATTTTCACAACATCCCTACCAGACAGGCAGCATCACAACTGAAAAGAGAGCTGAGCAGTCAAGCAGCAGGTTCAAAGTCACAGAGCCTGGGCCTAACTCTGAAACACTACCGTATGGTCTCTGTGGTGATGACCTTGGCCAGAAGAAGCTGGTTTCCCGGAGGGGGGGAGAATGTGTGTGATTTCAGTTCCATAGTCTGAAACCTGAAACTTTAGGCTTTCTGAATCCAACATTCTGAAGAAAGGAACAGTAACTCTCCTAGCAGGTAAACGCCTAACCACTGTGACCCTCAGGTAGATGTGTGTGCCTACAGCAATTACCAGTTTGGGTTCTACTGTGGGTTGAGCTCCTTTAACTTGGCTTTCTTCTTCCCTAGGAACTCTGGGGGTGCCACTAAGGAAAGGAGGGTTCTGGCAGGCTCATCTGCCTGCAATAGGATATGACTGGAATGTGTGTTTCTCCTGCCCCCGGGTTACCTCTCTGTTCCCCACCATCTATGGAAGAACTTTCTTCCACCCGTTGCTACAGATTTCCTGGGGCTCTGACTGAGCTATGGTTTGCATACATTTTGAGTGTGTTCTCCAAGAATCCATGTGCTGGAGGTTTCATTGTCAGAGTGGTTAGCCCCAAGTCGTAGAACCACGAAGAGATGGGGTCTACTGGGAGACGCTTAACGGTCATTGTGTGTGCCCTAAAAGAACCGGATATTGTCCTCCTAGTTCTTGCAAGGGAACTAGTATAAAATGAACATGACTTTCAAGTACTTCCCCATCTGGCTTCCTGTCATGCTGCACAATTTCTCCCACTTGTTTTCACTCTTGTTACGTCATCTGTCTTGAGGTGGCCAATGTTGGCACCCTGTCCTTGAGCTCTGAGACTATTGAGGCAGAAAAGTTTCTTTTCACTATAAATCCTCTAGCCTCAGTTTTATTGTAAGTAGAAGGAAGCAGAGCACTGCGGCTAACTGTAGGTATATGTGTTCGGGGTCTGCCACAGGCTCAGCACTGAGCTGAGGTGATGGAGTCGGATGAGACAGACAGACAGACAGACAGGCCCTCCAGGAGACCACAGAAAGCGGGTGGTGGGGGAGACAAACGCCCAAAGCCAGGACCACGGCACAGCGGGAGGTCTCAGTGTGGATGGCAGCAAGGAAGGCTGTGTGGTAGCTGCCAGGCCCACCTCCTCGGAGATGCTTTCCTGGGAATGACAGGCTAAGTCCCTCACCACTGTCCCTCCATCCACACACCCCAGCAAGACTTCTGACCTTTGCTTCCTAAAAACACGGGATTCTGTGGTCCTGACCCTCCACAGTCCATCCACTGCTTCCCACCCCACTCCATCCCTTCCCACCCCACCCCCATGCAGGCAGAAAAACACTGCTATTTAAGGAGCCATCTGAGGACCCAGCAGTAGGAGCAGCAGACTTCTTTTTTTCCCCCTGTCATGCTGGTTACCTAGCAACGCAGCCAGTGCAACTGCCTCATGGAGACCGAGGGAGCAAACGACCTAAATCATGCCACAGAACTCAGCCGTTATTCCTGTGAGGTGAAACGCCAGGCATATTTATATCTGCCCAGCCGCACCTTCTGGAACGCATAGAACCTGGATTCCTACCTTGGGCTCAGCAAAGACAAGCTTTGGCCACTTTGAGGTCTTCCCAGGATGGTCAGGCAAATGGTTTTGACACAAAGGATTCCGGGGGGCAGGGGTTGGAGAATACCTTCTAGAACAATCTCCCAGTGCATGGGTGCATGGGTAGGTGAAGCCCAATGCAGTCTGTGAGCCTCAGAGACCAGGAATTCACTAACCATTCCAACTCCCCGTGCCCACTTTGCTCCATCATGAAGGAGCCAGAGTAGGGAGGGCTTCCTAGAGGCTGGGGGCTGAAGCTCTTGGGGCCAGCTTCCCCAGAAGGAGGTGAAAGACCCCACATTTGTGTTTCCTTTTCATGAGGCTGAGGCCTCCAGGAACTCTTTCAAAATTGAAGCTAAGTTCCATGGATAGTTTTTTGTTTGTTTTGTTTTTTTTGTTTTTTAAGGTTTATTTTATTTATTTTATGTGAGTACACTCTCTCCAGACACACCAGAAGAGGGCATCAGATCCCATTACAGATGGTTGTGAGCCACCATGTGGTTGCTGGGAATTGAACTCAGGACCTCTGGAAGAGCAGTCAGTGCTGTTAACCACTGAGTCATTTCTCCAGGCCTTTTGTTCTTTGTGTTTTGCTTTGTTTTGATTTGTTTGTTTGTTTTAAAGAGGGTAGCTTTAAAAAAAATCCACAACACACTAGCAGTGCAGGCTCTAGGCTGTTCCTCATCTCTGCTATTCTAAGGCTAAAGGTGCTTCCTGTTTGGCAGAGGCAGGAAGATGCTCGATGCTGCTGTGTGTGCAGGATCCTAATAAGGTCCAGCCACAGCTACCCAGCCTACTGCTACTACCTAGGCAGGCTGGTGCCTTGGAGCCCTACACACCTCCTTCCTCCCCTTCTTCATTTTGGCCCCTCCTCTCCCCCTTCTGGTTCACACTCTCCCCTCTGCCTGGAGTTCCCACTATCCTCCGCCTCCTCATTTATCCGATGCTGCTTCCTCCTTGGGAGCATCTCCTTGAATCTTGCAGGGACTCTCCTGGGGTTCTGACAGCACCCCGCTGAGCAAAGCCAGGAGGTCATGCTGTGACTTTGAGATGCTTTGGGATGTGGGCCCTGTGATGCAGAAGGGATGGGAAGACCCGGTGCCCAGCAGAGGATGTCCAAGGAGCCTCCCCGCTGACTTTGGCTAGGCTCTGCAGACAGTCTGACAGGACTGCGCACCTGGCCCTCTTCCCCCTCCCTGCCAGGCCTTGGCCTGTCTTATCGCAGAGACCCAGGGTTGGCTGGCACCCCTCCACCTGCGGAGGCGGCATTGGCACATTGGGAGGGCCCTCCTCCTAGAGGCTGTGGGGCTAGAAATGGAATGTGACACAGATGGGCAGGGGGCGAGGGATTCCCTCAGCCCCACGAAAGGGCTCTGGGTATTTACAGCTCCTGGAACAGTCTGTGAGCTCAGAGCACCTTATTCCCTGCACTCACAGCGTCCCCAGCCACATCTCCCTCAGCCCCCAGCTCCGGAACGGTTTTCCTTTCATGTCGCTGCTCAAAATAGAGGCTTACATAAGTGTAGTTCTGATCTGAGCAAAAATCAGGAATGCTAGAGCAGGGGCTGGGCAGATGGGGGGCTAATGCCTACCCTAGTGTAGCAGGCTCTGGGCAGAGCTGGCCTCTTCTGCTGTCTCCACTCAGCTAGCCCTCCTAGGCATGAAACCAACTCACAACTACATGAGGCAGGAACAGCGTTCCCCTCTTCTAGAGCCAATAGCAGAAGGGCTGCAACACTCTGGTGGACCATAGGCAGAGGGAAACATCCAAACTCATACCCGCACATGGGCACGCGGACCATCACTAGCTCATGAACACAGAGCCTTCCCCATCTGCCTCAGAACGTCATCCCAATAATGGGTCACACACAGTTCCTAATCAATACCCACTTCTCCAGCACAGAAATCTGAGAGGGACCAGAGTGGGTGTTTAAGCCACAGTCCCCACAGCCCTATGCCTTACCTTCCCACAAGCCACCATGGAGAGGGCCACTTGGTACCAAAGGTGAAATTCTCCAAATGCACACTTCATGGTTCGCTCCAGGCACTGAGGGGGAAAGACGAGGTCAGCACTACCCCGCCAGCCACCCATTTGCCCAGGTCATCCCGGTCCCTCACAGGGTAACCACGACCCGAGTCACGGCCTTCAGAGAGATGTGAGGCGGCCTGGGAACATGGGGAAATGCAGTCTCTGTCACACATGCACCGTCATACTGCACAACAGTTGTCCCGCCCTCTAGTCCTCAGTTCCCACTTCCATAGCACACAAATGACCTCAGCCGGCCATTCGATGTGCAAATGAAACAAGGCTTACGGAATAAAATACGATGTTTATTATCAGGGCGTGGTAAGGCTCTCTGCTTTTTACACATGTCAGCTCAGCCCTTCTTCCTGACCACCAGGAAGGTCTCCAATTACCCCCATTACACAGAGAACTGTGGCTGAGGCTGGAGTCACAGGGTTAGTGAGAGGCAGGCCAGCCTGAGAGAGAAGGGCCAATGGTTGTCTTGAGTCCCGCTGTGAATTAGTAAACTCCCAGGAAGTGAGGTAGGTTGAGTGACTGACCCTACCTCAGAAAGCATGACATACTGGCCTCGCCGGCCCAGCGTGATGCTCAGGAGGTCATAAATGGCTGAAGCATTCTGCAGGCTCATTTTCCGGTCCTTCTCCTGCTCTGGAGCCCGACTCAATACCACATCCCGAGCTGCCTGTGGGTGAAATGTAGTTTGGGAAAGACGGTGAAGGTAAAACCATCCGATAGCCTCACAGGAGCCCAGCCTGCTGACTCCCCTGGCTTTTACTGTTCACTGTTACCACAGTGAAACTGACACACCCTCGGAAACAGCCTCCCCTGTCCCTGAAAAGCTTGATCCAGGTCAGGGAGAGGTCAGCCTAAGACTCAAAGTCCTAGTATCCATTTTGGACCTCAGCGAGAATTCAGACCTACAGAGAAGCTGCCAGGGCGGTGCTGCGGCCATGTGCCTTTCATGTGAATGTCGACTGTTGGCACTCAGCACGCGCTCTGCTCCACACGAGATCATCATCAGATCCTCTCTCATTCACGCCCACTCTGAGAGTAGCTAACCAGTCATGACAGCTGTGGGGACCTCTGGGCAACAACAGGGCAGGGACATCAGGGTCTGCAGTGCCTCTCATACACTCCCATGGCTGTGCCCGGAAAAGCTGAGATCTAGCCCCACACTACTGCTGATACCTCCCAGCATCCTCTCCTTCAGCCAAAGCAGTCTTTGTCTGGCTCTGCCTTCCCTGTCTGAGTCCGCTTTGCTTCCCGGAGGCTGCCGGGTCAACCAAGGACTGGCCTGTCAGATAGAAGGAAGGAGCCTGACTCGGAAACCTGAGTATCACACCAGACCCAAGGCCCCTCCTGCCCACCCTCAGTGTTTGCTCCTGCCTGGAGCCACCCTCCCTCCTGTAGGCAAGGAGCTGAAGCTCCTTGGTGATCTGTATTCCTCCTCCTCAAGAAACACAGATGGCCCGGGAGAGGATGCCTGGGAGGAGGTACCAGGAATGGTAGGAAATCCTCAGAGAGATCGCTGTTAGAGCCAACCTTAAACCTAGCCAGGAACTGCGAACAGTTAAGGCCGGGAAAGTGCCAAGAAATCCTCTCCCTCCCGGTGAGACCCACCCACACGGCCACGTGGGAACACAACCTGTGCTTCATCCCCGGCAATGTTCCTCCCCACTCCTCCACCTCCAGCAGCTCTCAGCTGCAGGCACCCGGTGGGGACCGTGGGGGAGGGGCTCCTCCAGGCAGCAGCGGGGAGGGAGGAGAGATGCATCTGCACGTGCAGACTGGAATCTAGGGAGGAAGGAGGATGGAAGGGATGGGCCAGGAGTTCTGTAAGGGTGGCCTCTCTGTGATAGAGGGAACCTCACTGGGGCGCTTTCAAGGGCTGGGGAATCCACCATGCACGGAAGCCATGTTTGGAGCACAGTACGGAATACACTGTCACCTGCCACCGGTGTCCTCAGAATGACTTTTAAATGTCTTTCTCTGTCTGTTCCTCCCTACCTGCCTTCTCTCCAGCCACAGAGCACTTACCTCACTACTGTTTCCTGTCTTCGAGGTCACTGCGCAGTTCTGTGTCAGCTGACGACCCCCAGCTCAGATGGCTGCTTTCCTAGAGCTGACCCACCTCTCTGCCTCCCTGGGCCTCACACACCAGGACACTGGCAGCCCCAGCCGGCTCAGCACCGTGTGACAGGACACACCATTTCTAGGCTGAGCTGCTGAACACAGGACTTCATAAATCCACCTTTGCGGAGCAAGCAACACCCCAGGAAGACTACTCTGGGCTGGCACAGAAACTACTTCTTTGTCTACTCTAGAACCTGCCCTAAGAGGACAGGCCTCTGGATGTGTCTGGTGTGTGCACTGGGGGTTAGGGGGTAGATTTCCAGAACTGGGTGTGATCAGGGCAGATGAAACATAGACAGGGCAAGTCCCCCTGATGACTTGGCCCCTCAACAGGTTGACAGCAGTGACAGTATGCTCTTAGGGGTCCTTAGAGTTTTTGTGCAGGGTGTGTGGGGGGATATGGTTACCACAGGATAGCCAGAAGCAGAATTCTGCCCAGCTGTTACCATGGCTCTGGGAGCAGGGTTAAAAAAACTACAACATGTTGGGCTAGTGCTGGTTGCTGGGCAGTGCCTGTGCATGTTACCATAGTAACAGGGTTGGGCGGGGAAACCAGAGTGGGTGCTTGGCCTGTGAGCCACAAAGGAGCTTGAATTCATGTGTGGCTTAGAAGCCAGAACAAGCCTTAGAGGCAGGGGCACCACAACTTGGCTTGCAATTCCTTCCCAGGAGCGCAGCTTTCCCATCCTTCTTCCTTGGGCCCACTGACTCTAGGCCACTGAGGCCCACAGTCTTCACAGGTAGCCTTCCCAGAGGTAAACCAGCCCACTCTTTCCTTTTCCTGTCTACACACACAGCCTGAGTCCCAGTTTCATTGGGAAGACTTCAGATCCACTGGAGACTTCCAGACCCATGGCACTGAGCGATGTGAACACACTTGTTGGTATAGCGACTGTGCTGTCTTCTCTCCCATCATCTTCTGTGCTGTTCGTAGGATAACGGTGACTATTCTCCCCGTTTTTCTCCCTGCCCACCCTGTCTACTATGTGCTCCTGTGTCTCCCACACCCAGCCTTTGGCTCCTGCTGTGGGATGTTCTGCCCTTATTTAAGTCAAGCATTTGGTTCTTACGAAGGACCCCAGCGGTGTCCTCACCCCTGTCTGGTAGTTTTCCCAGGATAGCCTCTCCCAGACTAGAGCTTTCAGATCACCAGGAGAGCACCCGCACTCCCATCATCTGCCAGCTAGCTCTACAGCCATCAGGACCCACCAAATGTCCTGAGACAAATGCTGAGACCGCCCTCTGTGTGTAGGCCTCGAATTACCCTCTCAGAAAGGGGGTTCTCATTCCCATCAATTTATCTGGCTCATGACCCCGGACAGCCAAGGGACAGCCGAGGGACAGCCGAGGGACAGCCGAGGGACAAACATAACCTTCCCAGAGGAGGGCTGAGAACCTGAGGATGAACATTTAAATGCCAGACCAGGCCCCAGTGCTTTCCTGAACACAAGTAGATGATCCTGGCAGTTCCCAGTCTCAACAGGATGTGGCTGAGCTGGCTCTGACCTTCACCTCTGCCCTGCCCTGTCATCCTCTTAATCCTGGACCCAGACAGGTTTCCATCTAAGTGGGGGAAATGGAAGACTTCCTAAACAGCACCTGATTATTCCCATAGCCCTCTTGCCTTCTCCCGTCCCATTTTAAAGATGAGTGAGGAAGGTGAGGGAGGCCGAGTAAACTGACCAATACACCCCGAAGGCAGAGAGACAGCTAAAACACCGACATTCTGACTTCACCCCAGCCACTTCCCCAGTCCAGGATCCCCTCCAATACTTGACTGACAGTATTGGAGGCCCTGGGCTGGCTTAGCTGAAGAAGGAACCAAAGCAAAATGCAGACAGGGTTGCCCCAATAAAGTCTTAGGTGCTGTCTTCTTGCAAAGACTGGGTTCCTGGAGCATGATGCTCAAAGCCCCACTCAGAGGCTTCACTGAGACAGCCTCAAGCAAGCGAGCCTCAGGACCTGCTGTTGGCATCCCAACAATCACCCCAGAAAGGCTCGCCCAGGAAGCAAACGTACCCAGGGATACTCCCCCTCCCTGGAGGACACGTCATGTTGTTATGTGCGGCTCCTGGTGGTGTATCCCACTGGCAGACATAATTACCACCAGCTCTTAGGCTGCCGGTCCACAGAGCCAAGAGCTACCGTGCTCTGTGACAGGCTTCATCTACCCAGCAACACAGTTCCTGTGGCAGATGTCACAGTCTTCCTGTCACGGGTACTGAACCACGGGCTCTGAGCTGGCAGCCTTCTGCAGAGCAAATCCTCGCCTTTGAGCAAACCAGGTGCCAAAAGCTGGGACACCGTGTGTGTCATCCGCCGAGTCCCAAATGGAACCACGCCTAGGAAGCCCCTTTCTTTAAAACAACACCCTAATGCATTCAATCTCCAGCTGGATTAAAGCCTACATGTTTTCAAAGATAACTAAGTCAAAACCAAGGTTTCCCCCACCTCAGGACAAAAACACACATTGAACAACCCAAAGAGGTAGCTCTGTGATCATTCTCTTAATCCGCCCAAACTCCTCTCTGGAGGAGTAACTCCATCTAACAGATGAGAAACATGTTCAGGGAGTGAAGATTCTTGCTTAGCTCTGAATGACAAATACAGGGTCCACAGAGCCAGGTGCCTGGCACCAGCACAACACAGAGCTGATTTGATAAGGTGCAGGGTCCCTGTCCCCGGAGAGACCCCCAACCTCCACACTTGTTCCATATCAGGCCTCTGTACCTTGCAGTTCTGAGCGGCCATGCTAGCAATGAATTCTTCCCCAGCTCAACAAAAACAGTAGCAACGATTCGGCTGGCTTTAACCCTCACTGCACAATGGGACAAGGACTTTAATGTTGAGCACAAGAACAGACTGTGGGACAGTGGACGGACAGGTGGGTGGGCAGACAGAAGCACACGTGCACAGACTGGCTAGTGGGTCACGGGTAGCTGTGGACAGCCGAGTGGGAATGTGAAATACTCTAAAAGCCCTAAAGACACAGAACTGGGTCCAAAACACAAATCTTCAAGCATTCATAAACCAAACCCTTTACGTTACTAGGAAAACTGCAGTGATTTCTATTTATCTCTTTGAAGACTTGTCCCCCTCATTTTATCACACGGGTTAGCCCATAACGTAAGCTGTCTGCTGGCACCTACAGGGAGGTAGATCCTGTACAACCACTCTCCGACTCTGTAAAAATGGGTCTACTACACTCAAACAACAAAACAAAACCCACAACCCCACCCCACAAATATCCTCTGTCACGGTGGTGGGGGGTGTGTCTGCATATCCTGGAAGTGAGGAGCAACGGTGACAGTGGCCGTGGCTGCACTGCAGGATGGCTTTTACTGCAGTCAGCCTAAGAGATACCGCAGTCACAGCCAAGGCTGCCAGCGGCTGCTCTAGAGGTTTTCCTACAAGCCTGTCATCTACAGACAAGACGAGCCAGCAGCAAAAAGGTGAGGAAAATCCCTCAGGTGCACAGAGGCCACACCGAACGTTCACGGAACCTTACAGTTGAACTGGGGGTCAGGGCAGGACCTGACACAACCCACAGTCCACTTTCTGGCCAATCAACTACGCAAATGAAGGAGCTGGCAGGATGGCTCAGTGGGTGAAGGGGGTTGACTGATGGATTCTCAGGACCCACATACTGAGAGACCTGGCTTCCTCAAGGTGTCCTCTGGGCTCTGAAATCACACTATGATGTGTGCAAGCTCACATACACAAAACTCAGATATTATAAACAAAGTAATAAAAGGAATGTGCTAGGCATGGTGGTGCGTGCTTTCACTCCCGGCATGCAGGAGGCTCAGGCAGGTGGATTTCTGTGAGTTCAAGGCCCACCTGGTTAACATAGTAAGTTCCAAGCCATCCAATGCTACATAGTGAGACCCTGCCTCAAAACAGAACCATACTTGGTCACCAGAGTAGTCAGTGGGCTACTCTCAAAGCAAAAAGGGAAAGGCTGCATGGGGAAAGGTTTATATTCAGGGAAATTCACCAGCACCAGGTATGGGCCACATTCTCAGTAAGTCTCTGCTTTGAGACTTTGGGCAGCTTATGGTATCTGGATCAGTGGCGTCAATAACCTTTCAGGAAAGTCACCTGAGCTCTGGTCCTGGGTTCTGATCCACAAAGCCAACATCGGTGGTGGTGGTGTATGTGACAAGAGCATCTTAAGAGAGGTAGGAAGGGCCAGCCAGGGGGTACAGTTTGAGGCCAGCCTGGTCTATAAAGTGTAGTGGTTCTCGACCTTCCCAATGCTGTGACCCTTTAATACAGTTGCTCATGTCTCGATAACCCTCAACCATAAAATTATTTCATTGCTACTGTATAACTATAATTCTGCTGCTGTTGTGAACCGTAATGTAAACATCCGATGTGCAGGACGTCTGACGTGCCACCCCTGATGGATCTGGCATAGTGACTACAACAGTGACAGAGCCACAATGTTGAGACCCTGTTGAAGGACAGCGAGAGAGGCACAGACAGACAGACAGCTGGTTGAACAGAGAGACACAGGAGTAGGGACTTATTTTAGCTTACAGTTCCAGGTTACAGTTCATCGAGCAGGGGATTCTCAAGAGAGCTGGTCACATCACATACGCAGTCAGAAGGGGGACTAACGACACAGGCACACCTGTCAGCGCTCAGATCATTTCCTCCATGCTTACAGTCCTGAGGCTCTGCCCAGGAAATGGTGCCACCCACGATGAGAGGCTCCTCCCACTCCTCACAAACACTGCCACAGGATCTGATCTGTACAATCTCTCACCGAGAGTCAACCACCTCAGTGTCCTCCAAGGGGACCGATGACAGCGACTCTCCCACAGTGTCGTGCATTTCATTTTCAAACTTCCCGCACTGGCCCATTTATGGATGAGAAAAGTAAGGATCAGAACAGGGAATGGGGCAGATCCAAGACTTAAATCCAGGAGCTTGAGCTCTGGGTCCTGTGCTTGCAGGAACCCGTTAGTGAGAGAGATGTGGTTCATATCATGAAAACAAAGCTTATTATTATGTGACCTTGACCAAGATATATACCCATCCTTCGGTTCTTCCCTTAGCTCATCTGTAAAATGGGGACACTAGTATTAATCTGAGTTATACGGAATGACTGGCACAACTTTCTCCTGCCTTCTGTTTTTAAAAACAGGTTCTCAGGTAGCCTAGGTTGGTCCCAAACCTCTTTTTAGCTGAGAATAGCCTTGATTTTCTAATCCTCCTGCTTTTCCTGAACCCATCTGGGTGCCAAGATTACAGGCATAAGGCAGGTTTCAAACCGTGTTGGAGAAAAGCCTGGGGCTTTGTGCATTTTAACAAGTACTCTCCCAACAGAAGGTCATCTCAACACAGAAAACTGCTTTTGTAAACCATAAATAATTGAAAATAGATAATTTCCTATGATTCAACATCATGTTTAGGGCTGGAGAAATGGTTCAGTAATTAAGAACACTGACTGCTCTTCCAGGGGTCCTGAGTTCAATTCCCAGCAACGACATGGTGGCTCACAACCATCTGTAATGGAATCTGGTGCCCTCCTCTGGAGTGTCTGAAGACACTACAATGTACTCATATGAATAAAATAAATAAATCTTAAAAAAGAATCATGTTTACCTAGTGAAGCAGTCCCCTTTGTCCCTAGCAGAGAAAGGGTCTTGCATTTGCCTTTATCATTCGAAGCACTGTAGTCACACTGCACACAAGAGTGACATGGGCCCATATCTCCGGAGACAGGTAATCTCAGTGCAGACTCACAGGAGGGGATAGGTGGTGCCGTGCTGGGGGAGGGGCACACACTAATCCCAGCACTAGGGAGGCAGAGGCCCTGTCTCTCTGAGCTCAAGGCCAGAGTTCTAGTACAGTCAGGGCTACCCAGAGAAAACCTCTCAGAGAAAGAAGTCATTTCCAGTCTCCAAATCTGGCTAAGCCACTAGGTGTCTCTCCCCATGAAGCAACAACAAGAACGAACCCGGGATGCCTGTTATACTTGGTAAGCTGGTACTTAGCAATGTTCAGATGTAGAGTGGCCTGGCTGAGGACGGGCAGTCTCCCTGCCTTGCCGGCCAGTAGCCTTCCACATACGTACTTATCAGGAAACCTGGGCAGCCAGAGGTGACCCACCCATGTACCTGGGACAAGCACTGGCATCATCCACACACAGTCAAAGAAACACTGGTGGTCGTGAACGGCCCAGCTCAGGGCATCTCGGGTTCTCGACCTCTGCCTCCCTATGGCTCATCTAAGGCACCAAAGGACTTGGACCAGGCGGTGCGCACACACCTCCTCACTCCAGGCTCCTATAACCTGTGCTCACCCTTCTTGAGCTTCCCTTGGAGCCTGAGGCCCATCGTTCATCTTGCTCCTCCAGGGCTACCCACCCATACCATGCTCTCCTTCGAGGAGCCGCCAAAACGCTCTGAAAACATTGCCAAGTACCGTGATCACCATGGCAGGCACCCATGCACTCTCTCACACAGTCTTCCCGGGGTTTGAGAGATGGATTTTATTTTTCCATAGCATGTAAGCCTGTGGAAAGCCTGGGTACTGGAGTCATTCACTATTTCATTACCGCCACCCCTTACTAAGACGGGAACGCCATGAGGGCAGATAACCACAGCTGTCACAATATAAACTCTATCTACACTTACCTGTGAGTTACCATCGTACGAAGAGGACCCCGAGGCTCTCAGAAAGACCGAAGGACTTGTCCCTGGCCCTCGGCTAACGGGATCCAGGTGCTGAGCCTCCAAATGCGTACTCCTTCAGCTCCCTATCAGTTCCCACGTCAGGACAGCACCCAGCACACGGCTGCTCAGTGCAGGCTGCTGACTTGTGACAATCAGTTTTTGTAATCCCAGCATAGGCCAGCACAGCTTGTGAATGAGCCAGACATGCTGTGTGTGTGTGTGTGTGTGTGTGTGTGTGCGTGTGTATGTGTGTGTATGTGTGTGTGTACGTGTGTGTATGTATGTGTGTGTGTATGTGTGTGTATGTATGTGTGTGTGTGTATGTGTGTGTGTGTATGTGTGTGTGTGTACGTGTGTGTATGTATGTGTGTGTGTATGTGTGTGTGTATGTGTGTGTGTGTGTATGTGTGTGTATGTGTGTGTATGTGTGTGTGTATGTGTGTGTATGTGTGTGTATGTGTGTGTGTGTGCGTGTGTATGTGTGTGTATGTGTGTGTATATGTGTGTGTGTACGTGTGTGTGTATGTGTGTGTGTATGTGTGTGTATGTGTGTGTGTATGTGTGTGTGTGTGCGCGCGCGCGCGCACGAGAACGTAAGAAGAAGCTCATACCTTTAGGGCATCCCAGGGAGGCAGAGCTTGACGGGCCATGCAGAGCCTATCCCAGCACGCTCCGTAACCTCAACCCACTGGGGTCAGTGGTGCCTGGCTTACCATGGACTCACTGATGAGCAGCAGCAGGAGGGCCTCCTCTATGTTGTCCTTTGGGCAGTAGAGGCTGGAAAACACAACAGCATCCCTGGCTGCAGCCCAGCCCACACCAACGGCACCTCTGGCCTCCAAACAGTCTTTGTGTCCTGAGTCAACATCAGCCTGGTAAGGTGACCCTCTCCTGCATAATTCACAGGCACCGAATACCATGAGCAGCTCCTAACAAGCCTCGGAGTTCAGAACCTGAAAGGCTGCGGCTGTCAGAAGAAATACCTCATCCATCTGTCCCCAGCCTGAGGCACAGGGAGGAAGCAAGAGGCCCTGCTGGTGACTATAGATAGGCTCCCCCTTCAACTAGTACATCAAAGGGGTGTGTGAGGACAGGCAACCTCCAAATGTGTGGCCTCAGGAAGCCATGAAGAATTCTCCCCCAACCCCACCACAGACCATCTTTCCTGAGTCTCTAAGATGTCTGCCCGGTCCTGTGCAGGGTGGAAGCTGTGAAAGCGGGGTACGATGGCAGGCCACCGGCAGGCAGGAGAGCCTTACACATCGTGAGACCAGCGTGCTTCAACAGGGGAGGCGGCACTCACTTGTCTCCTTCGTAGAGGTGAGGTTTCCGAAGGGTCTGAGTGACGAAAGAATTCTCCTCCTTGCTCATGAACTCAGGCAAAGGGTGGGACAGGGGACTCCAGTAGCAGTCCTCACTCAGGGAGTGCAGCAGGACTCCTGCCAGGTGCTTGGCTGCCACCTGGCCGAGAGGGAGAGACCCAGGCTGGTCTCAGAGTCTTCCTTGCCTGAGTGACCCTCTACTTCCCAACTGTACACATCCTCAATCCTGAGGCCCTCACTGCTCAGCCCCTGTAGCACGTAAGCCCCCACACCCATGGGGATGGCCTTGCTCCATTCCATTTCCCCTTCTTCTCTGTCTGCCTCCACCCACGGAAGACCATGCAGCCCCTTCTAGAGGTGGGAGGCCACAGGTACAGGAGGCTCCCTCCCAGACACTGTCTAGAGACTGACAGTTGACCCCAAATTCTCGTGAGAATAATAAAAACAGCAGAGGCTCTGATTTTTGGAGGAACAAAGGTCTAAAAACACAGATCTGAGTTGGGTCACGAAAGGAATTTATTAAGATCATAAAGAAGGGCTGAAGAGATGGCTCAGAGGTTAAGAGCTCTGCTCAGTTTTGTTCATGCAAGGGATGGTGGTAGATTTCAATTCTGTTCTAAGGCTAGGAGTCATTTGTCTTCAGTGCCCTGATGAAGAATAGATGAAGAGAATACCTCTCAGGCTTGGTGGGAAAGTACTCTGGGATCAATTAATAATGTCTGCTGAGAGCAGAAGAGGGTAGGCACAGGCATGCATGTGACACAGTTAGGCCAGGGGCTTCCTGCTAGGGCTTGTGCTGTCTCCCATCTAAATTGACCTCTGCATAAACCAGCGGTAGCCAACAGCCACATTACCACTTTGAAATTCTGTGTTGCTTTGGTCTCCACGGTCCTCAGAATTTCCCGGAGCTCCCTCATGCCTTTCACGATGTTCCTGGGGGAAGACAGCAAAAAGTGGGACTGTTACTAGCTAGGCTCCACAGATAACCTCATAGCCCAGCACCTAACAGGCTTCCCATCTGCTTGAGTTTTTTTTTTAACACCTTCAATCAGTGGGGTGAAAGCCAGGGTTGTACCTTCAGGACCCTTGAGGTCTAAGACAGATAAGCAGAGAAGAAAACTCCTCCAGAAACTTGGGCTTCTGATTTATAACCAACTGGACACCAAGACACCAGTACTACAAACAAGATGTCATCTTGGCCCAGGTGCCTTGGGCTGTGTTAAGTTTCTGGCCTCTTCATTTTACCCATGGTGCAACAGGTCCATGTTGAAATCCAACCTCATTGGTCCATACGACCAGGGCCTCCTCACCGTGATGACCATACCAGCCAGGTCTACTCCTTCAGGGTGTTACAGTATGACCCACACCGAGAAATAAACCTCATATCACAGCTTTGTAATCGACTCCAGGTTCTTGACCCAAACATGTAGTCAACTCTGACACTCTCCAACCCATCCCTCTGCCTATTCTGTTTCTGAAAAACGTTGGCTGTAGCATACCCGGTCCATTTTGCAACCCAAGTAGGTTGTGTCCTACAGCCTGAAAGTGGATCTCATGATCTTTGGAGGTTTCTAGCCAACAGAGAACCCCCTGGAACATCCACCAGAGGCTGGGCCCTTTGGTGGAATGCCCCATGGCTGTCTCAGCCTGACCTTCTGGAACTGTCTGGCTTTTCTCACATCTCAGCTCCCACCACACAAGCAAGTTTCTGCTGGATGGCCATAGTTCTCTCGCTAAGTCTCAGGACACACCCTCCAGGGCCTTCAGCCTTTCCCTGCCATCCTTGAAAATATCAGTTCCAACATCACTCCTTGCTCCATGACCCTCTCCTCACTCCCACAGCACTGTGTATAGGTTAGCTTCTCTCCTGAATCACACGCTGACACACAAGGTCACTTTCCACGGCTGGTGAGACTCAGGCCGTGGCTTCCTGAGGCTAAGAGCTATTTCATGTGTTCCTGAAGCCCTGGGCCACCATAGCTCCTTCTATGAAGAAAGCGTGTGCTCATCAGGAGATGACTGAGTCTGGCTCTGTTCTCCTCAGCAGAAGCTTCCTGGGGCCACAACAGACAAGGGAAAGCAGAGGCTGCTGGGCCATCACAGAGAGGGACCAAGCTGTAGCTGGTCACCAGGAAGCTACTGTCACCCCTACCTTCTCAGTCCCCAGAGAGCCTAACAACAGAACAAGTGAGCAGATCAAGTAAATTCTTTTGCCTTCAGGGAAGCTTAAAAACCAGCCAACCAACCAAACAACAACAACAACAACAAATTCCACACAAGCTCCCAAGGTTATAAATGAGGTCTTTGTAAGCCTGAGAGTGTACCAATAGACCTGGAGTAAGGTCGGTCAGTAAGCAGAAGCTGGCAGAAAGCAGGCAGGGAATCCCAGCCTCCTGACAGAGACCTCAAGGCCCGATGTTGCTACCCCTGTCCCGTATCAGGGAAGCAAGCTTACCGCTGTGGCCTGTGATCTCATCTGCAAATTACGGGCTTACGTTCAGCTCAGTGTTTGCAGATTCCTGTTGGCAATTCAATTGTTGCTGACAGACCATCACAGTATTTCTGTCTAGGTAATACTTTTGTTATACTTTCCTCCTTTTTACCTAGTAGATATCTAACTCTAATTTTAAAACAGAATACTTGAAATCATGGGTTTGTTGTGTTGGTGGTTTTTGTTTCTGCATCTCAAATATATATATATACTGAGCGCAGAAGTATTTTTAAGCAGAGAAATAATTTTCATAAGCCAGTGTGTGTGCGCTGCTTAATTCCGCTATGCTTCTCACTGAAGGCCCTCTGTCTACACGCTAGGAAATGAGGGCTCAGACCAAAGCTTTTCAAAGAACCATCAGTCCTTGGACCAGCAGCCTAACAAGTGTAACAAGGACTTGTTAGCATGACACTGCGAGAGCTGGGAAGATGCTTCAGTGGTTAAGAACACTCCTTGTTCTCAAAGAGGACCCAGGTTCTGTTCCCAGCACCCACAGGTGGCTCACAATCGTTCAGAACTCCAGTTCCAAGCCATCCGACGCCCTCTTCTGACCTCCATAGGTAAATATGTATTATACATGCACACAGGCAAAACACCCGTACACGTAAAAACAAATACATCTAAAGAAATTTTTAAAAAACAAGAAGAAATCAAGTTCTATGCCCCTAATCCTCAACAAAACTCAGGAAGCAAAGAGGAAACAGAAAGTTTTGTAAGAGCCAGAGGCCAGGGAGGACCGGACTGAAGCAGTATTTTCTAGACGTGGCAGGACTTCTGTACTTCAGATCTTACAGTAGCTGTGGCTGCATGAACAGGAAGAAGCCCACATTCCAGCACAGATGAAGAAGCCCATGAGCCCCCACCCCTAACTCAGGTTCTGGAGAAGGGAGAGTCTGTTTTCTTTAAGGGTGTGGCTACTGGTCTGACCAATGGATGCAGGTGTATGGTCCCACACCTAGGAGTATCTATTCAACACAAACTGAATGGATCATAAGAGAAAAAAAAAAAAAAAATGTGAGGTGGGAGCCAGTTATGGAGAAGGGTGGACAGTTGAGTCCACAGGCTGAGGCAAGCTGGTCCCTGGGGCTGCCTAGGGCTCTGTGGCTCCGAGGAGGCAGGCCACTCCTGGGCTGTGGGTGATTTTCCACTCCACAAGAGACCTGGCAGCCTCTTCCTTGGCAGCCTGGCTCAGGCTGCTACCAGGAGAGCAGAGCCAAGAGTGCCTAATGGTTCTTCTTCCCCAGCCGCAGGAGGGACTGTCCCCTCTGTCACTGCCAAAGAGGCTTCACATCCCAAGACCAGCAGACAGGCTGCTCCTGACGCTGGGGAAGAGGTGCTGACACCCAGGCACTGACCATTCCCGGGGCCAGAGTGCTGCATTCAGACAATCCCGTATCAGGAAGGTTTTTTGCTTGCTCTTTTACTAATCTTCAGATCCCAATGAGATTTTGGCATCTGAATAGGCTCCTGGGAATTCTTTTGCAGAGTAAATCATCACCCTCAGGCAGGTTCTGAGTAACTCCCAATTTATATTGACTATTTTTAAAGAAACAATCATACAAGAGGCCAGGACCACACAGGAGATTTGGGATCCTAGCCTGGCTCTCTGGTGTGGGAAATGCCCCCCTGCCTCAGCTTGCCCCTCTGGGAAATGTCTAGGTGGGAGTTCTCAAACGGCCCAGATGGAGCCATCCTAGCCCAACCTGCAGCTGCCTGTGCTGGGTGGAGCCAGGGGTTTTCCCAAGTCCTTTTGGCTGTCCTGTGAGAAGGCAGCTTGAAAGATCTCTTTGTTCTGGTCTCTCCTGCTGACCTTTGTGAGCCAAGCTGCCCACTTTTAACAGTATCCAAACAGAGCCTCAAACAAACCCTGGCCCAGAAACAGGCTGCATGGGGAGAAGCCAGGAAGCCGGTTATTCCAACCAAAGTCAGGTCCAACTGACCAAGAGGCGGGTCGGTGCGGTGTTAGCAGCTGAGCTAACAGGACTCCAGGAGGAAGGTGGGACACAGTAGGACAGCAGTTCTCTACCCCCAACCCCTGGAGCCAGCAGCGCAGCCCCCCCCCCACCCCCCATCCCCAGCAGCACAGCCCCGCCCCCCATCCCCAGCAGCGCAGCCCTGCCCTCATCCCCAGCAGTGATGCACTTTTTCCAAAGCCCTTGACAGTTTGCAGTCTTCAAAACTTCTCACTAGGCTCCATGGCCCCAGTGTAAGCAGAACTTTTGTGCTCAATGCCCTTAAGAAATGACTATTGTGAGCTGCTGGCAGTGGCTCACACCTCTAATCCTAGCCATAAGCAGATCCCTGAGTTCAGCCTGGTCTACAGAGTGAGTTCCAGAACAGCCAGGGCTACAGAAACCCTGTCTCTAATTTATTTATTTATCTATCTATAAAAACGAAGCAACCATTGTGGGATAGGCTGCAGCTCAGTGGTAGAGCGCTTGCCAAGCATGTAGGTGGACCTGCAATCCCTCACAACACTAGCAAATATAACAAAATAAAATACTCCCACCCAAAACCTTCTAATAGAAAACCCAAGCCTGGAAAATGCAGGGTTTTTCTGCACATCACCTGCCCAAAGCCTAACACCCAACACTTTCGACTCTGAGACCCTGGAGAAACACACCCGTCTTCTCTCCTTCTCTCCGTACGCTCACACTTCCCTCTACTGGCCACCTGAGCTCAGGTCTCCTGGAACCCAATCCACCATGCCTCCTGCTGCACTGTTGTCATCGGCAGTCATTGGGACCAAATGGAGAGAGGCTGAATGAGTGACTAACACACCCGTGGCTGCATAGAAGGCATCCGCATCCTGCCGCTCATCTCATTTCCTGGGAACTCATTGAAAACAAAAGTGTTTTGCACACCGTAGGCGCTTAATGATGAAAGCATGATTTGAAATAGAATGATATATTAGTAAGAACGGATCTTGAGAGGCTACTGGTACAGACCGGTACAGACTGGTACATACTGGTACACACAACCCTAATTAGAGGTCCCCATATGAGGTCTGTTCATGGGAGACTTCCGGTCAAAGTACCCAGGATAGTGGGACAAAGTGGCAGATCCCAGCCACCGGAGGACAAGATCAGGGGAAGTTCCATGGTTATCCAGCTGTTCCTTTTCACCACAGACCCAGATCATCTACCTCAAAAACCAAAGCCTTCCACCTTGAGAGTCAAGCTAAGCATGAAAGACAGAGGTCGCCAGGTGCAGAGTTCACGCAAAAGGTGGGCTCTCTTTCCCAACGCGTTGGGGAAGGTTCAGGAAGCGGGCACAAACAGCAAATGCAGGCTGTGCCCTGACGGAGGTCTTCCTGTCCGCCCAGAGCAGACACAGGAAGCAGAGAGACAGCGCGAGCTTTGTCGGTGAGTCTTCCACATCTCTGAACCCAGTGAGAACAACCTGGCCCCTCCCCCAGGCTTGCAGACACATGCACGCGTGCAGTCACCGGAAACACTACTGCCAACGATCTAAAGTGACACTCACTCTTGTAGTTCGCTCCTAACAGACGAGTTAGGGTAACTTGGGGGTAAGGGGTTGATTTGTTGGTTGATTGATCAATTGATTGCAGGGCTAAAGGTGCCACCTAGCCAGGGCAGCAGTGAGGAAGGCACACCATTCTCTCGTTGGGGTGCGCTATAAAGTGCGGATTGCCGTAGGAATTAAATCAACACAGTATAAAGCACACAGACCACCTGGCCATCTCACTCCAAGCTGAGCAGAAAATGGGTTCTGCTGGCTCTAGACAGAAGGAAGGGGAACAACGACCCAGAGAGAAACGTCCCGTCCCCTTGCCTATCACTGTGTTTTTGACAGATGCCTGAGGGCACTCCGTCTTGTTGTCAGAGACAGGGCTGCCAGCTTTCTCAGCTCGCTTGTGTTTCCTTGCCCCCTCCCAGTCCTCTGCTGCCTAACCTCTAAAGCTGCTCATTGCAGGCCCAAGCTCCTCCCTTAGGCTCCTCCACAGGCAGGACTCTAGGCCCAGCTGGCTACCAGTGCCCTCTCCAGCATTCAGTGAGGTGCCCCCTCCCGGAGGCTCAGGAACCACCAAACTGCCTGGGGCCAGACTCCAACTGGAATCCGGGCCTGCCCTCTAGTGGCTCAGAGGGGAAGCGTGAAGAGAGTGAAGGCCTTTCTGGCCCCATCCTGTTCACAGGATGCTTTTTATGCTCAGGTTTTCTAATTGAGCTCCTTTAGTTAGGAACACTATTACCTAACACAAAGGACAAGATCATCCGGAGAGAATCAGCTGCTAAATCAGTAGGGCAAGGCCCTTGGAAAACATGAATGTCACTCAGACATATGAGTAACTGGGCACCAGACTTGGCCAGGATCACAGAGGCGTAGGCTTCTGGAAGATCAGAATATGAAGAAAGCTGTGGGGAGGAAGTGAATGCCACCTACTGTGCACAGTGGACAAGACCCGACTGAGCAGGGGACAGCAAAGGCAGAGGTGGGGGTGGGTTGAGTGCTCTGTGAGACCAATAGGGTGGCTTGGTTCGGCTCCACCCCCAGGGCTCAGCCAAGGCTTCCACCGCGGGCACCAACCCCACACCCCTCATCCACCTCATCCCAGGCAGCAACCCACTTCCCTGCTTCTTTGGCCCTGCCTGAACCGGTTCACAGGTCCAACCACAGAGCAAGGGTGCACAGAGGGGGCTGGGGCTCGTAGGGAATGAGCTTCTGGGTCTCTGGGCGGTCTCAGACCAAGTCTGTTTCTCCACTGCTGGGGAAACCTCCTGCACACTGAAAGGGCTTTTCTTACTTTCCCAAGACCCCAAGAACTCAGATGTGCAGCGCCATAGCCAACACAGCTAGACTTCACCCTGGAGCATCTTCACGTTAGGCTAAGACAATGGCTGTCTGCTTCCCGCCTCAGCCTCCACGGATGCCTGTGGATGCACTTTTGGTTGTCATTCTTCGTGGGGCACTTCTGGCATGCAAAGGTAAAGGCCAGAGACATTGATAAAACCTACCATGGCTGCCAGATAGTTTAAAAACAGTTTTAAAAGAAATTTTGGGCTAAGGAGACTAACACATCTGTTTAAGAACAATATTAGAGTCTGGGATTCCCCCAGGAGCATACGACTCTGGCCAAAGGACAATATGTGATTGCTCAGATCCCTAATGCAGACCTACTGTGGGCAGGGTAAGCTGTGTTGGGATTACATAACTTGCAAAACTTTCGGTGGAGGCTCAGACAGGCTCAGGCACATGCCAGCTTCCACGGCCACCCAAGGACCTGTGGCTCCGGACAAATCCCCTTCCTCCTCTTTTCCTTAGTAAAAGAAGGAGTATATCTGTTCACAGACTTACGCGGAAGGCAGCACCCTCTGCCTGTCATGCAGAGCCGAGAAAGAGTTCCAAGAAATCATCTGTAGCCCAGGGGGGCCCAGAGCACCGTAGCTTCCGCTTCGAAGAAGTCTGTAAATTCAGAGGCTGTGGCTGGTCCTCATGGGCCACAGGAAACCGACAGAAGCTGAGTAACTGCCACGTGTCCCCGGGACTTGTACTTACTCCCAGGCTGTTTACTTGGCACGGAGTGATTAATTTCCACTCCTCTTTATGAGCTGTGGCTAGGGTGGAGCTGGGCTTCTGGGAATGTGTGCTTCAGGGGCAAAAGGATGAAGGGAGGGAACTATCCCAGTCACATGGAACGAAAAAAGCATCGGAACGGACTTGCCCTTTCAGAGGGAGTGTGGACAAGGTAACACCTCTACCCGCTGGGCGTCCCCTGTACACACACTCTCACACACATCTTCCTTGCTTCAGCATGCAGACGCAGATGGGAGTAAGCAAGGAGCTAGAGAAAGCAGGGAGGATGGAAGACCTCCAGCCAGAGCCGTCCTCTGAGCATGTGACTGAGTCACAGAGAAACAAAAGGAACCAAGTCAGTGCACTGAAGATCCATTCACAGGCACCAAATACCAACCAAGAGCGCAGTCCTTTCCATACCCCAAACCTCAGAGACAGGTGGGGCTGACCAGAGTCTCAGGGCATGGGGTTGGCCCTGTCCCTCAGGAGTGAAGTCGGGCCACATGACCTTCTTCAGAGGTGTATCTACAAAGCACTCGGTCCAGTCTGGCACTCATCAGGTCCTGATAACTGCTCTCTCTCCTTCCTACCTGGCTGTCCTTGATGCTTTAACTTCCACACCTGTGGAATGGCGGTGAGGAAAGGGGCGTGGGAGAGAGGAGAGGGCACCGTGGGGGTGTGTATGGGGGGGGGTAACAGCGGCACCTCCCCAGAAAGATAGAACCAGAGAGTAAAGGAACTCACTGGGGTTATAGAGCTGCCTTTGATTCGAGTCCCCTCGTGACTGACTTTCCACACAGGAGCCTGGCCACAGCGCCAGCCAAGCGTGAACAGGCTCTGGGAAGCTGCTGCTAAGCCCCAGGCACTTAGAGAGCTAGGTGGGACCATAGGAACAGGACTCAGGCTATGGGCAGCACAGTCTTTTCAGTAAGACTGCCAGGGCTGTTGTGGCACATGCCTGTAATGCCGGCACTCGGGATGTGCAGACAGAAAGATCGGAAGTTCAAGACCATCCTCAGCTGCGTAGAGTTCAGAAAGGAATGGCAGCTCCAAGTACCTGTCAGACAGACCAACGGTCATGATCTTGGCTCCAGCCAGGACAAACTGCTTTTGTTTTCTCTGCTTCTGTTTCCCACGTGAGAGGTAGAGAGGCTAAGTAAGGTCTACCTCAGAGAACTGTTGGAGGACTGAAATATGTGAGCAAAACACCTCACAAATGCCTGCTGGAAAAGAAACAAGTAGATGAGGACACCAGCTGCTAGAACAGTTATTTACTGCATGAATGGCTGGAGAGAGTTCATTAGAACTGTCCCTGTCTTACAGAGCTTATTGCAAAGGGATCTGTATACAAGACGCCCCACTTTCCTTTGTGTCCGGCTGACTCCTAGACCCCGTGTAAATAAAGATGGTAAAAGAGCAGGGAACAGTGGCACGCCCCTTTCATCCCAGCACTCAGAGGCAGGAGGATTTCTTTCAGTTTGAGGACAGCCTGAGTTACAGAGTGAGACCCTGTCTTGAAACCCCTCCACCACCTCAAACAAACAAACAAACAAAACAGGTAAATACTGGTTTGCTTTAAGGTCTCCAATCACTCAGATCTGCAGAAAGACAAGTTATGAATTAATGAATGAGTGAGTGAATGAATGCGTGACTGAATGAATGAATGAATGAATGTGGCTGTTCTAATGACAGCTTTATTTATAGAAACAGGCCAATCTGCTGTGGAAGCTCACACTGGGTTTCATAAGGGGCTGACAGCTTTAACAAACGACCCCTGACCTTCCCTCAAGGCTCCAAAGCAGGGAACTGCCAGAGGCGGGGTGGGCGTGGGAGGAATGTGAGACCCAGTGAGGTCAGGACAATGGCAGACCCAAGCTACAGTCTCTAGGCCGTAAAAAGAGGAACCAGATTGCTACACCACAGTCTCTGAAGCAACTGAAGAAACCAAAAAAACCCAACAACAGATGTGGAGGTGGGTGTGGGGCTCCAGGCTCCTCAGTGCCTCTGTGCTCCGGGGGTCCCTCCATAGCTACAGGTGATCTGGGGAGCGCTGTGGACAGCCCCACCCCGAGCAGAGAGCTGTCAGGGCTTTCTGAGCCTTCAGATCCACGTGTCTGTGTCAAATGGGGACCCCGACACTCCTAACCTTGTACTTAGGAGACTAAAGCAAGAAAAATTCAAGGTGTAGAACTTATACCCAGGTGAGCAGCCTATCCAACCATGAACTGCACTGAAAAAGAAACTAAAAGTGGCTGTCCATGTTCCTGGTTTTGACGTTCCAAGAAGTTGTGACAGCAGCACTCTGGGAGGTAGGTGCTCATTTATGGTTTAATACCCACAGTGCTGCACGGCAGACATGGTCCTGCCGCTATTTCACAAGCAGAGAAACAGATTTAGAGAGGGGACACGCTCCTGGCCATGCAAGCTCTGGCAGAAGGGTGTGCACTGGCTCCCAAGGTGCTGGTTTTCATGAAGGGCACTACGTAGGCCAGACCGGTTAAAGCCGGTATTCACTGCTGACCAACTTAACCTTCAGCCTGTCATTGACCCTTTACAGGGAAAACCTGTGGCCCCAGCCCTGGAAAACCACCATAGACATTTTGGGGTCTCTTGTCTGTGTTTTCCAATGCACACATGTATAGAATGAATGAATGAATGAGAATGAATGAATGTGGCTGTTCTCATGACAGGTTTTTTTTATAGAAACAGGTTGTAGCCAATCTGCTGTGGAGGCTCACACTGGGCTTCATAAGGGGCTGACAACTTACCTAGCAACACTTTTTTCTATAAAAAAAATTCTATAAATTCTAAAGTACATACTGCTCATAGCTATGAGCCGCTCACAGTCCTGTGCCCAGTGTTGGTGGGGAAAGGAATGTGGGTGCGTACATTACGCCTGAAGTCAACCCAGGGTTAGGTGGGCACAAACACGCAGTGACCTGTGGCCTGTAGCTGAAAGAAGGCTTTGGCTGGGCCCTGGGTATAAGCTGATCCCGGGAGAGGGTTCTGGCCAAATAAAGCTTATAAACAGTGAGTAGAAAGACAGAAAGACTCTTGAGACAGGAGGCCAAACAGAACAGACGGTAGACCTTTAGGACAGGCAAAGAGCTGTAAAGTTCTCTAGGCCTCATTTGATCTGGAGGTGAGGGTGCTCCAAGTGTCCTGTGTCTCCCACACAGCAGGGGTCAGTGTTTCTGTCCAAGAGCAGCCCTGTTGCACCAAACATCCCTGGAGAGTCAGGCTATATCACTTTCGGGATGCAGGATGTCTCTAAACTCTGTCCTCGTTACCTAAAATAAAGGAGTACGGCTCGGTGAGGCCACTCCCTGGAGGTAGAAGTAGCTAAGATGGATGTATGTAAGGATTTTGCCTGGGCCTTGGGGAGACCTGTGTCTGTCTCTCTCCCCTCCTACTCCATGTTGGGGGTGCTGAGAGGGGTATACTGCAGGAATTCCTGAGCAAGATAAAGGGTCCCAGGTGGAAACGGCTTACCTCCTCTTACCTCCTCACACTTCTCACGCCTAGTAGGGTCCCAGGAGAGGAAGCCCTGGAGCCATCACCCTTGGGAACTAATCTATATTCTGTCGCCATGGGCAAAGCCCCAAGTTCTCCAAACCTGTTTTCCTTGCTTGTGAAACAGCAGGGAGGGCCACGCCTGCCTCTCAGCATCGTGGATAGAGACCGTGAGTGGGCACCTCTCAGTGTGGACAGGGACCCTGAGTGGGCACCTCTCAGTGTGGACAGGGACCGTGAGTGAACACCTCTCAGCCTCCTGGTGTCACAGCTTAGAACATCCAGCAGCACCGGGTCTGGGAGTTTGGGGCGCCAGGACACGTGGAGGGTGGCTCATTGAAATGGCATGGAGCCTCCAGACCCTGCTGGTGTATCTCCTCTCCTGGGTCACTCTGTGGAAGCTGGTCATTTAGGAAGTGAACTGCTCCCAGGCTGTGGACTGCTCTAGCAAATCCCTGATCCGGAGAGTGGGCTGTGGAGGCTGCGGTTTGCAGCTGAGTGGGTGGGCTGGCAGCAGCTATTTGGGAGTGACACCTAGACTGATTGACGGCTCTGGTCTATTGGTTAACGTCAAGACTGAACTAAATTGTAAGTCATCATCGTAGATATGGTCTGTTTCAAGGCCAAGAGTAGAGAAAACACAATATTTGGTTTTCCTAACTAAACAGATGCCACATGCATCACAGTTAAAGGAGAAGAATGAAGTGACATTTTACAGAACATGTCACACCAAAAACAATGCAGGGGCTTTAAAGGTCTCCCAAAACTCCGTCCTCTGAACACCTCGTCTGACAGGGCCTGAACCAACCCAGTCATGTGCAATCCTCAGGAAAGCCCACACACACTTGGTCTTGCTGGGCCAGCAGCCACCTACCCCTTCTTCAGGTTCTTCACATAAGCGCTCTGGAGGGCAGCTTCCAAGAAGTAGGACAGTTCATAGTCAGCCGACAGACCACCTTTCAGGTGTCTTGATGTGCTGTTGTTTGAGGTCTGAGAAGGGAATAGTAAGGGAAAGTGGTCACCTAAGTGTCCAAAAGTGCGGCTTGCTCATCAGACACTCTTGACACTTGAAGGAGACGTCTATGAAAGAGACAAATGTCAAGATCTCCTGACATAGCTGACTGTTGATGACCCAAACAACCTTCATGACGGTCAACTCAACCAAATCTCTAAGCAACCTCTGCTAGAAAAAGGGTCCTGAGTCCTGACTACAGCCTCTCCTCCTCTTGATATCCAACCAAGCCAGGGTAGTTGGTTTCACACTCCAAAAAGGGCAACGTGGCCCTCAGAGGACATCTGATTGTTCCAGTTCAGGGTGTGAGCTTCTGATGTCCAGAGGTACTGACATCACACACTAGGGTGCTACTTACTTACAGCGAAGAAGATCCCAGACTCAAACGCCAACAGCATGGAGGTCAAAAGTCCCTTAACTAAGGACATGACTGGCCCAAGGTGGACCGTTCTGGAAGGGCCCACTATGAGAACAGCTGGTCGCTGACTCTGCCATTTACACAGCACAAGTTCAGATGTCTCCCAGACTCCCATAGCTTTCAGTTCTCAACAACCCCTTCCTTCAGGTGTAGTTCTAACTCATACTGGCTCACACCGACCAGATATCTATCCAGCAGTTCTGCTTGTGCGCCACAAGGATGTGGACAAGCATTAGAGATGTGCCTGATGCTCCTACAATGCTAACCATTGACTGCATGAACTTGGTGGGGGCGGGGGGGGGGTGGGTAACTAAGTTCAGCCCTCCTCATCTGAAAAACAGCATCTAATTTTTTATCCGACAGTGAGAAAGTTAAGTGACAGACCGTAGTGGTGTATGTCATGGGGTGGGGGGGCAGTGGGGGGTTCTCAATAAAGAGAGGAGCTGAGATTTCCCCAACAAGACTCAGTGGGCTGATACCACCCCATATACAGTTAGGACAGGTCACCATAGGAAGGTGGGAACTGTGGGGCTGAGAACTCACTCAAATCCTGCTGGGTGCCTGTGTCCACCTCTGACAGGCTTGAAGAATGGGCACCAAGCTCACCCTTCCCGGAAGTGCAGCAAAACTCTCCTGAGGTGCGGGAAAGCAGGGAAGGATGCTGAATGGCAGTCAGCCTGACCCTACACTGTCCTTTGAGGGGCCAGTAGCTTGATCTCTCTAAACCTCATTACTAGGCAGGGCTGCATGTGACACCTCTGTCCCAGGGCTGCTGACAGGAGTGATCAACTATAAACAGGGGTATGACATCTAGCCCTGCAAGTTCAGCTCACCATAGGGTTCCTGCTCCTCACAGGTGACACAGACCCATTTATTTATTAATTAAAAGCCTCCTCTTGTGGTAAAGAGGCCCTAAGAGAATCATGCACCATACTGAGTTTTCTAACCAAAGAAGTCGAGTGTCGGGAAAGGAGGTGCCTTCTGATCTCCAGGAGGACAAATAATGTGCTCACAAGGAAGCAACTATCTGTGTAGCACCCTATTTCCCCACTCACCTTCTCCAGCTCCTGCAGGAACACCTGAGCCACCCAGGAGGCCCTCTCAAAACAGGCAACCACTTCCTCCTCCCGCTCAGTCAGGCGGATGTGGGAGGCCACGGAGTTGGGCAGGCGTTCCAGGGAGAGGCCTGCCGGAGAAACAGAGAGCCTCAGACCTATCCAGCTTAGGCCTGGACTCCAGGCCCTTCCCATGGACACAGGGTAGGTGCATCTGAGGGGGTACATGGAATGTAACAGGCGTGGAATGTAGGTTTGTGGAGGGGAGGGAAAAGCTGAAGCAACAGTGGTGTTAGCAGGAGCCAGGACCAAGCCACGACCCAGGACTAGGCACTGGGTCCACGTGGTGAGTTTCACAGTACCATCTCTGCCCACCCTTGCAATGCAAGATTGTCCGTGGATCGTCCCTCTCCTGGGAGGTGTCTGTGTAGACAGGCTATCCACTTGCAGTGTTCACCTGATGCTCTGGCCCCTATCTTTTGCCACCAGCATCCCACTTTTCCACTGCCATCCCTCCACAGTCTCAGCATGAGGACACAGTCCCAGGTTAGGGGGATGAATATGGCCCAATGTGAGCCCATAGGAACCAGTCTCATATCACTACTCAATTCGGTGACATTGTTAAGCGGGTGCCAGAGGCTAACCTGGAAATGCTAGAGGGAAATCCACCTTAAAACATTTCTAGGGCTGGAGAGTCCACTCCGCCATTAAGAGTATTGGTTGCTCTTCCAGAGGCTACGGTTCTGTTCTGAACACAGTGTTGTGTCTCCCAGAGTGATCCAATGCCCTCTTCTTACCTCAGTGGGCACCAGGTGTGCATGTGGCTCACAGACTTACATGTAGGCAAACCATTCATACACATAAAATAGTAAATAAATCTAAAGAATAATCATAATGTCTCGCCAAACTTAGGGACACATCCTTATAATCTTAGCAGTCAAGAGGCTGGGGCAGGAGGATCGTGAGTTTGAGAACTACTCAAGACAACTTACTAAGATCTCATCTCAGGGAAAACAAAAAACAAAAACCTAAACCAGCCAAACAAAACTAATGTCTGCACAGAGTGACGATAAATGACACTACTGAACTGTACACACCAAAATGACAACATTTTATATCCTGTCATCTTCTTCACTACATCTAAAGTGTATTTAAAACAATACGCAGATAGCTCCGAGAGCCAAACAAAAGTGAATAAACCAATCTGCACCAGGCCAAGAAGGAAACACATTGGTGGACATATAGAGGTGGAGGAGAAAGTCCACACGGGATGATGATCAGACATGCCTGAAAAGAGAGAGGCCAAATACAGTTCTGGATGCCAGCATACTGTTTTCCCTGAAGCGCTACCATTTGAAAGGTCCAAGTGTGAGCCAACACCCATCCACACACCCACATACATGATGATTCCTGAGTTTCCTTCCTTCCCCTCTCTCCCCACTCCTCCCCCTCTCTCCTTCTCTCCTTCCCCTTCCTCTCTCCTTCTCTCCCCTCCCCTCCCTCTCTCCCTCCCCTCCTTCTCTCCCTCCCCTCCCCTCCCTCTCTCTCTCCCCTCCCTCTCTCCCTCCCCTCCCTCTCTCCTTCCCCTCGCCTCCCTCCCTCCATCCCCCCTCTTTCCCTCTCCCCTCCCTTCCCTCTTTCCTGTCCTTCCCCTGGTTTGTCAAAGTCAATTGCTAGCAGCTAACACAGACCTAACTAGAGAATGCCGGCCTTGGGGCAAATATTTCCCCTTGAGCAGAACCAATGTGTCTCTCACCTTTGTGTCCCACAATCCCTTGTGTGTAACTAAGGCTGAAGACAGCCATTAGAAACGCAGTCCCCTAAGCCTCACCAACTAGCTGATCCTCCACCCCTTCTCCAGGTTGCCTCTCTCCAGTGGGTAGACACCATAGTCTACTACCCCGACTGTACACTGCTTCCAGGAGACCTTTCCAAAGTCCCCAGAGATCTTCCTGCTACAGAGGAGGCTTCACACCATACCCTCTGAAACCTATCTAGATCACCTCTCCAGCCTTGTTTCCTACCCCACCTACTTCATCCATCCCAACTCCTGGCTGCTTGAGATACCGTCTCAGCTTGCCTGAGCTGTCCTCACCTGGACTTCGACACCCTACCAAGTCCACAAGGCTACCAATCACCTTCTGACCTAACAGATGCCACCTCTTCTGGGGGGTCCTTCTGGAACAAATCTCACCCTGGTTATACTTCTCAGGCCTCGCTGTTTCATACTCATTTTCAGTTTGACTCCCCAGGAGGTTGTAGGCCCCCTCTAGCCCCAGCCCAATGGTGTTCAACCGTCCCCCACCGGGCACAGACTGGGTACTAGACCAGCACAGGCTGTCTGAGTGAAGAGAAGCCCAGTCATGGCTGACAGAGCACAAAGTGCTCTACAAATACAAGGAAAGGAGTTAGCATTATTTTCCTTGGCTAGATATCAACACACATGGATTCTGTGACTTTGCTTTCCTTGCCAGGCAGGAGTATGACCATGTCTGAAGGCTGGGAAGCTCAGCCTGGGGGGAGGTAGGTGCAGAACGGGAAGGCCATTGCTCAACACAAAGCTCCAGTTACCTAGGTCACTGAGTGTCAACATGGTGCCTGCCAAGTGACTCACTATGAAGAGCAGAAGCCTCCTCACTCTTGAGGACCAGGAAGGAGGAAGAAAGAAAGAAGGCAAGAAGCAGACTTTGTGACCTCTTCCATAGCTGGCCCAAGCCTCTTTCTCTGGGTGTGCTGCGTGTCACAGTACAAGGGGGTGGGACGAGAACAGAGAAGAAGACCAGCCCAGAAGACTATCTCTTGGCTGATCCCAAGAGATACAGAGTGGATCTCCTCCAAGGCAGCAGCCCTGAGGTCCCCAGAGAGGTGTTATAGTGGGCTCCCTTCTGCACACTTCTAGTCAGCCTGCTGGCTTCCACAGTCTGGCTCCTGAAAGGGTAAATTGAGGCCTCCACTTTCCCTGTGCTATGGCTGTCCCCGCTCCCTGTTCCCATTTGAAGCTTGCCACCCTGTTTTTCCAAGAATTGTAAACCCATTCATTGTTCCTAGTATGCTCAAAGCTAAGACTACCTCTTCCCTGAGACTTTCTGCAATGTTTAGTATAGACGGGTACAGTGGTAACAAGTTGAGCACGTCTAAAAAAATAATTTTTTGGACTGTGTAAAGTGAGGTAGAAAGGCCCACCTCAAATGTGGGCAGACTGTTCTATGAGCCGTGGTTCTGGAACAGTATTCACTGCTCTGTTTCCTGACCCTGACCAGGAAGGTGCTGTGACCTGCAATGCCTTCGCTCGCCATCAGGGGATCTCTGTTCCAACCTTAAGCTGGAATAAACCTGTCTTCCTTGACTTGCCTTTATCAGAGATCCGTCTCAGCAAGGGGGAAGCAGCTAATCCCCTCTCCTGGTTACGTTCCCTTCCCTCTGACTCAGCAGAGGATGTGAACTTCATTTCCCACTTTGTGTTCGGTTGTCTGGGTGGTTCTCAGATGAAACCCAGTCTGACACATCCCAGGCGGAGCTCTCTAGGTCTCCTGTCCATGTGGTTCCTTGAATCGCCACTGTGCTATTTATTGATCTCTCCAGCCCAGTGACAGCTCAAAGCCTGTTGCTTAGAAAAGACACGGAAAGGAGCACACAGTCAGGCATGCTGACTGTGTGCCCAGCAGGGAGAGCCTCCTCCCTCCGTTAAAGACGAAAAACAAAATCCCCAAACAAACAAAAAACAAATCAAAACAAGCAATGCTTCTTGAAGAACTCACTAACAAACTACTGCAGATTCCTGAGGTCTTCTTCTCCATAGCCAGGCCTGTTTGCTGAGCTCCAGACCCTTGTCTCAAAAAATGTAGATGGCCTGGGATAAGACCCAAGACTCTGGCATGCACACGCATCAACAGAACACGCATGTGCAGCCACACAATACATACATGCACACAAACATAGAAACACAAAAATACACACGCGCAGATTAATTTCTTAGAAATTATAATTGTTGGTATCAAGAATCAGCTTACAGTTGGTTGCAGATCGCCTCTGAACCCAGCGATGATGGTAACCTCACACATAGGCAACATCTGTTGCCATGGCAACCGCCATACATTCCCATTCCCAGCGTCCATTTGGTTTACTTTTCACCTTTACCTGTGAGCCTGAATAAAAGACAGACCCTCTTGACCTCACTCTCTCTTCTTTCTCTTTTCCCCCTTCATCTCCATTGCCCCTTTTGTCCTCTTCCCCCACAATAAACCTCTCACATGGAACTACACTGGCCTGGTGTGGTGTGGCCTTTCCAGAGCTGAGATTCTATCACAACAATAATAGTCAAGGCCGGAAAGATGATTTAGAGGTTAAGAGCACTGGCTGCTCTTCCAGAGGACCCAGGTTCAAATCCTAGCCTCTACATAGCAGCAAATACCTGCAATCCCCCAAGACTGGAGTTACAGATGGTTGTGAGCCACCAAGTGGGTGCTGGAAATTGGGTGTGGTCCTCTGGAAGAACAGTTTGTGCTCTCTACCACTGAATCATTTCTCTCCAGAGCCTGTAAGATAACTTCCAACATGTTTAAGACCAATAAGGTTCCCAGAGCTAGAAATCCTTGGGTCTAACTGCTAAGAAGACCCACTTCCTGCCCACAGTGTTAGGAAACCCACACCAACCCTGAGAGTTCTCCCCTTCTCCTGAGAGTCCTTCTGCATAAGTGGCCAAACCACACCACAGCACCAGGTCCAAGCGGAGGACTGAGCCCACTGCAAAGGTTCCTGGCAGTTGTGGACCAACCCTGTGCTCTGGGCAGACAGCCAATAGCTCTCAGGAAGTGCCGGGCACTGCTTCCTGTGCCACACTGGCAGATGGAAACTTTCTGCGAAAGCACACAAAACCAACAAGGAAAAGCCCTTTTCATAGCAACTCTATTTTCCAGGTCCTGCCCCAGGCTCAGAACATGGTCCTGGCTCCTTCAGTGTAGCTGACTTCAGAGCAGCTGACCGTTGCACAGGCCTTCCAACAAGGCACACCCTTGAAGCCATGCGCCCCAGATACATACGTGGAGACAAGAGGTTTTCATTTGCTTCCCAAAAGGTCGCAGACTCCAACCACCCACTTCCCAATGAAAGAGTAGCCACAGAACCTAAGGAGATGTTTAGCCTTGTGTTTTCCAAGCTCAGGTATCCTGTGTGGAAGGGAAAGGGGGAAGGAAACACAATTCACTCGTTAACCTAGTCGGTGGGCAATGGGTGTCACAGATCACACTCTAAAGTGAGCAGCTGCGGGGACAGGAAAGGACAGAGAACAGTACGCACAGGTAGTTAGCAGGAACATCACAAGCTCCGGGATCGTGTGCGTCAGCTTCATGTACAGACACACGAACTGAATTGAGAAGGTTTCTGTGTCCAGACTCACAACACTATTACTTCTAACAGCCCTAAGAGGGAAATACACCAAGTATCCATTATCAGCCAGACAAAGAGATAAATACTATGCAATTTTCATTAAGTAGATTCGAATTCAGAGAGTAAAATAAAAAGGAAATAAAAAGGTGGTCACCAAGGGTAAGGGCGTGCAAAGAAGAAGTGCTGTTTAATGAACACGGGGTTTCTGTTTTACAAGAAAGAGTTCTAGGGGCTGATCGCACAGCACTGTCTAACCAAGGCTGGCACGCCCGCTTTACTGTTTCATTGTTTGCTTCTTTGAGCCAGAGTCTCAGTATCCCAAACTCCACCGTGCTATACAGCCTTGAGCCCCTGACCCTCCTTCCTCTACCACCCAAATGCTGGCAATCCCAGAGTGTACAGCTCTTGGAGTGTTTGTTATATATACATGGACCTATATATATTTGGTATTGGAAATTAAACCCACGGTCTTACTAAGCATGATTCTACCGTTAAATATATAAACCACGATGTGTGTGTGTGTGTGTGTGTGTGAACATGATTTTTTTTATTGTCTTTTGGTTTCATGCAGCCCAGGCTAGCTTTAGGCATGAGCATGAACTTCTGGTCCTCCTGGCTCCACCTTCTAAGCGCTGGGATTACAAGCATATGTTAACCTGCCCAGTCTTATTATGTGCTGCTGTGGAACAAAACCAAGCTTTTATATATGCTAGATAAGCATTTTACTGACTGAGTTACATTCTCAGCCTTAATACTGTTTTTTAAAGATTTATTTATTTTATTGTATTCTGTGTTCTGTATGTTAATATTTTGGTGTGTGTGGACACCAGAAGAGGGCATCACACACCCTGGAACAGGTGTTTGTGGGCCACCATGTGAAACCTCGGAACAGAACCTAGGTCCTCTGCAAAAGCAGCAAGTGCTCTTAACCACTGGGCCATCTTTCCAGACAAAGGTTTTCAAAAATTATTTTTAAAAATTAAAAAAAAAAATCCGAACAGGGTCTCTGTGGTGAGCCTCAGCCTCTGCGGCAGCTGGGGTTGCAGGTGAGTGAGCACCTCTGTGCACCTTCCCAATTATCAGCTTCTCACAACAGCTGTCAAAGCACTGGAGAGACATTTCTACTTTCCAAAAGTCCAGATAAATCTGTAAGAAAAAGTGACTAGGAGAACATATCTCAAAATGTTCACAGAGACCAAAATCTGTGTTTTTCCAAACAAAAGGCGGCGGGGTGGGGGATTACTAATAAAGCCTAGCTTGTGATGAGGCCATGCCAACTGAACCAAATATTACAAAGAACGTGTTTCACAATGACCTACCAGTGAGCACACTTCTCTCCAGACTCATGGGTGAAGAGAGCTAACTCGGGGAGAACAGTCATCCCAAGACCCCTGAGGGAAAAACCCCAGAAGGAAGAGCAGATGTGGGTCCTTTGCCCTCAGCACCCACCAAGGCTCTCCGGGCCCCAGGCTCTTCTCTAACCTACACCTGGGTGTCTGATGGCTGAGCTACAGCTGTCTACCGGGCTGGAGGCAGGTCCACTTCCCAAATGCACCCTCCAAGCCCTACCTACGGCCCACACCACAGCTACTTCTGAGGACAGAGGAGAGGTGTTATGGGTTAAATGTAAAATGTCCCATGCAGGCTCCTGTGATCGGATACTCTAGTTGGTGGTGCCATCTCAGAAGGCTGTCAAACTGTTACAAAAGAAGGTCTGGCTGCCAGAAGCAGGATCTCTAGGGGTGGGCCTTTAGGGTTACAGCCTGGCCTCAACTCTTGTCTGGTTCTCTACTCCTTGATCAGCCAGTGTGAGCAAACAAGCTTTTGTCACCAGGTGTGGTGGTTTGAATGTGCTTGGCCCAGGGAGTGGTAGTATTTGGAGATGTGGCCTTGTTGGAGTAGGTGGAAATGTGTCACTGTGCGTACGGACTTTAAGATCTTCATTCTAGCTGCCTGGAAGCCAGTCTTTTCCTGTTTGCCTTCAGAACAAGCTGTAGAACTCTCAGCTACTCCTGCGCCGTGCCTGCTTGGTCGCTTCCACGTTCCCAGGCACCATGCTGCCGCGTGCCTTCTGCCTCCCCAGCCCAAAGCTTCCCTCCTACGCAGCCATGTTGACTTCACTGCCACAGCCAGTAGAAGATGCATCTTTAGCCTGTTTCCTGTCTCTCGGCCCAGTTGGCATTTAGTGTGATCAGGCAGTAAACACACCCAGCCTCCTCCTCAGCGCCCCTGTCTCTAGCTGGAAGCCAGCCCCTCACTGTGGGGCCCACAGCCTGGGGCCAAGGCAGCAGTATCCCTCCCCCAAAGCCAGACAGCCTACACCTTGGGAAAGAAGCCAAAGCCAACACCTAATTCCTGCCACGCCAGGGCAATGAACAGAAGAAGAAAAATCAGACATGCTACCCTATCCTGGGAACAGCTTAAGCCGTAAAATCCCTCATGAGAAGGGGGCATCTTAGGATTGTATTGGCAGAAAGTGAACAGAAACAACCACCATCAGCAAACCTAAGTCCCTGAGGAGGAAGTGGGCCGGCTCAGGCACCAGGGCCCTCATAACTGCTTAATTGGCACCCCCCCCCCCCACAGAGTTCACTACCTGTGAACGAAAGTCACATTTCTTCGGAGCTAATGAGCTGGCCAAATCTGGGCAGGAGAAATGGAACCAGTTTGGCTGAAACACAGGACAGTGCTGATCCTGAGGGACCTCCCCATACCCACCGCAGTCCCGCCATAGATGGAGCAACAGTGATTCCCAAATTAGGAAGCAATAGCTAATGTCTGGAAGGCTGAAGACACAGTGTATGTCTGGAGAAGCAGAGGTTTCCATTGTCAGCACATTGACAAACCAGAAAAATGGAACGAACAGGCTTGAAGAGAAGGGATGGAAGCCAAATGGCACTCAGCCTTCTGGTACCTGACCACTGCAGGCCCAAGATGCCGAGGACAGGCCTTGAAGTATCTCAGAGCTAGTTAAAGCCTTGGGGCTTACACACTCAGAAAGGAGCTTGTTCCCTGGGCCCACGGAGGTCTCCGACTCAGACCTTTGAAGTGGGGGAACAGATCATGGAAACCTCTATGATGGGGCAACCCTTGTCCAAGCCTCTAGGACACCAACCAAGATACCTGAGCTTCTCTGCCAGCTCTGTTCTCGGTGCTCTCACTGGGACGGCTGACCCCTCCCCATGCGGCCATCATTCCCTGGGCCTTCTCCTTGTTTGTAGCTACCAATGGTCCATTCCAGGTTCAGGTCATTTTCCTGGCTCACTGGGAAAGTCAGTCAGTCCCTCTCCCACAGCGGCTCCCAGTGGTACTGCTTGAACAAAGGGGATGAGCCCAAAGCTAGTCAGAGAAAGCTGGGCTCACATGGTGACTGTGCTGCTCAGAGTGTGACCTGAGAGGGTCATTGCAGCCTGGTCCCAGAGCTTTACCTGTTCCTTTTACCTACTGTGGTACCGGCACCCTGATCTCCCTCTGAGGAGTCACCCCTACCAAGCAGGCCAGAAGATCAGACAAGGGAATCTCACCCCGGCCCTCACCGGCATTCTGGTAGTGATTCACCTTAATGGGCATTCCGAAGTCAGATGGATGAGAACCTTCCACAGACACTTTCTCCCTCTGAGGGTTGTAAATGCTGGCCTGTAAGACCAGTAAACCTGAAGATTTCCCTATACTCAGTTATACCTGATTCCCTTCAACACTCACCCTAGACCACAGGACACCTGAGGTGTTCCGCTCACACTAGACCACAGGACACCTGAGGTGTTCCGCTCACACTAGACCACAGGACACCTGAGGTGTTCCGCTCACACTAGACCACAGGACACCTGAGGTGTTCCGCTCACACTAGACCACAGGACACCTGAGGTGTTCCGCTCACCCTAGACCACAGGACACCTGAGGTGTTCCGCTCACCCTAGACCACAGGACACCTGAGGTGTTCCGCTCACCCTAGACCACAGGACACCTGAGGTGTTCCGCTCACCCTAGACCACAGGACACCTGAGGTGTTCCACTTACACTAGACCACAGGACACCTGAGGCGTTCCACTTACACTAGACCACAGGACACCTGAGGTGTTCCACTTACACTAGACCACAGGACACCTGAGGTGTTCCGCTCACCCTAGACCACAGGACACCTGAGGTGTTCCGCTCACACTAGACCACAGGACACCTGAGGTGTTCCGCTCACACTAGACCACAGGACACCTGAGGTGTTCCGCTCACACTAGACCACAGGACACCTGAGGTGTTCCGCACACACTAGACCACAGGACACCTGAGGTGTTCCGCTCACACTAGACCACAGGACACCTGAGGTGTTCCGCTCACACTAGAAGGGAAGCTGTTCAGCAGCAGCAGCCCAGCCTCTACAATCTGCCCCCTCAAATATTCAGAAGGCTGAGAACCAGGACAGAGTCTTCCACGAAACAGGCCTGGGTCAGCCAAGCGGCCATTGTGACCACGCAGAGCCCATGGCTATAAGCTACCGACCAGTCTTCTCCGTGGGTTTCTATGTTCTGCTTTTTAGGAACAGCAGACGTCACTTAAGACGGACTAAGACTGGACAGGAAGGAATGACACTAGGGGGCTCACGCCCCCCAGTTTTGGCGACTGCTTCCCTGGCGCATACCACACAAGGCAGGCCCTGCTCACTTGCCCACCATTTATACAAGGGAACTGACCTGGCTGCTCACCCTTGGCATCCCTAACAGGTGCCTGCTTACTCAAACGCCAGCAAATCCTAGTTCTTAGTGGAATGTGGGCCAGAGACCTCAAGAAACACTAGAGGCCAGACCCCAGGAGGAAGAAGCCCACTTCGTAGACAAAGTAGGATGGACGCACTGCAAAGGCTCCAAGTGAGCTCTGTGGAGGAGAGATGTTATACACTGAATAACCCAGGGAGGTGCTTATGCAGGAAATCCCTTAACCTGCCCAAACACAATGTTGGGGTTCATGCCTAAAGAAAGAAGGATAGGACCAGCAAGGACAATGACTCAAGAGAAAGCAAGGGACAGAATCTCAGAAATGACAGGCGTTTTCATAAAGGCCTTTTCCTCTTCTATTTCAGTGGTGCAAACGTATTTCTCCACTGTTTGAGGCTTCTTTCTCTATCTGTTCATTTATGCGTCAGCATGAAAGTCAGAGGACACCTGTCAGAAGTTAGTTCTGTCCTCTCACCACGTGAGTCCCAGGGACTAACTCAGGTCACGAGGTCGCCTGAATGAAAACAGCCCCATAGGCTCATACATTTAAATGCCTAGTCACCAGGGAGTGGAACTCTTTTGTTTAGGATAAGGAGGCGTGGCCTGGTCAGAGGAAGTATATGGTCAGAGGGGTGGGCTTTGGGGTTTTAAAGCTCATGCTGGGCCCAGGCTCTCTCTGTTTGCAGATGTAGCTCTTAGCTCCAGCTCCACACCAGCCTGTTGCCATGTTGACAATGAACTAAGTCTCTGAAACTGTAAGCTGGCCCCCAATTAAATGCTTTCTTTTATAAGAATCGCCTTGATGGCTGTATCTCTTCACAGCAATAGAACAGTAACTAAGACATCTTGTTTGGTGGCAAGAGCCCTTATGCACTGGGATGCCATCACACAAGAGAGCCATCTTGCCTGCCCTCTATTGCTTCTGAATGACCCTGACATGGATAATACTTCTTTTTGCCCTTAGAGAAATTGGATGGCCATGTATTCCCTGTTCTACAGACATACATGTGTCAAATGCTGCTCTTTGGGCAACAGAAACCCAAACTACTATAACTAAGGCCCCTGCCTCGAGGTCCCTGGGAGCTTTAAAGTCAGTACCTCTGGCACCCTGAGAACAAGAACCCCAGTCTGAGAAGGAGGCTATAGGATGCCCAAGGGCCACAGCCCAGTCCCTGCTTTAAAAGGAAGCTATGAGTAGGTATGTCCTCACGTCTTTGAGGATGGGGATGGAGGGACCATAAGCTAGTCCTGAACCCCAGAAAAAGAACAGCAGCTCACATTTGGTCCCATCGAGTCTTCCAGGCTGGCTGGCTCAGGCTCCCCTCTAACAGAAGCTCTGTTCTCTCCCTCATAGTCAGCAGGGTACTGGGTGGCATCAAAAGAAAGACCCCCAGAAAGTGGGGTGCTAAGGAGATTGCTCAGTGGTTAAAGGACTTGCTGTACAACCAGAAAGAACAGAGTTTGGATCTGTAGAACCCACATATGCGCTGGGTGGGAACGGCGACCTGCTGTAATCTCAATCTTAGAGGGTAGAGACAGCATCTTCAAAGTGAGCTCTGTGTCCGAGAGACTCTACTTCAGTGATTACGGAGAAGAGCAACTGAGGATGGCTCCCAACACCAACTTCAGAGCACCACATACACGCATGCCCACACGTGCATGAGGACCCACATATATACACACAAATATGCATCTATACAAACATGCGTAAAATTTGAGCTCGTGCACACGCACATGCGCACGCACGCACACACACACACACACACACACATACACACACACACACCCCACACACGTGCATGCACCAAAGTGGAAAAAGAATAAGAAAGCTATAGTCTGACAGCCAGAAGTGCTGGAACTGGGCCAGGCTGGCTCGTTCAGAGGTCACCCAGAAGCAGAAAGAGAATTGCCAGGCTCCTGGGACATGGAGGGTCCCATCAGAAACGAAGTGATATGTGTTCTGGGTAAGCAGCTTCCCTCCCATTGCCTCTGTTTCCTTTTCTAGAACTCAAGGATTTGGTGTAACTCCTTTCCACCTACAATTCTCAGTACTACGCCAGAGGTTGTCTGGCTGTCCAGGTTAAAACCCTGCTCCGTGAGCTCTGGGGGGAGCCACTGCAACCTCCGCTCCTCATGTGTAACCTGGGAAGAAGAGAGTACCAACTCAGGGGGCTGCAGACTCATGTGAGGCTACACCTGACTTGAGAATGTAACAGCCATGATGACATCACTCTGTGAGCTTGGGACTCCTGCTGTCACTGCCCTCATGCCCTCAGATAAAGCCAGTCCCACAGCCTTTCCCATCTCCCTGTGTACCCTCTGGGTGAAGAGACCCACAAGATCCCACAGCCGTGGTTAGGTCACAGCACACACACACACACTGATGGCTTTGCGCATGGTCGAGAGTACACTCAGGTTCAGGCAAACCCCAGCATGCCAAGCAGCAGGTTTGGTCACTGCAACAGGACAGGGAGGACAAGCAGAGAAGTCAGGCAAGTGGCAGGACAGGACGCATGCAGTCATCGAGGGATGGGGAAGCCAGCACAGCCTGCAGCCGAGCGGCCCGGTTGACCCATGCAAGCAATGGCGGATCCTTACCTCCCTGGCAGGACCTCTGACCACCAGGACTGTGTTCCCCCAAGAAGCTGGAGGCATGCTGGAGAGAGTAGAGAGCAGGACACAGAGAGCAATATGTACTGAGCAAGGCTGGTAGGAGAAAGGCCTGAGAGGAGCCCCAAGGGAGGATATTCAGTTCAGGACATCCACAGCTGAAGAGGTTCCCACGAAACCCCAAAGATCTGAGCACCAAAATATAATTGCTCCCCAACACTGGCCTGTGGCATAGGGTGTAGGCAGACCTTCACAGGCTGGCCTAACTTATGGGTACCTCAGCCTACCTGTCCAGGGAAACTAACTTGGTAAGCTTCCTATAGTAATGTGGGCTCTAGAGGCAAAGGACTCAGGGACCTCAGGACCCCTCCAGCCACAGTCCTGGTCCCCTACAGATGTCACAGTTACCCAGTGAGGACCCAAAGCCTACAAGGGACTGTATCTGTGTCAGGACAGGGAGGGAACACTCATTTTCCTATGCCAGCATCACAGACTGGAGGTTCTGGTCCTCACTCTAAATGGGTACGTTTGGGAAAGGTGCATTTCCTCTCTAGGCCTCAATCCCCACGTAGGAAGAAAGTAACACACACTCCACCAATGTCAGGCCCTGAGTCCCTGTAGAGGTACAGGTGGCTTTTCTAGACTTTTCTCTTAGGGTTGATTTTACTGGAACAGAGAGATGTTCAAACATCCCAGGATTTCAGCACCCATCCAGGAGGATGGCATCTCATTGCCTGTAAGACTAACACCAGGCCCTTCCCAGGGTTACAGATGTAGGGAAGGAGTCTAAAAATACAGTGTGGTGTATGCGCGCGTGTGTGTGTGTGTGTGTGTGTGTGTGTGTGTGTGTGTGTGTGCGTGCATGTGGTTGTCAACACAACTAGAAATCAGTCCCCTTCATGAAATTCTCCTCACTGATCCTGTGCCTCTGAGATTCTTCTAAAGTGTTCTTTGCCTTGGAAGGGTTTGGGCTCCTCCAGGACAGGATCCAGATTGCAGGATCCTCTCTGCTCACCTCAGAGGCCCTGCACCTGGAGAGAGACACAGCAAGCCTGACAAGAACTGTCGCACCCTTTAAGGTCTTCTTGACCTGCTTTTACAACTCATCTGGTCATGAGAACCCGGGAAGGGCTGGTATCACAACCTCCTTTTACAAATAGGTCAATCGCAGCCAAGAAAGGTAAAGAGGCATCCAGTGTGGTAACTACTTGTCAACAAAGCCCAGGCGAGAACCTGACTCCACCAGTCCCTGAGCACTAGGCTGCCCTGAGCAGCATTGTGTAGCCGCGGCCTGGGGTTAACATCTGGACACTGCCTTGCAGCTCCACCCCCAACACTGCTCCAGATGCCTGAGATCAGAGTGGACCAGCCAGGCAGTGGGGAAGACCAAAGAGGTGTGCACAACTACCTTTGATGACAAAGGCTTCTGACAGCAGCCGCATCTGATACAGGGGCTTGTTCTCCACGGACATGTCATCGATCCCGGCCCGGGCATACATGCTGACGGCGTCCCGGTATGAGCCCTCCACATAATGCAGTTTGCCCAGGATCAGCATGGCCTCACGCATGTACTGTGGCTGAAAGGACAAGGACGTGTTAACAAGTTTCCACTCCAAAGCTCCTATCCCTCTCCTACTGAGCCACAAGCCACGACTTGCACAAGACCCTGTTCAGAACTCTTCCTCCTCCTCCAGGCAGTCTTTCATGATGCCTGTGCTCCACTGTCTCCACAGCCAAGTCCACAGACCACTGACTACACTGTGGCTCTTAACAGAATGCTTAGACTATCCCTAGTTGCTTCTTGTGTTGACTTCAGGCAGCTATAGAATTGGGCCCTGTCTTCTCTCTCCTGAAGCCCTCACAACGCTCTGATCCAGGCTAGACCCACCCCCATAAATTAAGTACTTATTCTGAATACTTGGGGGCAGATAATGAGCCAAATTTTATGGAGCCCAAAATTTATAGTGTGTGTGTGTGTGTGTGTGTGTGTGTGTTAGGTAAAATTAGAGAAATTATGTAAAAGCCTTTAGAAAGAGCTCATGAGGACCCTGAAGCTGTCACCTATGTCACCTAGATTCCTGCAGCAGATCCTTTGGAAGGGGAAGCAGCCACTTTAGCAGCACAAGACAGGAGGTGAGGGCCTGCTGGGCCACCATCCTCTTCAGAAGTAGGGTTAAGTGCAGAGCCCGGGAGACCCAACATACCAAACCCTGCCTCTCTTTGTATGCAAATCTCCACCCACTTAGAGGGCTCAAGGCCTCCTGGGGAACTCAGCTGCTCCCTGCTTAGCCCTGGCCAAGCTGCCTGGCAGGGCAAGTGCTCACTGCCAAATCACCCAGTACCTCCAACTGAGAGCTGAGCTGGGTGCCGGAGCCTCTAGTGCACTGCTGTCTGTCTCTTCTGCCCCCTCAGAAGGGCTGCCTGCACTCAGGAGCGGTCCGGTGAGATCTTCATTAGTCTGAACTTTAGTGCTAGACAGGAGTCTACTCTGAGATCTACCTCCGGGCGGCTTTTGCTACAGCCTTGTGCACAACTAGCCTTAGGCCAGGCTCTGGCCATTGCCCTTGATCCGAGGGCACCGACCACTGTAAGGCTCCCTGGAGATGCAGCTAAGCTCTCCCACTGGCTGGAGACTCCCAGTCTGCACTGGGTAGGTAGGTCGGGGAATCTGTGATCCCAGGAGAACCTCTTCCATGCTTATCACTATCGTCCTTCTAAGGGGCCAAGTAAGAGAGACAGGGAGAGACCAAGTCAGGCCCTGTGGAAGCCAGACTTCCATTCTCCATCCCCAAGAGGTTTTGGTGAATTCCTATCCTTCATTGCCTTTGTTCACTCAGAACCTATGCCTGTCCAGATTGTCATCTAGTCCCTCAGCCCCACCTCCTTCTGGAAGCCTCCTCAGTCCCAGGAAGCTCCCTTCTGTGAAGTTCCCACAATGCCTTGCGATGCCTACACACCTATTCTGTTCTCAAAGGCTGATTTTTAAAAAGCCATTTGTTAGTTTCCCCCAAGAAGCCACCTATGTCCCCAGCCAGGGTAACACATCCCCAGCAGGATCCGGCCCACGGAACTTCTCAACTGTGTCTTTGCCTTTCCACATGCAGTGGTCTCAAGCTACAGGCTCACTGCCCACCCCCGCCCCCAGCCCCATCTTCCTTGTGGTGAAGGAGAGATAATAACACCCATTCCCTGCCTCCCATGGCAGGGAGGCCAAGGGCATTAACAGGGCAAAGTCTAGAACACAGCTCTGAACTGCCTGAGAGAGAAGCGAGATAAAAACAGGCCACGGGCAGTGATTATGACTCTGCTCATGGGTGATTGGGCACAAAGACTCGGAAGGACACACTCAGGCCATAAAGAGTGGGTGTTGCTGTTGGCAGATCCCTGTGGACTAATAACAGTGTACAACAGGGCAGCCAAACACTACAGGGACAGTGTCCTTCTCTCTTATGGAGCAATGCTAATCACATAGTTCCACCGCTATGCTGTGATTTCTCCAATGTCTCCACTTGGCAACATTAAATGTCAGCGACCTTGTGGCTGAATTTCAAGTCTTTTTAAAATTCTGTCGACCTAGCCAGTCAGGATCATACATCCTGGCCAAGTAGCAGGTTGCCTGCAAGAATGCCTCGGCTTAGGATAAAGATCCTTCTGCTAAGGAGATCTTTAGCCACCAGTCACTGTATTGTCCCAAAGGTGCTCAATAGGAAATAACAGAGGAGACCGGCTCACTCTGAGAGTGAAAGCCCTCGAAGCTGTCCTTCGACCGGCCCAAGTCTCTTAGTCATTATTTTACTCCCACTCCAGGTCTTTGGGCGTCTCAAGAGCTTGAGATGTCACAGTAAGTGGAACCATGTTTGCTAAGTGGTCACCTCTCTCGGGCCACATAAGTGTGGGCTAAAGGCATCGTAAAACGTACGTAGGAAGCCTTAATGAGATGTGGCAGTTCTGGAGCCCAGTGGATAGTAGAAGCTAGGGCAGTGGCTTATGGTCTCTGATCTCTACAGAACTGGGCAAGATGGGACCTCAGGAATCAGATTGTAGGTCCTGATTAAAGGAGGAGGCACCTCGCCTCGGGACTGCCCTCCCGCCTTTTCTCCACATCCATCAGAGCTACTGGGGTACTCCAGAATCCACCTGCTGCCCAGAGAGCCCTGCTCTGCCCTGACCTCGAAGTGAGACAAACCGAAGACTCACCGGCAGCTTCCCGTTGTTCAGGATGCTGCTTAGGTGGTCCTTGGCTTGGCTCAGCCTGGTGTCGGTCTTCTCCAGCAAAGGGATGGAGTCTTTTATTTTGTCATGGTTGTCCTTCAGGCACTGTTCCAGAAGGGCCTCCGCTAGCAGCAGTTTCCCAAAGTCATCTGAAAAGCAAGACAAGGATCCTTGATGCGTAGTAGATATCCTGAGCCCCAAGCCACCCCTACCCAGCACACGATGGCTCAAGAATGGGAAAATAAAAGTGTATTTTCCATAAACTTAAATCGTCTTTGAGGACTGAAGGGAGTTCTAACCCAGTCCGGGTGACAGAGCGAGAAGTCATGGAGAAACAAAAAGCACCCACCCACTCCAACCACGGAAGGGGCGAACTGTGTGGTGAGGGCTTCGGAAGCCATTTCATGCTCTCCTAGTTTCTGAGGTTGCGTTAGTAGACTTGCCCCATCTTAAGGGACTTTAGCGTGGCCTGGGATGACCTAGCAGCCAAAGAGCGAATGTGCCATGTACGTTTCCTGTGTAGCAAGACAATTCATTTTCAAGAGTTCTCTCCAACTCGGAGCTGGAGAGAACAAGCTTAACACTTGTCAAATAGCTTTATACTACCTGCTTGTGAGTCTCCAACAACAATGAAATTGTTGTCATTACAACATTTCTGCTACTTGTGACAAGCGCGCGCACACACACACACTCACACACACACTCACACACACACACTCACACACACTCACACACACACACTCACACACACACACACTCACACACCAGGGGAGCCAGGTATTTGGGATGCATTACCTAAAGTCCAACAGTCTCATGAGGTTGTGCTCACTGCCTGCCCATCACTCAGAAGAACAATTCAATGGATGGGCCTAACAAATACCTGTCAGGTGAGTCAGACCTTCCAGCTTTCCAGAGCGGAAGCCAATAGGTTGGGGAGCTACGCCAGTTCCCATAGTATCTCTAGGAGCATTTGCTCTGTTCCACCTTTTCCCAGTGCTTTCAGCTGCCACACTACTCTCCGAGAATCTACTGAGCCATGGCTCAGTCCCGAGGCAGTATCTGCAGCCCTCCTGTGAGGCTCTCCCTCCCTAACACCAAGCAGCCCTAGACCTGAATCAAGCCACAGGGTTTGGCCCCCGAGGAAGCATCATCAGATCCTTTGCTGCCAACCTTGGGATTTTAAAAATCAATTTTGAGGACTTGCCTTTACAAGTACCCCTTTCCAACTATCAATAAGTTGAAGAAACTTCTAGAAGGGGCTACTTGGCAACATCCTACAGAATGTCTTTGCAAATGTGTAAAAGAACTCATAATTCCTCACACAGCAGCATTACACTAGCAAAAACAGCAGAGAGGCTTTATGTCCATCGATGGGTGGCTAATTAAAATTCTGTATGTCCATAAGAAAGGGCATCCTGAGTCACAATGGACTGCAGGTGTTTTGTATGTGCAACTGTGGGAAGAACTTCAAGCTAAGCTGGTAACAGAGTGTGGAAAAGGCAGGCAGATCTCTGAGGTCACCCTGGTCTACATAGTGAGATCATGGTGAGGCCCTGTCAAAAGAAGGAAGCAAGCAAGCAGAGTCATGGTACTGACACCCTTTAATCCCAATAGCAGCACCAAGATCTCTGCAAGTTCCGGGCTAGCCTAGTCTAATATTAAATTCTTGGCCAGCTAGAGATCCTGCCTCATTTAAAAAAAAAAAAAAAAAAAAAAGGAGGGAAAGAAAAAGGCAGCGCGCACAACAGTGCCAGCAGTCGCAGAAGGCGACCTTCAATTTCCAAATCTCAGCCGGAAGTGCCTGGGAGAGCAAGGATGCGTCATCAGCCGCAGCTCCATCCAGAGCCCTGTACCTCTGCAATTGTGACTCGGCTTGGCCTCGGAAAACCCACAGCAGGGTTCCAAGCCAGCTCCAGGGAACAGCCTGCGTCGCTCGCCGGCTCGCCGGTCTCCTCCGGCGAGAGCCCCGCCCTCCGCTCCAGATCCTCTCCCTGGGCAGCTTAACTCACTACCTCACCTCGGCCAGCCAGCCGTTCACCTAGCCCTCCCAGAACTACAGGCCCTGATCTCAGACACCGTTCATGACAAGGGAGACTTGGGAGCCCCTTTCCACAAACCGGAGTGCCATTTGAACCCGCGCCGCCCAGGGCGGTGTGCAGCAGCGCGGTCTCGGGCTTGTGACACCTCCAGGTGTGGGAAAACTTGAGTGAACGTGTAGAAACTACACAAAGCAATGTTAAATTCGCTGGATAGAATGATTTATTAAAAAATCGGAAAGAGGGCGCAGAATTTTGCATATTTTTTCTTTCTCGGTTTTTTTTTTGGGGGGGCAGATAGGAGACAACCAAAAAAACCCCCGCTCTCGAAGTCTGTTTGATGAGCACTGCTCTGAGCTCTGAGGGAGTAGCACTGTGAAGGGTCACCGATATTTGCCATGAGCCCACTAAATGTCAGGCATTTATTATATAATCTTATTTAACCTGCACAGTCCTAAAAGGTAGATAGTCCCATATCAGTTCGTGAAGATTAGCGATTGTGTTAGGGTCAGGCAAACAAGAATGTCTCTCCCGCATCTCCTTCACAGCAGACAGCTTGATAACTTAAAAAAAAAAAAAAAAGTAAAGTTATTTAATGTGTTACTCATTGGTCTGGCTTGTGGCAGTTTGAGGACAACCTGTGAGAAGTCCTTTGTGTCTCACCTTTCACCTCCTAGGTACAAGGATGGAACCTCGGTCATCGGGAAGCACCTTTAGCCCCTGCCGCCTCTGAGAGTTTAAACAAAGATCTTGGGTGACTAATCTAAAAGTAAATCCCACAGAAGGGTTAAGCAGAGCTCCTCACTACAAGGGCAGGCAGGACTGCTGTGTGTGGTGCTAGGGTTGGTACTGAACAAGCTTCTACCAGAGCCACCCCTGCAACCCCTCTGGCTGTCATATTTCCTGTCTCCTCTACTAAATCAGTGGGTTTAGGGGGCTCATTCAGCAGGAGGCAGAATTCCCTCTGCTTCCTTAGCTGAGCCATCCCTTTTCCCTTCCTTCTTCCTAACCTACTGTGCTCCTGATAAAGCAGTGAAACTCACGGGCCTCTGGGAATTCCAACTCCTGAGTTTTCAGTTGTTAAGTAAGAGTCTGCGTGAATCAGCTTACTCCTGTTCTCCCAACAGCCAAACCTGCTCCCTGTCCAGGTCTGGATCAGAGGACAGCTCCTCTTGTCAGGGTTATGAAGAAGTCTTCCTGACAGGTCCATGGAGCACACCCCCAGCCCCCACGCAGTGCTTGCCCTTAGCAGAGTGGCCACCACCTCTCTGAGTGCTTGTGGCCACTCAGGACTCTTAAGCTCTCAAGTGACAAGTTCCAACACTTCCCCTGGAGGCTACCACCTCCAACCGTGCCCATTTGCCACTAGGAAGTGTAGATCAAGTCAGCCCTCTCTCTCCTCCACACCAAACAGGCAAAGGGAGGCTTCTCTCCCTCACAGGCTTGCAGTGACTGGGGCTTTCCAAGCATAGACTTGGGAGAAGGTGAGAGAGGCCACCTGCCTCACACACTTAAACTGCAGCTGTTTAAGGCAGTCTTCCGGCTTTACAAAAATAAATAAATCATTCAGCTGATAAAAACAAGCCAAAGGAAGATGGCGGTTTTGAGCAGCAATTATGGTCGTAAGGTTATATTTTTAATAGGTTCCTTTAAAATAAATTTTCACTGAAATAATAAAGCAAGAGAGAGATATGGGCTGAGGAACAGCCTGAAAAATGGTTGTTAATGATGGACATCAAGATGGCTTAGCAAGTAAAGAAGCTTGCTGCTAAATCTAGCAAGCTGTGCTTGATCCTAAGGACCCCGTGGTGGGAGGAGAGAGTGACTTTTTGAGCTGTTCTCTGACAAGAGTGCATGCGTGACACCCCCCCAATACACACACCACACAAATAAAATGAAATGTAAGTTAATTTATTAAAAAGATTGTTCATGAGCTCATGAAAGTTGGCTGATAATAGATGGGGTTCCTTCTCTCTTCTAAAAGTATTTTGTAAATGTTTCATAATAAAGTGTTCATGTCAGCTCAAGCAAACGTTTTCATCTTGCTTGTCAACCTAAGTTAGGACCCCAGAACCTACACGGTGGGAGGAAAAAGTGACTTCCTGTCAGTTTCTAACTTTCACAAGAACGGTCTGGCTCAAGTACACCTGCCCCAAATAAAATAAATAAAATGGGGAAAGTGGTTTTAAAAAATCAAATCAAAATACTGGGACGGGTTTGTTTCCACACAGCTTCAATGCCAGGCTGGGCTGTGCAGTTCTTGGCACTGGGGCTCACCAAATCACCAGATGTGAGTCTGAAGAACACACACAAAGATAGTAACTACCTCCCCCATGGGAGGAGCAGCCTATTCAGACTAGAGAAGGCCTGGGCTGGGCTGCATTTGCTCCTTCAGCCAACCTGCTCAGGAGCCAGCTCCTCCCCCTCTGCATCTTCTGGAGTCTCCTTCTGATGTCCCTCTAAGTCTCCATAGAAAGCTCTGACACAGTAGGACCTCAGGGCCTCGTGGAATGTGGATGTTTGGGGTTCGGCCACTCCCAGCCCCCTTAGTTCCTTCTGTCCTTTTCCTCCCTATGTCACCATCAGGTCAGCCACTGCAAGAGTCTGACAGGACACGTGAGGTCCTAATGTTCTAGGCTAGAGAGATGGCCCAGTGGTTGCAGGGAACCCAAGGATTAAAGCCCTTCTTCCTACCTCTATGGGCACATCCATTCATGTCCACACATCCACGTGCGTAATTAAAATGCACAAAAAAATTCTTTTTAATTTTTTTTTTGGGTCAGGGTCTCAGTATGTACTATGCACTATCTGACTTGAAAGTCGCTAAGTAGCCCAGGTTGGCCTTGAACTTATAGAGGTCCTTCTGCGTCTGCCTTCTCTCCAGTGCTGAGATGTGGTGTGTGCCACCATAGCCACAAAAAGATAAAAAGATTCTCCTTCTTAGATGGCAGTTAGGGGGATGAGCACCAGCATTATATTTTTCCCAAAAGAGGTTCCTACTCTGAATAACTTCAGAATCCAGAGAAAGAGAAATAACTGTCCATCCAAAAATTTTGCTCTTGCATGCTCTGGGCACTATTTGCCTTCCTTCCTCTTGTGGTGTGGTTGTTGTTGTTGTTGGTGGTGATGGTGGTTGTGGTGGTGGTGGTGGTGTGTGCATGTGCACAAAGTGTATGTTGTGTAGGTTGGAATTGTGTATCTAAATTTAACAATAAGAGAAAAGTCTCCCACAGAGCTGTGCAGAGGAGGCCATCTGTTTTTACTGGTCAGCCGTGTTGTCGTTGCCCATGTGGTGTCCCTGTGTCCATTCTTGTCCTTCTATCCCTGTGCTCCCCTTACCCCCACACCGTCAAAGACAAGTCAAAACCCAAGCTCCAGGTCCCTCCTCATAGCAAGTGCCAGCTCTTCGGCAAGGACAAGTGCACAAATGAACACAGGCTCTACCCACATACACATCATGTGACCTCTGCACCTCGGTGTCCCCATACCGACCCTCCTCACGGGTTGTCAGCAGGACGTTAACCAATGCTGTGCCTGCTCCCAAAGGTGTTCCGTGGAAGACGGTCCCACTAGGAGTGGGAAACATGGCATTTATGTTTGAACCTTGCTTTCACTTCACACTGGATGATCACATTAAGAATCTGCAAAGTCCCGAAAGGTTTTGTTGGTGGTAGTTACTGTGGGTGCTGGGCATTATTAAACCTAGGGACTCTGCCGCTTAGCTCCATGGGATTTTTCTTTTCATCCTTCATTTTTCTTCCTTTCCTTTTTTGTTTCTGAGGAAAAAAATGCACCAATACACACAAAGCCCAGACTGGCAACAAACTCAAAACTGCCCCGTGCCTTTGCCTCCCATTTGATAGGACACAGGATACCATGTTTAGCAGTCCTGCAGTCTGCTTTTAAAGCCCGTCTTTGAATCCGTTCTTCTCTCACCTTTCGGACTCCCTGACCTTTTTCCTCCTGGGATACTGATTAGCTAAGTGCTGAGCCTCCCCGGAAGCTCTAAAGAAGAATGTAGGAAAGCAAGCCCACGGGCCACGGGGATAGAAGGAAGCTCTGCTTCCTGTCTGAGGCCCAGCACCTTGCTCTGTGGGGCCAGCTCACTCATATTCCTACACGAGGGGTACAAGGTACCAACACTTGAGTGTTCCCCACTCTCACCAGCCCAGAAGATTCCTGTACATTTCCTGCTGGTGCCCTGGAACAGGGAGGAACTGACAGTTGCCTCCTCTACCATGCTCAGACTTCTTGGCCTCCTGGGGTTCTGCACCCAGGACTTTCCGTGGGCAAACAAACCTTGCCCTTCCCAAATACCAGGTAGGTCTATTGCCAAGTCTGCAACTACTCTGAAGCCTGCTGCCCTTCCTCTGAGCTCTACAGTCTAAGCCACAACTGCCTACCACCCTGCCTCCTACCCATTCTGGGTGCTCTGCAAGGTATGCATCTTTGAGAGAACATAGCACCAAGGAAAAGAGGTACTCCGAATCTCGAGTTCAGATTTCACAACTTAATTGGCTGATGAAGTTATTCACCTATACATAGAGCAAACACAGCAAACAGCACTATATCAACCAGGGTATGACTGTTGCTGTAATCATCCCATCACTCCCACAGAGGCGTCCTGGGCTGGGTAGTTTTGGAAAACTCTTTATATCCAGACCTATTCTCTACCCTCTTCGGAAAAGGTGGGTGTGTACACGCGGTGGGCTCTGAACGTCTCTTGAGGCAGAGAGCAAGACACCCGAACAGGATCTGGGTCTGAGACTGGGCGGGGTTCTTTCTCCACCCCATCAGGGTGCTTTCCCGCCCCAGCACAAGAGCCCAGCCCAGCTAAACCAGCCCTGCTGCTAAAGCCACAGGCTGCCAGGAATGGATGGGGCCGGTGTCCGCCACTGGTGAAGAAACCGAGGCTTACCGGCCTCTTCTCCGACCTACCCAATGCTCAACAAACACCTCGGTCTAAGTCTGCTGTGGACGGAGCTTGGTCTCAACTTTATTTGAGGGGAAAATAAGAGAAGACACAGAGGAACAAATTTAACACGAGGGAGTTTCAGCAGTTTAGGGAGGCAAGGGTCCGGTCCAATGAACTTCTCTGATACCCACAGAAACCTCCATTTCACGGTTGGGTACCCACGTGACCTTAAAAGGCAGAGAGCACAAACTTTTCTTTCTCTCTCTTCTCTTCAAACACCCAATATGCAAAGCGATTTTTCTCTTGGGACAGACGACTTTCCTAACAGCCTCTGCAAGCTGAAGGTAGCGCCCAGCGCCGGCTCGGGACGGTCGGTCGAGTCGCGCTTCCCGGACGAGGCTGTGCTTTTCGCGCGCTCGCTCCGGGTGAACCTGCCCTTCCCTCACTCACCGGTGTCCAGGGAGGTGAACCTGCCGCTCGGGCTGTTTCGCCGGTTGCTACTGCCGCCGCCGGAAATGCCCAGCATCTGCAGATGCCGCACCAGCTCGAACATGCGGTCCCACTGGCCCTCGGCGCGGCAGCGCTCCATCTCGCTCTCCACTTTCAGGTGGGTGCCGTGCGCGCCCTTCGCAGCCATCTTCGAGCAGGGGCTGTCATGGGAGGTGCGGCAGAAGAATGAAGACCGGGCCGGGGGCGGCGTCCAGGCTGGGGCGCACTTTCCAGTAGGTTCGACCGGAGTGCAGACGGCATCCGGGGCCCCGGTGGCAGAAGGGGCCCGGGTAGCGGCGGGGAGCCCGCAGCAGCAGCAGCGGCTGCAGAGCCCAGCGCACCGCCCGGAGCCTCTGGACTGGGGCTGCGGCTGCGCGACCCCGAGGCGTCCAGAAGCAGCCTCCGCCGCCGCTGAAGCAGCTCCTGACGCTGCTGTCGTCGCCTGTACTGCAGCTGCTGCCACAGCCCCCGCCCCGAGCCTGGGCGTCTCCAACAGCGGAGCCTCCCCGGACTATGGCTCCACCCCCAAATGGGCGTGGCTATCCCCCTCCGGGCCCGGCGCGCGAGCGGCCAGCGAGGCCACAGAAGCCAAGCGCGCGCAGGGCGATCTCGGCCAGCCCTCCGCCGGCCCCCCGCCGCTGGCTGAGTGCTCACTTTAATGCTGCGGAGAGCCCGGGCGCCCGGGGGCGCCTCGCTCCCCGTTCCCTCCCATCCCGTCAGGACTCTCGGCCTGGGGTCCTCCGCCCGGACCACCCGGCTTTGTGTGGTGGCCCCGTCACCGCCACAGCCTGCGGCACGTCACAAATCTGAGGAGCGGCCGGCGGGACAGCCGTAGTCCCGGGCTCTCGGGGATCCCGGCCGGATGCAAAGCGCCGCGCCCGCGGGGCTGCTGACAGACAGGCGGGAGCAAGTCCTGAGCTCTTTGGACGTCCCCAACTCCGGGAGGGCTTCTGTTTGTTTTAACTTCGGAACTCCTCTTTCCACCGGACTCCCTACTCTGGCTTCTAAAAGAGGATCTCAGCTGCTTTTCCATTTACTGCTACTTCGTTTTTCGTCTAAAGACTGACTGGTCAGAACTGCAGGGAGTGCCCGACTCCACTCAGCTTGGCTCTAAGGCCAGCGGTGCCCAGAAGTTCAAAGGACCCAGGGCGGGGCTTGGAGGGAGGAGCCCCGACAACCCGGCTGGAAGGCAAGCGTCGTGACCCCGCCCTCGGCGAAACTGAAGCTGTCAATCCTGCCTGGGAATTGAGGATGTAGCTCAAACCACAGCCAACACTGAAAAATCCCCTGGGCCTGTACTTCAGTCACTTCTTGTGAAGTCCAGTCTGAAAACTTTCTAGGATCATAGGGTTAAGGCAACCTTTTCTGTAAAAAGTTCGAGAAACTGACCGCTGCTTCCTACCTCTCCTGGAGGTCCTTCTACTCCCTGCCCCTCGTTGCCCTGGAAATTCACAGCTTCAAGTTTCGGAACAGATCTAAGGGCAAGCTTTTTGGGTTTATCAGAGCACAGGCTCCAGCCGCCCATCATCAGGGCCGGTCCCTATCAAAACCGCAGCTATTCCGTTTGACCTGAATGAAGCCCCTTCCTTTCTCCCTGGAAAGGCAAGATTCCCCGCCCCGTGCGCAGAACCTGGCGTTCTGCAGAACTAGGTTTCACCGAGGCGGCGGGGGTGGGGTGGGTGGGGGATGTGAGGGGGCAGAAAGAGTGAAAGACTGACTTGGGCGTCCTGAGAATGCACTTTGAATTTACCTAGACAGATTGTTTGTGGGAGCTATCCCTGGGGCCAGAGCGAACAGCAGGATTGACAGAAGGGGGGAGGGTAGACTGACAGAAACCGGAAACCCCCTCTTTTCTTCCCACTCCTTTGTCAACCACGGCGGCAAATACTAGGGGACTGGCTGAAGAGAGCATTGTTACTTGTCTATTTGACCTTGTCATTAAGTTGAGTTTGGGCACAGGGAAGGCCACGGAGTTCACGCTTCAAATACAAAGCAAGTGTTCCTCCACGTGCCTGATCACGGCTCAGCCTTTTTTCCAGCAAAGCCAAGTCCCTCATCTTCTAATCACCAACATTTTGTTCCAAGAGAGTGAAAACCTAAAGGGAAAAGAATAAACAAAACAGTCTGAGCTGTGACAATTACACCTGCTGAGATAAAAGGCAGACAACAAACCGGAGTCTGTTGGATGTGGTGGTCCACGCCTGCTGTCATGGCATTTGGAAACTAAAGGCAGGGGCATTAAAAAGGATTCAGGGTCAGCCTGAGATACAGAGCAAGATTCTTTTTGAAAGGGGTGTTATTATTTTTTAAAGTAATCTTGAATCTCACAGGTGAGAATTTAGGATAAATTCTAGTCAACCCTTATGCCAGCTTCCCAAAGCTACCACACAGCATCGTGGTAGCCTCCCAATGATTTTATTGCTTCTCATGGAGAGGAAGAGCTTTGACCCTAACATTCTCACTAGTGTTTCTAAGAAAGAAAATAAAGTTTGTGGGGGGAAGTAAGGGAGTGGGGGCAGGTTGGTGTCTTGTTTGAGACAGGTCTCACTATGTTGCCCTGTGTGGCCTGGAACTCACCATGTAGAACAAGCATCCTGGATGCTGGTGATGAAGGTGTGCACCTCCACAATGAACAAGTGTGTGTCTTTTAGTGGGCAACAGAAGGCAGGAGGAGTGAAAGCTGCCAGAAGCTCTGAAGCTTCGGCAGCATCGAGAAGGCTCTTGACTGCATCGTCAGAGCTTACCCTAGACCTAGAGAGAGTTTTCTTCCCCAACTGTGAGAAAGACTAGCAGGACACTGATAATAGGTATGAAGGGCTCAGCCAGATCTCTCATATACTCGGATCTTGAAATGTTTATGATACTGAAGTAGGCCCCAAAACATACAGTACTGGAGAGCTAATTCTAACTCCCCCAAAGCCTTGGATCCACTATGGAAGGGTTACTAGGGACTTGGTTAGGTCAAATTAACAACACAGACATTTCAGTAAAGGTGGCATCATGCTGCCTGCACTTGTAAGAGTCAGAAACCCTTGTAACTGCCTTTTCTCTAGTTTGTCTGGGACCCTTTGGGGTGCCTGGTTTTCTAGAACAAAGGGTTTGCCTCCACAAAATAAAACTTGCCTTTCCTTATAGATTAACCTGCATGTGGCACTTTTGGCTCCTCTCTGAGCTAAAGAAGTAGGAGGGCGGCTCAGTCTTACCAAACTCCTTTGCAGGAGTCAAGAAAAGGTCCACCACAGTGAGCAAGAAGAGAGTCCCAGGGACACTGTAGCCCTTGGGTTCTTGGGTGGGCACTTGAGAAAAGGAGAGGGACACTCCAGAGTGTCCGAGACATAGAAACCGTGTTGATTTCCTCTAGAGAAGACAAATGGAACTGTCGAGGGTTTTGTTGTTGTTCCTCGTTTATTTTTAATCAAAAGAGACACCATGAAAAGCAAGGCACATGACAACTGTGAAACTCTGGGACCTCATACTGACATCTGATTGGGCCCTGGAAGCACGTGGAATGAGCATTTTTTTTTTAATTAGACACTCTCTGTATTTAAGTTTGAAATGTTATTCCTTTTCCCCAACCCATCCTCCCTTCCCCTCCACTTGTCTTCACAAAGGTGTGCTCCCTCTAATCACCCTCTTCACCTCAGTGCCTTGGCATTCCCCTACATTGGGAAAATGTGCCCTGCCTGGACCAAAGGCCTTTTCTCCCATTGATGCCGGACACTGTTATCTTCAGCTACATATGCAACTGGAGCCATGGGTCTCTCAGTGTGTACTCAGTGGTTGGTGTTTTAGGCCATGGGAGTTGTGGAGGGTTTGGTTGGTTGATAATGTTGTTCTTCCCATGAGGTTGCAACCCCTTTCAGCTCCTGCAGTCCTTTCTTTAGCACCTTCATTGGGGTTCCCGTGTTTAGTCTGCAGGTTAGCTGCAAGCATGCTTAGCTGTATCTGTATGACTTGCCAGAGCCCCTGAGGGGGCATTTCTATCTGGTTCCTGCCAGTAAGTACTTCTTGGCATCAGCAATAGTGCATGGGTTTGGTGACTGCATATGGAGTGGATCCCCAGGGGAGGAAGCCTCTGAATGATCTTTTCTTCAGTCCCTGTTCCTCTATTTGACCTTGTTTTGTTCTCCCTCCTAAGGACTGAGACATCCTTCCTTCTTTTTGAGCTTCATAAGGTCTGTGAATTGTTTCTTGGGTATTCAGAGCTTTCTGGGGCTAGTATCTGCTTATCAGTGAGTGCATACCATGAGTGTTCTTTTGTGACTGGGTTACCTCACTCGGGATGATAGTTTCTAGTTCCATCCATTTGCCTAGGAATTTCATAAAGTCATTGTTTCTTTTCTTTTTTAAAGATTTATTTATTTCATGTATGACTACACTGCCGCTGCCTTCAGACACACCAGAAGAGGGTATCAGATGTCATTATAGATGGTTGTGAGCCATCATGTGGTTGCTGGGAATTGAACTCAGGATCTCTGGAAGTGCAGTCAGTTCTCTTAACTGCTGAGCCATCTCTCCAGCCCTAAAGTCGTTGTTTCTAAAAGATGAGCAAGTACTTCATTGTGTAAATGTACCACAGTTTCTGTATCCATTCCTCTGTTGAAGGACATCTGGGTTCTTTCCAGCTTCAGACTACTATAAATAAGGCTGCTATGAACATGGTGGAGCATGTGTCTTTGTTAGATATTAAAGCATCTTTGGGGTATATGCCCAGGAATGGAATAGCTGGGTCTTCAGGTAGTACTATGTCCGATTTTCTGAGGAACTGCCAGACTGATTTCCAGAGTGGTTTTACCAGCTTACAACCCCACCAACAGTGGAGGAGTGTTCCTCTTTCTCCACATCCTCTCCAGCATCTACTGTCATCTGAGTTTATCTTAGCCATTCTGACTGGTGTGAGGTGGAATCTCAAAGTTGTTTTGATTTGCATTTTCCTGATGACCAGAGATGTTGAGCATTTCTTTAGGTGCTTCACGGCCATTTGATATTCCTAAGTAGAGAATTCTTTGTTTAGCTCTGTACCCCATTTTTAAATAGGGTTGTTTGATTCTCTGGAGTCTAATTTCTTGAGTTCTTTGTATATATTGAATATTATCCCTCTATCAAATGTAGGATTAGTCAATCTGTTGGCTGTCATTTTGTCTTCTTGACAGTGTCCTTAGCCTTACAGAAACTTTGCAATTTCATGAGGTCCTATTTGTCAGTTCTTGATCTTAGAGCATAAGCCATTGATGTTCTGTTCAGGAAATTTTCCCCAGTACCTATATCTTCTAAGCTTTCCCCACTTTTTCTTCTAATAGTATCAGTCAGTGTACCTGGTTTTATCAAAGAGATTTTTGATCCACTTGGATTTGAGCTTTGTACAAGGAGAATAAGAAAGGATTGATTTGCATTCTTCTGCATGCTGACTGCCAGTTGAATCAACACCATCTGTTGAAGTGGTTGTCCTTTTTCCATTGAATGTTGTTAGCTCCTTTGTCAAAGATCAAATGACCATAGGTGTGTGGGTTCATTTCTGGGTCTTCAATTCTGTTTCATTGATCTGCTTATCTCTGTACCAATACTGTTGCAGTAAATATAAAAAATATTAAATCGTTTTTTCTCTTTACCGGCCCTGAGGTCTCACTCCTCAGGCCTGATTTTAGTTAGGAGCTGTGCACACCTCTGGAGCCCAGTCTGAGCTGCCACCACGGCCCAAATTATCTGTGCAACTCCCTTCTCTGGCAGTTTTCTACCATCTGTTTTCTGCCTCTGTCCCGGGATGTTTCTGTACCCCAAATCCCATATAAATACAACTCTACAGCCTGATTGCTTTTCACTCAGGTTTATATATTCAACTCTCAATCCACAAACTCTCTACACAGCAAGACTGCATCAAATAGACAAAGATACAAACTGCCGTTCTATATGAGATATTAGACCTCTAAAATCCTTAATGATCATAGTTTTTTAACACCAATCAATCCCACCTGGGTCTAGCTGGTCCTTAGGAAGCTCTATGTTGCCACGATCTTCCCCCTCCGTTCTCTGACCTCCACAGACCCCTCAGTCCTCTCTACCTCCTCACCCCACCCAGTCACTGGCTTTCCTTTATTTTACTAATTAAAAGGGGAAGGTTCAGTTGGAGTCACTTGACAAGGCAGCCCTTCTCTGGGAAGTGGAATTAACATTAAAATACTAACAGATTCTGGACAATCTGCACAGTACCAGGAGGTTTTTATCACAGTTGCTTTGTAATATTGCTTGTCAGGGATGGTGATTCCCTGCCCCCTCCCCCAACTTCTTTTATTGTTGAGAATAGATTTTGCTATCCTTGGGGGGTTTTTTGTTTTTTGGTTTTTTTGCTGTTTTTGTTTGTTTGTTTGTTTTGTTTTGTTTTGGGTTTTTCTTTTTGTTCCAGATGAATTTGTAAATTGCTCTTTCCAACTCTATGAAAAATTGAGTTGGAATTTTGATGAAGATTGCATTGAATCTGTAGATTACTTCTGGCAAGATGGCCATTTTTACAATGTTGAGCATGGGAGATCTTTCCATCTTCTAAGATCTTCTTCAATTTCCTTCTTCAGAGATTTAAAGTTCTTGTCATACAGATCTTCCACTTCCACTTCACACCAAGGTATTTCATGTTGTTTCTGACTATTGTAAAGAGTGTCTTTTTCCTAATTTCTTTCTCAGCATGTTTATCCGTTCAGTAGAGTAAGACTACTGATTTGTTTGAGTTAATTTTATATCCAGCCCCTTTGATGAAGTTGTGTATTATCTGTGGGAGTTCTCTAATAAAATTTTTGGGGTCACTTAAGTATACTCTCATATCATCAGCAAATACTGATAGTTTGACTTCTTCCTTTCCAACTTGTATCCCTTTGACTTCCTTTTGTTGTCTAATTGCTCCGGTCAGGACTTCCAGTATTACGTTGAATAGGTAGGAAGATAATGGGCAGCCTTGTCTAGTCCCTGATTTTAGTGGGATTGCTTCAAGTTTCCCACAGTTAAGTTTGATGTTGGCTATTGGTTTGCTGTATATTGCTTTCACTATGTTTAGATGTGAGCCTTGGATTCCTGATCTTTCCAAGTCTTTTAACACAAAGGGGTGTTGAATTTTGTCAAATACTTTCTCAGCATCTAGTGTGATAAATGATCATGTGGCTTTTTTTTCCTTTGAGTTTGTTTATATGGTGGATTACATAGATGAATTTCTGTATATTGAACCATCTCTGCATTCCTGGGATGAAGCTTACTTGGTCATAGTGAATGATTATTTTGTTCTGGTCTTAGATTCGGTTTGCAAGAATTTTATTGAGTATTTTTGCATCAATGTTCATGAGGGAAATTGGTTTGGAAGTTTTCTTTCTTTGTAGGGTCTTTGTGTGGTATAGGAATGAGCATAATTGTGGCTTTGAAGAATGAATAGGTTAGTGTTCCCTCTGTTTCTATTTTGTGGAATAGTTTGGAGAGTACTGGTATTAGGTCTTCTATGAAAGTATGATAGAATTATGTACTGAACCCATCTGGTCCTGGGCTCTTTCTGCTTGGGAGGCTTTTGCTGACTGCTTCTATTTCTTTAGGTGTTATGGGACTGTTTAGATGGTTTATCTGGTCCTGTTTTAACTTTGGTATCCGGTATCTGTCTAGAAATGTGCCCATTTCCTCTAGATTTTCCAGTTCTATTGAGCTTTTGTAGTAGGATCTGATGATTTCTTGAATTTTCTCAGTTTCTGTTGTTAGGTCTCCCCTTTCATTTCTGATTTTTTAAGTTTGGATACTCTCTCTGTACCCTCTAGTTAGTCTGGCTAAGGGTTAATCAATCTTGTTGATTTTCTCAAAGAACTAGCTTCTGGTTTTGTTGATTCTTTGTATAGTTCTTTTTGTTTCTACTTGGTTGATTTCTGCTCTGAGTTTGATTATTTCCTGCGGTCTACTCCTCTTGGGTGTATCTGCTTCTTTTTGTTCTAGAGCTTTTAGTTGTTCTGTCAAGTTGTTAGTGTATGCTCTCTCCAGTTTCTTTCTGGAGGCATTCAGAGCTATAAGTTTTCCTCTTAGTGCTGTTTTCATTGCATCCCATAAGTTTGGATATGTTATGCTTTCCTTTTTGTTAAATTCTTAAAAATCCTTATTCTTTTTCTTGATTTCTTCTTTGACCATGTTATCATTTAGTAGAGCTTCCATGTGTATGTGGGCGTTTTGTTGTCTTTGTTGTTACTAAAGACCAGCCTTAGTCCATGATGATCTGATAGAATGCATGGGAGTAGAGTATTTCAGTCTTCTTATATCTGTTAGCCCTGTTTTGTGACCAACTATGTGGTCAATTTTGGAGAAGGTACCATAAGGTGCTGAGAAGAAGCTATAGTCTTTTGTTTTAGGAGGAAATGTTCTTTAGATGTCTGTTCATTCCAATTGGTTCATAACCTTTGCTAGTTTTGCTGTGTCTCTGCTCAGTTTCTGCTTCCATGATCTGTCCATTCATGAGATTGTGGTGTTGAAGTCTTCCACTATTATTATGTGTGGTGCAATATATGCTTTAAGCTTTAGTTGGGTTTCTTTTATGAATGTGGGTGCCCTTGTTTTTGGAGCATAGATGTTCAGGATTGAGAGTTCATCTTGATAGATTTTTTCCTGTGATGTGTAAAAGTATTCTTTCTTATCTTTTTTGATAATTTTTGGTTGAAAATATATTTTATTCGATACTAAAATGGCTACTCTAGCTTGTTTCTTGGGACCATTTGCTTGGAAGGTTTTTTTCCCAACCTTTTTACTCTGAGGTAGTGTCTATCTTTGTTTCTGAGATGAGTTTCCTGTATGCAGCAAAATGCTGGATCCTGTTTATATATTCAGCCTGATAATCTATGTCTTTTTATTGGGGAATTGAGTCCATTGATAAGCGATATTAAGGAATAGTGATTTTTTTGTTTTCTGTTATTTTTGTTGTTAGAGATAGAATTATGTTTGTATGATTTTCTGTCACGCGCCCACGCTTCCCGTCGATAGGAACAGGCGTGCAACAACCGGATTCTTCTGCGGACAACCTTTATTGTACAGCACTCTGAGTAGGGGATCTCTTGAGCAGGAAACTTCTCTCTGAGCCGGGGACTCCCTACCGGGGTCTACTGTATAGGCAACCTCTCATGTGCAGTCTCCCACGTGCGATCTCTCTGCCCAGTCTCTCTCCACGTGGGATCTCTCCGCAATCTCTCTTATCGGGTCCCTCTCCACGTGGGATCTCTCTGCCATCTCTCCACGTGGGGTCTCCCGCAATCTCTCCACTATCTTCCTCTCCTCCTCACGTGGGGGAGAAATGCACTGCTATATATGCCTAGGAGACTCGTGTTGCTACCTGACTGGTGCGCCCTCCAGTAACTTAATAGTATGCCCCGAGAGCGGGCTATGACGTATGTGGCGCATGCGCATTAAGTCTCTTGGCTGGGCAACAGCTCTGCTGAGTTCTCGGCGGGAAGCCGGCGCCATGTTTGGGTGTGGCACAAACGGCTCCCTACAATTTTCTTCTTTTGGTTTGCTTGCATAATTATTTTCTTGCTTTTCCTATGGTGTAGCTTCTCTCCTTGTGTTGGATTTTTTCATCTATTGTCCTTTGTAGGGCTGGATTTGTGAACAGATATGGTGTAAATTTGGTTTTGTCCTGGAATATCTTGGTCTCTCCATTTATGGTAATTGAGAAATTTGCTGGAAATAGTAACCTGGGTTGGTATTTGTGTTCTCTTAGGGTCTGTATGACGTCTGTCTAGGATCTTCTAGCTTTCATAGTCTCTTGTATAATTCTGATTGGTCTGCCTTTGTATGCTACTTGTCTTTTTTCCCTTACGGCTTTTAGTACTTTTTCTTTGTTTTGAACATTCAGCATTTTGACTATTATGTGTTGGGGGGAGTTTCTTTTCTGGTCCAATCTATTTGGAGTTTTGTAGGCTTCTTGTATGTTTATGGTCATCTTGTTCTTAAGGGTAGAGAAGTTTTCTTCTATGATTTCGTTTGAAGATATTTACTGTGCCTTTAGTTGTGAGTCTTCGCCCTTTTCTACACCTTATTATCCTTAGGTTTTGTCTTCTCATTGTGTCCTGGCTATCCTGGATGTTTTAAGTTAAGAACTTTGTGATTTTTGCATTTTCTCTGACTGTTGTGTCTAAGTTTACTATGTTGTCTTCTGTTCCTGAGAGCCTCTCTTTCATCTCTTGTAGTCTGTTGGTGATGCTTGCATCTATGACTCTTGATTTCTTTCTTAGGTTTTCTATCTCCAGGATTTTCTCTTTTTGTGATTTCTTTATTGTTTCTGTTTTCAATTCCTTCACTTGTTTGGTTGTGTTTCCCTACAGTTCTTTGAATGAATTTTGTGTTTCTTCTTTAAGGGCCTCTACTTGTTTACGTGTGTTCTCCTGGTTCTCATGTAATTGTTTAAGGGAGTTATTCATGTGCTTCTTGAATACTCCATAATCATGAAGTATGATTTTAAGTCTTTTTCTGGTGTGTTGGGAAATCCACTACTTGCTGTGGTGGGAGAGCTGGGTTCTGATGTTGCCAGGTTGTCTTGGTTTCCGTTGCTTGAGTTCTTGCACTTTCCTCTTGCCATCTTGTTATCTGTGATTATAGGTGATCTTGTTGTCTCTGACTGGAGCCTGTCTCTCCCGTGGGTCTGAGGACCCATGGGCTCAGGAGTGAGATTGCTCCTGGGTGTTTGGCTCTTTGTGGGCAGGCAGTGAATTCTGATGGCAGTAGCTTGGTTCTGTGTCTGTGGGCTCAGGTGGAAGAGCTCTTGTGAGGCTGTTCTGGGTGCCCAGCCGTCTGCGGGCAGGTCCTGAGTCCTGATGGTGGTCACCCAGCCCTCTCTCTGGGCTGGAAAAGGCACCACACTATCTGAGCTCTGGGAGTTCCCAGTGTTCCCGTTGGGGGTGTGTGGCAGGTTCACCCTGGGCTCAGGTGTGAGAGCGCTTGTGAGGCTGTTCTGGGAGCTCAGCCATCTGCAGGCAGGTCCTGAGACCTGGTGGTGGTCACCGGGCCGACAGTGAGTATCTTATTGACAATATTGTATCTATGTTAGCCAATAATTTGAAAGAATGCCTTTCAATATCTAGGGACATGTTCCCTTGTGGGATTAAGGGTAAAAATGTGACCTGGAACATTGTCACTTGTGACTTGCCCCTCCCAAACACCCACTCAGTTTCTGAGTCCTTTGGACTTTTTCAAAATATGCTGCCTGGTTTGGGAGGCCTGGCTGTGGGGATATTTCCCACTCTGGCTTCTGCTTGTATATTAAATCTCTTTATGGTTTGGAGCTACTCACAGAAGAAGGATAGCTAGAGCACCCCTGCTCCCTGGCCTGCTGAATGCTACTTACCTACTGTCAGCCTCCAAGGCTCTCCCTGGAGGTTCCTAGGACTCTCTTAACCAAAAGGAAAGATGGCCTCCAAAAGACCCTGACAGGAACCCATGATATTCTAAACCTTATTTTTAAATGAAATTCAGTCTCTTTTAAGTCACTACAGGAGATCTCCCTATCTTTTTTTTTTTTTTTTTTTAAATTGAACTTTCTGCCTCTGAAGTCCCAACTATCAAATGATTGGTATTCATCTTGATGATTTATTCCCAAAACAATACTAAATTCCTCTACAGTGGACAATGGCTTTTAACTAAGAATGAAATCAAAACTCAATTGCACCATGCAGACTTTCCTTTCTGTATTCTAGCAGAAATTTATCTTTATGAGGTAAGTGGGTGTTGTGGTATTTTGGTGTCTGACTATCGAAGAGAAAGGGAGGGCCAGAGGAGAATCAGATGGAATAGAGGCTCAGAGGGTGGCAGGAGAGGAGAAAGAAGGGCTCAACTGTGATATGGGATGACCTCAAAGGTGGTTTATGCTGTTTATGGTTTACTTTGCTTTGAGTGAAGGAATCCACTCACGAATGACTTTGGAATCTGATTCCTTCAGATACTTCCTCGTACTATTATAAACAAAGGAAGACTCTTGGGTGGCTGCATTTTTGTTCCCTTCTGTTTTAAAGCTCGTCTCAAGTAAATTTTGTTTATATCTGTTTGTTGCAGTAAGCACTGTAATTTTAAACTCAATCCTAAACTATCGTATCACAGAAGGATGCAATTTACAAAGTCAAGTTCACACGTTTGCATGTATGATGTCTGGTCCAGGCAAACTACAGATCAACGAAGGCACAAACACATCAGAGTTGTTGGGACTCAGGGGCTCAGAGGCTCACTACCAAACATTTCCACAGTTCCTGCAGAAAGAGCCTTTGGAAAGATTCTTCTGAACTTGCTGGCAAAATGAAACAAGCCCAAAGGAAGTTTTAAACAAAGATAAAATTTGCCCCATGGCAGTGAGAGTTGATGTATAGGGTCCAAAATTGTCATGTTGCATGCTTTCCTCTGTGGACACACAGTAAACACGGTGGGAACAGGAGTCAGACCAGCAGCAGTGCTGTAAATAAGACAGACATCCTAAGGACAGGCGATTGTCATATTAGGACAGGCAATCAACAGACTCCGAAGACAGTCTTCCTGTTGTTAGAAGACAAAATAGATCCACTATTTGGGGAACTTAATAAAATGACTCATATCTGTCACCATTCAGTCAGATTATACTCTGGGCAGGAAGCCCCCAGTCAGGAGACTTGGGCTGTATTATCGTTTGAACCTAAAATTTCCCCATAGGTTTGTGCTTCAAAGGCTTGTTCCTAGACAAATGGGGCTGTTTCTGGGACTTCGAGGCTTTCACAAGATGGGACAAGGCAAATGGAACTGGGTGGTTGATGAGGATGGTTTCCATGGCCACTAGCTCTAGCTGCTCTCTGCTTCTTGTCTTGCTAGCCTGTGGGCAGCCGAAGGTTGCTCTACCCCAGAATGACCTCTCTCCCTGTCCCAGCAATGACAGACCCTGAAACCTCTGAAACTGTGAGTCAAAAACTGAGAATCCGTCTTCCTCTGGTCATTCCTGCTGAGTCGTTTCCCCCTGTCGAAGTGAGGTCTCATCCAGTCCTCTCGGCACCTACATGGCCGATGACTTTCACAGTGAGCTGAAGACATGAGTCCGGCTGTCCTTCTAGCCACTCAAGTCAATCCGAAGGTATGGCTGTGCTCCCGCTGTCTAGAAAAAAGCCATGTCTGATTGCATTCTTTCCCTACCGTCTATTCATTCCTGCCGGTACAAGAGTTCCTGCACAACCTAGGATGAGGCCAGAACTCTGGTGTGTGTGGCCTGTTCTCACATTCTGTCGCCCTAAAAGTCTTGAATGTGGATGTGAATGGCTGCATCTCCTCCTAGCCGTCAGCTATTGGAGCTACTTGTGCCATCAGAGTGTGTGGTGTGGCACACAGGGCAGGGTGTCATCAGTGTGTGCACACAGCTGGTTGTCTTCCTTGTTTTACCCTTTTGCACTCATTGTTGCAGATTGAATCCGATGCTTCATGGTTACTTAGACAGGAACCGTGGAGCCGCGTAGCAGCCCTGCCTTCTGTCTCCTTTTCCCACAGCCTGTCTGCCAGTGCTTACTACTGCAGTTATGGCTCAAGATCGCTCATGCACGTCTTAACTATTATCACTCATTCAAGAGGTTGGCTTTAAAACACCATATCTGGATGGATGGCCAATCTTTGTCAGCTGTCAGGAAAATGGTGGAATCATTAGATGGAAGCTAAAGTCTCAACACAGGCAAGCTTCAAAATCAAATACTGCTGAGCCGACACCCAGTCATTTTTTGTTATGTAAACTTTAGAACGCAAGAGTGCCTCTGTGTCCAAGCCTGGGAGTTTCCTTTACCCCGCCTACCTCCATCTATGGGGGGCAGGGTGAGGATTGGGAGGTACTGTCCCACCCATCCCAGCCCTTCTGTTCCTTGGCATGTCAGTGACTCATTTCTCTTTGGTCACTTATAAGACTGATGCCAGAGACTCCTTACCAGAACAGGACCCTGTCTGTCTCCATGTTTTCTGTGGAGGGAGGGAGGCAGGGAGGGAATGAGGGAGGGAGGGAGGGAAAACAACTGAGGGAGGGAGGGAGGGATAGAGGGAGAGAGAGAGAGGGAAGGAGGGAGGGAGGGAGGGAGGGAGGGAGGGAGAGAGAGAGAGAGAGGGAGGGAGAGAGAGAGGTCAGCTAGAGTGTTCAGAGCCTTTACAGGTTTCCTTAGATGGCCCACTGTTAGTCACACCGAGCCAACTCTGAGTGTCTGGCTTTTCTGGTGACAGCAGTTGTGCCTCATAAATTTAGCACAGCTTTCCCCCTCGTGCTTTGGAAATCTCCTTCCCCTTCTTTCACAGACCCTTTTGAACTAAACATGACGCAGGTCTGTATCACAGCAGTTGGGAGACTTCACTGGGGACTCAAAGCCAGCTGTGGAGTGAAATCCCCGAAGGCTGGAGATGGAACTTCACGGCAGAGACTTTGCATTTACAGAGCTCTGGGTTCAGTTTCCAGTGCTGAGAACATTTGTGCTGTGAAGAAACACCACAATGAAAGGACAGTGATCAAAAGATAATCATTATAAGCAGACTTATTAACCTCCCACGAGGGTAAAGAAACAGGTTTTTACCAGCATCCCAGGAGCCTCCAGTATATACCTTCCCAAACAACCTTCTGCCTCTTAGAAATAACTATTGGATTTATGATAATTATGGTATTGATTTTTTAACAGCTTTATAAAATTAAAGAAAATATTTTTATTGTTTTTAAAAAATTATGATTGAAATTCAATTGTATAAACACTTTGAATTTTTAGATGGTCATATGACTTTTCTGGTTTAAATCTATTAATGCGATGAATTATCTTTGCATTTCTAATGTATGGTAAATCTAGTTTTATTTATTTCTTATGGCTGATGTAATAAGCTAACAAAACAACATATATTTATTATCTTTAGAATTCAAAAGCCCAAGATGAATATTATGGAATTGATCAGCAGAGAAGCATTCCTTTTTAGTTATTTTCATTTATTTTTAATGTGTGTGTGGCATTTACCTGCCCATGAATCAGGTACTGAGGAAGCCAGAGTGTTGAATCCCCCTGGGACAGGGGTCACAGGCACTTGTGAGCTGCTCAACCTCAGTGCTGAGAACTGAACTTGGGCCCTCTGGTGCAGGCCAGTCTTCACTGCTGAGGCGTCTCATCAGCCTCCTCTGAAGACTTCATACAGCAAACAATGTGTCTTGGTCAAATCCACCCCCTTCCTGTTTTCTCTTTCTTTATTTTCTGAGATTATCATATAATTACATCATTTCTCCCTTTCCTCCCCCCAAATCCTCTAAAATACCGTTTCTTGTTCTCTTTCAAATTTATGGCTTAAAAAAGTTACACACGGTCTGCCAGGACGGCGCGTGGTCCTCACCACAAGCCTGAGAAGCCTGGTCTGTGCTCTCAGAATGACTGAGTGGGAAACAGACCACTGTCTGGCAGAGACCCCAGACTCTTTGGGAAGTTGAGCACTGATGACGTGCAGATCAACGACATTTCTCTGCAGGATTTCATTGCTGCGAAGGAGACGAATGTACGTATGCCACAGTGCAGGACAGTATGCTGCCAAGCGCTTCCGCAAAGCACAATGTCCCATCGTGGAGAGCCTTACTAACTCCACGATGATGCACGGTCGTAGTAATGGCAAGAAGCTCATGACTGTACGAATTGTCAAGCATGCCTTTGAGATCATCCACCTGCTCACTGGTGAGAACCCTCTGCAGGTCCAGGTGAATGCTGTTGTCAACAGTGGCCCCCCGAGAAGATTTGACACGTATTGGGCGGGCTGGGACAGTGAGGTGGCAGGCTGTGGATGTATCCTCACTGCGCCGAGTGAATCAGGCCATTTGACTGCTGTGCACCGGGGCTCGTGAGGCTGCTTTCCGGAACATCAAGACCATCACCAAGTGCCTGGCAGATGAGCTCATTAATGCTGCCAAGGGCTCCTCCAACTCCTGCGCCATCAAGAAGAAAGATGAACTGGAGGGTGTGGCCAAGTCTAACTGCTGATTTCTCAGCTGTTGTCTAATAAACTGTGTGCTCTTTGGGACAGTGAGTAATGTCACTCATATGTTTGTTAGTGGTACTGGATAACCAATTAGCATGCTTGTCTCTGGAGCGTCCCCCAAGTTCAGCATTTCTTGGATGTCTACTGAGTTTTCTGTAGGCTGAGGCCATGTGGTCTTTCTCCTGTTCACGTCAGCCATGTCTAGTGTTGTTCACGTTCAGCTCCTCTTTAGGCAGCCATGTTGGGGAGACTTGAGGGTATAGCTTCTGCCTTCACTAGGAGACACAGTCTCATGGCAAACTCCCTGACCCTCTGGTTCTTATAACCTTTCCACTCTCCTCTTCCACAGTGTCCACTGAGCCTTAGCTGTGGGAGTGTTCTGTAGAGAAATCTACTGGGATGATGCTCCACAGCTCTGCATTTTGATTGGTTGTGGCTTTCTGTAATGGTCTCTGTCTGCTGCAAAGAGAAGTTTACTTAATGTAGGTGAAGCCTACTCTTACCTGCGAGTCCAAGGACAAACGTTTAGACTATAATTAGGGACTGTGCTGGTTTAGTAAAGAAATAGTGATTGTAGGTTCCCTTCCAATGTCCTTGACTTCACTAGCCTTGAGAAGTGACTAGGCTTCCATTATCAGGCACAGTTTACCTCTTGTCGAACAGGTCATAAGGCCAATTAGAGAGTTGTTGGTTACTGCAAAGGTATATGTGCCACTGCTACACTACTAGGGTCATGGCGCCATGCTGGTCACTGTGGTTCGTAAGTGCCATAGTTAGGAAGGACTGTTGGTTGCTTCCTTCCTTTGGAAACTTGCATGGTGTCTTCTGATGCTGTGAAACCCAGACCTCAGGGAGACAGCGTTCGGGTCAGCTCCAGCTCAGGGAACTCTGGGTCATGTGTCTGAAGTACATGGTGTCTTCAGCAATGTGGCTTTACCTCCTACCTGTGGGCGTCAACTAAGGCTGTAGCAACAGGCTGGATATTTTAGAAGTCTCTAGTACAACCCTGAACAAGCTGTTAAAAGACAGCTTCTCACGCCTGGAGGGAGCATTGTCAGCCCAGATAAGAAATTTAAACTATAGTATACTACACTACACTACACTGCACTACAATATACTGCACTACACACATGTACATGCATAATGTAACTATTGTTTAAGTGAAAATTTTGTGTGTAGACACAGAATTCCATGCATTTTAGGACTTTTAAAAGATAGTTAATGGTATGATTTCCTTTTTTTTTTTTTTCAGAAATCCTTAGAATTATTTTTCTCTCTGTCCTCTGTTTTCTCCTCCACAAAGAGCTCCTCTTCACCCTTCCATTTTCCCTGTTCTCTATTTCTCTTTTTATTCCTGTAACTCATTAAATCCAGTTAGTGCTCTGTTATACACTAGCTGGTCTTGTTGGCTGGATCGTGTGCAGGTCACCTAGCTACTGTGAGGCCATTGTGCAATGGCTATGTCATAGCTGGAGGAGAACATTTCACAGAGCTCCTTCCATCCTCTGGCTCTTCCATTCTAAGCACCCCCTTCTTCCAAGATGCTCCCTGAGCAGACATTTCCTGAGCAGATGTTCCCTGAGCAGATGTCCTTGAGAAGATGTTTCCCAAGCTGATGTTCTCCGAGCAGATGTTCCTGAGCAGGTGTCCCATTTCGGTCTGAGCGTCCCAGGCACTTACGAGTTTGCATGGTCCCAAGGGGTCTTGTCTCACTTGAGCTGCCCTCAGAAAGCACAGTCCATACCCAGTCTCTCCTCTTCCTTTCATGACTTGTCACCTTTCTCAGGACCAGGCTAGCATGTGCTTCCAGTATCAGGGCCACCCTTTAATTCTTCATGCCCCTTTCCCTAGAATACAGAAGACAGCACCAAGTAGCTTTAACGATTAACCAAAGACAATTTCCCTACAAACCATCCTCTGTAACCTCCCCTCATTGACTTGTTCTTTTCTGTCTCTGATAAGAGACTCCCTGAGAAAAGGACCAAAAGAGGGATGCCCAGATTTGGGAACTTCCTTTAGAAAATCTGCACCTTTGTTGTCTGATTTATCCCTCCCTTTCTGTGATACTTCTAGCTATTCTTCTTGGCACCTCCATCGAATCTTCAAACTTAGCAGAGCATAACATCAGTGAGTTTTTATGAATTCTATTCTTCCGTTTTAAACATTATTGCATGCCCACTATATAAACTGTGGTTTGAACCTCCAGCTACTGAGACTGGTGAAGTCAGTTCACACAGGCACACAAACATCTTGTTTAACCTTTGGATTGCTTGAGAATGCACTCAACTGCAAATAACTTTCATAACCCAATTAAGAGTCCTCTCCCCAAGCTTGCTACACCGAGGGGCAGCTGCCCCTACTGGTTCAGCAGCTCTGCAGCACCGGGCCAGTCTTTCTGAGCTTCCCTGTAGTAGTTCCTTTTCATTGGTGGAAGGTGACTACCACTCCATCCCCACTTCTGACAGAAACAGCTGTAGCAGCCACTGTTCGGCTATCAGAAAAGCAGATGTTTCAAGTTCCATGAGTCCTCCCTAGAACTGCAGCACGTGGTTCTTTAGCTGGAGAGAAAAGATGGAAAGATATGTGAAGTGTTTAGCTTCTGTTGTGGACAGAGATAAGACAGTAGGGGGTTTGAAGATGGAAACTATGCTACTTCCTAGTCTAGTACCAGCATGCACTTGCTGCTGCTTTGTGCTTATCTAAAATGCACGCACACCCCTCTTTGGTAAACTCGCATCCACTGATGGGTTAACCCTAGTGTCTCGCCAGTTCCTGCACGTTCCGGGAGTCCGGGTACTTTATACAAAACATAGGCTCTTCGTTTCAGGCCATATTATGTTGCCAGAATAAACTCCCAAGTCTAGATATTTTCTAAAGGAATGAGGTTTATCCTGGCTTCTGGTTCCAGATGGTAGGAAGATCCAAAGTGTGACAGCATCGCTGGTCTTCTGAGGCCTCAATCTGAGGCAGAACATGGAAGACAGGACAAGTTGGCCCATGCAAAGGAAATAAAACTGAGTGCAGGGTTCTTTATAACCACCAGCCCTCTCGAGTTAATTAATCCAGTCCCGCAAGAATCAACACATCCTCCAAAGACATTCCTCCTTCGTAATGACTTAACATGTTTTAAAGGCCCTCCCCTAACGCTGCCATAGTGCTAATTAAATTTCAGCCCCAGCTCTGCAGGGACAAACCACATTCAGACCACAGCACTCCCAGTTCAGCCCTAGCTACAGTTTCCAGTAACTAAAGTGCAAACATAGAAAGGCTGGGAAGTACCAAGGGTTGTGGAGTCATGGGGTGACAGAGCCCCTGTGTGGTCTGTCACCTGGAAGCAAAGACAAACATCTGCACTGCTTACATGTCAGCCGTTCTCTTAGGCCAAAATCTAACAGAAATGTGAACATGTGTGCAACAAATATACATACATGCTCTACAAGTTCAGAGTAGAATTATTTATAACTGCCTAAAATGGGAAACTGGCCTGGGTGCCCACTGGTAGCAATCCAGTACACAGTGTATACTGACCCCATAAAACAATGCTCAGAAGTAAGACTGAGTGACTTTAAACTCCACCAACATGGATGGAGCTCTAAAGTATGCCGAGTATCAGAGTATGAGGCTCATGCCATTAATTCTAACTCTCAGTGGGCAGAGGCTGGCGGGTCTCTATGAGTTAGAGGCCAGCTTGGTCCATGTAGTGAGTTCCAGACCAGTCAGGGAAACATAGCAAGACAGTATCTTTAAAACACATGCTGAGCAAAGAAGACATAGACAAAAGAGTATGTCATGTGTGATTCTATTTGTATGAAATAAACTAATAAAAGTACCCTACAGTATTGGAAGGCAGGATAACGGGTGCCTTTGGAGAGAGTGACATTTGGTTTGGTTTTGCTTTTTCTAGAACAGGATGGCTGTGCGGCCCTGGTTGTCCTGGAACTCACTCTGTGAAGATGATGTCATTATGCAGGGAGGCAGGTCCAGGAGAAGGCAAAGCCTATCATCGGATGAGAAGGAAGGGTAGGCGGGGAAAAGTCTAGGAAGGAGAGAGGATCAGGAGGAAGCAGGAGAATCAAGATGGAGCAGAGGGTGCAGGGTGATTTAGATCCAAGTGGTCTAGGACAATTTTATTCATCAAGGTGGGCAATTTATATCTTTATTAATTGGCAGTGGATGTATAGCATGGATGTATTGTGGATTGAGATTTTAACATATCAATCTAATTGCTAAACTACAAGTTTCTGGAACTTTGACTTTACCAGGCTACATGGGATGTGAACAAAGTTCCCGGCAGGCAGAGAGACATCCTGGAGAGGATGGTTTATAATGCCTGGGGCTAGCATGGCCTGGCACTACGCTACAACAGCCCGCTGAACGCGATGTGTGTGTCAGGCATGGTAACAACCTGCCAAGGGGACAATATGTAAAAACAGCTGGCAGAGAAGCAAGCAGCCCAGGCACACAGCTCCCCAGTGCTTGTGGACATCTCAAAGTGAGAATGTGCAGGAACTGGTAGCCACTGAGCTTTATAATATTTACCGAAACAACTTTGTAGACCAGGCTGGTTTCAAACTGAGGGATCTGCCTGCCTCTGGCTCTCTGGTACTGGGATTAAAGGCATGCACCACCATCCCTGGCAGGTTGGCAACATCCTAGTTTTTGTTCTGGGTACTGGAGTACACAGACGTTTTCAACTTCTGAAAACTCATTGAGTTAAACTCTGTAATAAAAAAAAATGGGTATATGTATTTGTGTGTCACATTGATGCCAGTGGAGACCAGAGGTGAGTATCAGATCTCCCTGGATCTGGAGTTACAGATAGTTGTGAGCTGCCATGTGGGTGTTGGGAACTGAACATTCTTCATCTGTAAGAACAAGTGCTCTTAACCACCGGGCTGCCCCATCATCCATTGGGACACTTTTCTATGCATACACTTTTCTTTGACCACACTGTTCATAAACACAGTGTAAGCAAGCCTGTAGGGAAAGCCATTCAGTCTGCAGTGAACAGATGGCAAGAGCTTCCATTCAAGAAAAGCAGAGAACAAAAAACATGGTAAGTCAGTCAGCAGTTCACTACTACTGCCAAACGGAAACAGAGGGGCTTCCTCGGGGGCAGTGTGGCAAGTTCTTAGCAGAGGAATGTGGAAGCCCCACCCTAATCTTCCAATTTTACAGAACACGTTAGCTGTGCCCACTCTTGGCTGGAGAGAATCCTGGGGTCTGGGGGATACCACAGGGTTGAACAGAAGCCGCACGTTGTTGACCAGGCTTGAAAGTTGGGAGACCCATGATTCAGAAATCTATTAGGTGTCTGGTCGATGTCTAAGTAATCATGCAGGAGTGGCTCACCTAGAGAGTTCTTACATTGCCTTGTATTCAGCATTTCCTATTTTCCAACCGTGAGCAGATGTGCCACAAGATACACGCTTAAATCAGCACTCTGTGGTCACCACACGCCGTATGCCTGCGTCCAACGATCCTTCACTTAGCGTTTTGAACACTCACAGAAACACTGAGAGTTATAACTTGAAGTAATATCTTCATTCCGGGCTCCTTGCCACAGACAATGCATCATTTTCCAGCAACTCAAAATCCTGACTTCGGAGAGACCTGCTACCTATTTGCTGTCTAGTTGCTACTTAGGGCTTCAGTCTTTTCTCATAATAAAGTTTTTCTTTTCTTTCTCCATGTGTGCTTGTTAGAACTTACAAAGCAAATAGGATGTTTAAATACCACAGCAAGGCTGTGTTCATGGGGCTACTGGCTAGTTAAGTTCACAGGCTGTGGAGCAAGATCCTCTTTAACCTGTGCTTTCAGATCCGACAGCTTCTAACCTAAACTTGCCATTCCTTTGAAGGACTTTGCAGAAAGTTACTAACAAAGGTCAATATTCACCAATATTCTAGATAGTTCTCTTAGAATATAACTATGTTTGGCATATGGACTGGGTTCAAGGTCCAGCAAGTGAAAGAGTCACTTAAAAGTTTCACAACTGTTAAAAGAGAGTCACCAAGCGTGTTTTAAAGTTTTATATTTTGATAGCACAGGGAGCTTTGCTGATTGTAAACGAAGCTAATGAAATCAGAAAGACTTACAAGAATTCAACTCGAACAACCCAATGGTTATCAGTGAGTATTGCTACAACAGATAAGACTGGCCGAAACATGGGTTGGAGGATGAGGATCAAGCTTTGCAAGGGGTTCTTAAGCTTAAGCTGCCAGTTAGCCATCAAATGGAGCTGACAAGGAGGTAGCAGGAATCATAGGGAAAGATGGTTCACTCAGGAAAGGATTGCCGTACAAGCAAGAAGACCTGAGCTTGGACCACTGGCACCCATGTAAGAGCCTGGCATGGCTGTAACCCCAGTGATGGAAGGTGTAGATTTATGTTAAGTCAGTACAAGATTAGACAGGGAGAGGAGGTGGGAAAAAAGGAGAGAAAACGGAAGAGGAGGAGTCAGGGAGTAAAACGGAAGAGGAGGAGTCAGAGGAGGAGGGGGTGGACGTATCCGGAACAAGAGGACTGATCACAGCAAGTGAGAGGGATTTCTTAGGAGGGGAGTAGAGAATGTAGTGGTAAATCTGCCCAAAATAGACTGCAGTTTGTTTGCTTGATTACTGAGTCGAGTTTTCATTGAATGGGTTTATTTGGGTTGAAGAAAAAAAAATGCAACAAATTGGCGATTGGGTCGAAAAGGATATTGCAACAGGAAAGGGAGTGGGCTCAGAGACAGGAGGATTCCTGGAGCTCATTGGCTGGTCAGCTAGCCTTGGCAAACTGATGAATGCTAGGTTCATCAAAAGACTTTGTCTCAAAGCATGAGAAGCAGGACAGAGGAAGGCATTCGGGGTAGATTATGGTATCCATACATAAGCAAGTACCCACACCTACATGGACACATACAAACATCACATCGACATACAAAACTTTCTTGGGAGTTGTTTGCATACAACTGGGTTTTTAAGCACAGGATTGGAGGAAGGCGCTGGAGGAAGGCACTCAGCACCTTGGCCCCTTTTATTTGTGCACCGAGCAGAGGATGTGAGGCCAGTCGAACAATGTCAGAAAACAAAAGGAAACGGTTCAAAGTGTGGCTGTGCCTTAGTCAGGGGTCTATCCCTGTGAAGGGACACCATGACCCCTGCAACTCTTGTAAAGGACAACATTTAATTGCTGCTGGATTACAGTTTCAGAGGTTAGACCACTATCATCCATGGAAACATGGCAGTATGTAGGGAGACATGGTGCTGGAGAAGGAGCTGAGATTTCTACATCTTGATCCACAGGTAGCAGAGGGAGAGTGTGAGTCACACTGAGCATAGAAGACCTCTAACCTGCCTCCACGGTGACACGTTTCCTCCAAAAAGGCCACACCCACCCCAACAAAGCCATATCTCTTAATTGTGCCACTCCCTATGGGTCAAGCATGGAAACATAGGAGGCCATGGGGGCCAAACCTACTCAAGCCACTAAGGGGGTTTGACTGGTACAAATGACCAAGCCAGAAGAGACCCCTGTTTTGCATGGAGAGTGTCATTTCAATAGCATTGTGGGAAAGAAACAGACGACAAGCATCTATGCAGGTAAGAATGATCAGGTAGAAAGAGAAAGATGACAAAAGATGGACTCCATTGAAAAGGTGGAGTACCTGCTTGCTGGCAAGTGCTTATTAGAAAAAAATCTGAGCTGGGCAGGGGTGCCACATGCCTTTAATCCCAGCATTGAGGGAGGCAGAAGCAGGTGGATCTGAGTCTGAGGCTAGCCTGGTCTACAGAGCAAGTTCCAGAACAGCCAGAGCTATACAAATCCTTTCTTGGAAAACCAAATCAAGCAAACAAAACAAAACTGTGGGAGGTGAAGGAAGAGGCTACCCTCAGTGCAGTTCCTAGTTACTGAGCTTTCTCTTTTTTTGAATTCTAATGCATTTATTGATTATTATTTTCATTAAACAATCTTAGTTAGGTTCAGATGATTTAAAAAAGACTAAGATGTTTGGACGATGTGCATCCTTGTAACTTACAGGGATGATCTGATCTTTCATCACAGCGATCATTGTTAAGTTGCACAAACACTAAGCAATGTATATTTCAAACATAACAGTCAGTGCCCATTACTCACTCAGTATGATGTACAGGCCGTTACTACGTGGCTGTAAATACCTACAGAGTTTAGTACAGAAGTCAAGGCAACAAGGAAACTTGTCCTCTTTCTACTGGATGGTGCTAATGGAACTCTCAGAGGTGCCTGTCAGCAACTGGTATCCTCTGAGCTCTATAATCCGGGAGTCAGTCTAGGTGCCTCCCTCCTGGCTTCCTTGACCAGATTCGTTGTCACTGACACTGAAACTAGCACCAGTTTTTAATGCAAATATCAGGTCATCAAACTCCTGAGAATCCTTATCCGCTATCAGGGACCCTTGGCCATATCCCCCAGAAGAAGGAAACTCACCGTTCTGGGACTTGTCTTCAAATAGGACTGGCCTGGCTGGACTGTTGGAAGGACACTCTCTCCCGATGGCACCTCTTCCATGGCACTGATGAGGTAGACTTGGTAATCTCTCAAGCCGGAGGTACTCTATTCCCAGGGGTGAAGAAGGTTGTGCTGGGTCCTGGGTGACCATTCATTTCCACTGTATAGCTGGCCTTCATAGGGTAACACATTTAATTGTGTAAAATGAAATCACAAAAACATAGAGTCATGTTTCTCCTGACCAAATACATATGGTCCATCGCTCCTCATGGCTGCTTCCTCTGTTACTGAGCTTCTTAAAGAAAAATACCGGGGCTGGAGAGATGACTCTGTGGTTAAGAGCACTGGCTGCTCTTCCAGAGGTCCTGAGTTCAAATTCCAGCAACCACATGTTGGCTCACAACCATCAGTAATGAGATCTGATGCCCTTCTCTGGTGTGTCTGAAGACAGCTACAGTGTACTCATATACAATAAATAAATAACTTATAAAAGGGGGGGGGGCTGGAGAGATGGCTCAGTGGTTAAGAGCACTGGCTGCTCTTCCAGAGGTCCTGAGTTCAGTTCCCATCAACCACATGGTGGCTCACAACCATCTGTAATGGGATCTGCTGCCCTCTTCTGGTGTGTCTGAAGACAGTGACAGTGTACTCATATACATGAAATAAATCTTTAAAAAGGAAAATGCCATAAGCTGTATTTGTAGCTCCCAGGACAATGGTTCATAGGTAGAATGCAGTCCACTATGGATGCTCTAATGAAGGAATGGATGGAGGCACAGGGCACCCGAAGGGAAGTGGATCAAATTAATCTAAGCTTCAGAATGAGATGGGATGTCTTCTCTCAAAAAAATAACAGCTGATGTCAGGGGCTGGAGAGATGGCTGGGTGGTTAAGAACACCGACTGTTCAGGTCCCACCACCCACCTGTCAGCTCCCAACTGCCTGTAACTCCAGTTCCACGGGATCCCATACACTCAGAGACAAACATGCAGGCAGAACACCAGTGTACATAAAATTAAAAAGTGAAGAAAACAACAGGAACTTTACTAGCTGTGTTGAGCTTGAGCGAATGGGCACTGAGGCTGCGGCTCGAGGAATAGAGTCAAGAGAAAATGGAGGCAGGTCAGTCTTGGAAACGGATGATCCGTGGTGAGCACCAGTTGCCTCACTGTAACTGTAGTTACGGGTTTTACTCTCCCCCGTTTGTAGGAGCAATGAGAGCTCCGCCCAAGAATAGAGAGGCGGGGCTGGCTAGCTTCGGAGTCCGCCTCCTTCGGATCCTGCAGTTCACAACCCTGGTTGAGCCACTTCCGGGGGGGGAGGGTGGCTCAAGGTTGCCTAGCAACTGGCACGCCGCTTGGACTCCCCAGGACCCAAGCAGCGGGTTGTCGCCCTTAGGGGCGCGTCCGGCCCAGACCAGTCACGGGGACACGTGGACCTACTGGATCGGACCACGCATGGGGCGGGGCCGACGGCGCCGGTGGGTGGGTGGGAGGCTGTGCGCGTGCGCGGCTGGGCGAGGGGCGGGGCTGGGCCGGCGCGCGTAGAAAAAGCGTCCGGGGACGGCAGCTGGCAAGGTTCACGCTGGAGCGTCTCGCGAGTCTCTCGGGGACTAGCAGGGTGAGCAAACCCACGGGCAGGTGGCCTGACCCTCGGGGCAGAGGTCGGTCGGCGAATCCGGGACCTGCCTGAGGTTCCGGATGGGAGGCCGGGACGGCGGGGTGGAGGATGCGGGCCATCGGTGCGCAGCGGGACCTGTGGCCCGCGGCGGCAGCCTGTCTTCCGAGAGGGTTTCGGGGCCAGACGGTTCTGCCGGGCTGAGCCCGGCGCTGCTGTTTTCGCTCACCCCATCCCCGGGCGTCTCAGTATCAGGCTGTAGGGCCAGCTGTGTGAGCTGGACACCGACCCCGGCTGACCTGGAAGCACGCGGGCCGCAGGCGTTACTCCATCTGCCCCTGGCTCCCCCTTCCTGGGGCAGACCCACAGGTCCTCTTGTCTCGGTGGGGTTGGCTACTCTGAGCCTGGGAGGTTAGGTAGACAAGGGATGCTCGTTTCTCTTGCTTTTCCTTTCTGGGGCATAGCATCTCCATCCACACATATACCCAAACCAGAGGCCTGGGCGTCTTTCTCACCTATACTCCTCTAATACATTGAACCCATTCAGAACTCTCACTTTTCCAGCCACCTTGCCTTAGCAGTCAGCTCTTCTTTCCGCTCTTATGCTCAGCCACTCCTGCCCCATTCCTTGGTCCTTCCAAGCTCTTCCACAGGACCCGCAATGCCAGTTGTGACTCACTCACTGTCTCTGTACTTTTCTCAAGACCTGTTCCTCCTCAACTGAATATTCTGCAGTTTAGATTGGGCCCAAGTCATTTCTGAGTTTAGGTGTTCACTGCCATATGGTCTGTGGAGGAGCACGCACACTTTGGTTTTGGTTGAAATATTTTTTTCTGCCGCTATCTGTGGATGGCTTTATGTGATGCCCCTTGAGTGGCCTCTGTTTTGCATTAGGCTGCCATCTGTGAGAGAGGAGTCCACCTGTTGTCACACAGCCTTCACAGTTCTGCTCTTCCATGTTACCAGGTTGTTAGTTAAATGTTTTCTTTTAGAGTCCCCCAATGAACAGATGGAACAAACTATCAGGACAAGTTCTCAGCCTCAGCCCATGTAAAGGTTTCTTTAACCTGGAGACTCACTGGTTAGCTTTTACTTCAAGAGCTTGGAGATGACCAGCACTGAGAAGCACTAGTCAGTTTTCATTGGCATTGGCTCTGAGTACAGGCTGTCTGGGTGCCGCCAGATGTTGACTGCTTTGAATGTAAATTCCTAATAAGAGCCTCAGACTTAGAGAAAGGCTGCCAACAGTTGCTAGGAGGGACACACTCCCTGATAGGGATAACACAATGGGAGGGAAGGGTGGGCCAGGAATGCTCCAAAGGGAGAGCTCAGCCTTAGGCCAGGGCCTCTGAGATAAAGACAAAGTACTACGGTATATCTCACCTTATCCTGACCGAGTGGTTCCAAGCCTGCTCAACATTGTTCAGTACATAAATGAGAGAACTAGAGGAAAAAGAAAGGAAGAAAGAAACAGACCAGGAAGCAGAGGGTGTTAGCTGCAAGGGTCTTTAGGTCATATTTAAGCTGGGCCTGGAAGGAATGACCAGACACAGTCAGTGGCTACAGAGGCCTCCGGAGCAGAGAGAGGAGCCTTGTTGGAGTCAAGGCTCCGAGGGAGGTCAACGTTGCTATCAGACTCTGGCTGCTCCTTGTGCCGAACACAGGCATGGATGGTTTTCTACGCCCCATCTGGATCCTGTGAGGGTCAGGGTTAGACTGCAGCAGATACCCACTGCTCACCAGGGTGGTGATGGTCTTTGGGCTTGGCAGTAACCTTTTCCTCTTTCATTGCTGTGTGTTTTTCTCCCAGAGTTTCTCATTCTGTTGAAGATGACCTTCTCCAAAGGATGTGGAACAGTCTTTCAGTCAAGAATATATAAGTAGGTGTGCTAACCTATAAATCAACCATTTATAGGAGAACACAGATAGTCAAGTTTCTAAGACTCCAGGCCCATTAAATGAGCCTCTGTATATTGGAGTTAGCCTGTCTTTAGAAAAGGAAAACCAGTTGTTATCTCTTTCTTAGTTGGATTTTTCTCTAGCTTAGTCTATGCCATTTCCTTAAGGCCTGGGAGCCCTTTGGGGCTTATCTTCCAGGCTGTGTGCCCACGGCCTTGAACTAAGCAAATGGAGTGCATGATGCAATGTGTTTTGTGGGCCAGACGAGTACTCTGTTTCCTTTTGGCTGGGAACAGTTTAATCTGACAAGTGACAGTCACTGCCCCTTGTCATGGTAAGTGCTTTGTGGAATCTTCTGATTTACTGGATCTGGTATTTATTGTGCTTTCATGGTTGGGAACTTGCTGTGGCAAGCTCAGTGGCCCTTGGCTTTTGTGCTGTGTCCCTTGAAGAGAAGATAACCTGCGTTTATTATGTCAGTGAAAGCATCCCCTAGATACACATCCAGCTGGAGCCAACCATGTTGCCAGATGATTATTCAGTGACCGCTCAACTTTTTGTGTAGTAGACAGCTCCAAGGTCCTCCCCTCAATTACGCTGATGTCAGACTGTTGCTGCAGGCTATAGGCCTAAGTAGAGAACAACCACTCTTGAAATCACACACACTCAAGCACGCTGCCCCTTCCTCAACATGCACATATTTAAAAAAATAAAAAATCTTGGCTGTATATCTGTGGCTATCCCTCTAGTCCACCAAGGACCATGCCATGACCCGCCGGGCACACAAGCTGTGACAGGCCTGACCATGCTTTTGTTTGGAAGACTGTGTATTTGGGGACTTTGGATCTGGAAAGCAGTGAAATGCTTTAAATGGGCCTTAATGGGCCATCCTAGGAGGAATTTGGAAGACTTTGTTGCTGAGAGTAATTTAAACTGTGCTGACCTGGCTTCAAGAGGTTTCAATGGAGAATTTTAATATGTGACGTAAAGACTGATTTTGTGGTATGCAGTTGAAGAATGTGGTTCCTTTTTGCCCTTGTCTGCCTGAGGATAAGGTAGAGACTCAGATTAATAAAGGGGCAATAGGAAGTGAAATGAAATCGAGCTGAACCCTGTGTTCAAGGAGATAACAAATTAAGGAGACCTTTAATCCTAGGAGACAAAGGCAGACAGATCTCTGAGTTCAAGGCCAGCCTGAGACTGCAAGTTCTAGGTGAAGAAAAGCTAAAATCCAGGTGTGGTGGTACACACCTTTAATCCCAGGAGGTCTGCAGGCCCAAGTTCAAGGTCAATCTACAGAGCAAGATTTAGGACAGCCTAGCTTAGGCAGTGAAGGAGTTAGCAAGAGGAAGCTAGTGAACCTAATAGAACAAGGGGGCATGTTCCAGCCCCTGAAAGCAGCAAAAAATGGCAGCTTTGGCCATGTGGCTCTGGCTTTATATTCAAGAGGAGAAGGGGACCACTGGGACAGTTGATGCCAGTTAGCTGGAGCCAAGAAATTAGTGGTGATTAAAAATCAGCATCACTGAGGTGAAATCTGGGAAGTGTTTTCTGAGGGACAAAGAAGCAGTGTTCCAGAGACAGCCAAGGTTGTACCTCATGCTGCAGCTGAACTTGGTGATGTCTGAGAGTCACTCAGGTGATGTTGGTTTTTAAGGCATGAAGGGGTCAAGAAGAGCAGCTGAGGCTTGGTACTGTCAGAGGCCAGGGAAGGCCATTGATGAAGGTGCAGCCCCTGTTGCAGTTGAGGGCCCCAGTACTGAAGAGGTCATGCAAAGGAATTGAGGCTTGGCTCCCTGAAGAGAGCCTATGAGAGGCTATTGGTGAAGCCTAGTTGCAGTGGAAGAGCCCAGTGTACTGGAGATGCCAGTACCATGGGATGATCACCAAGAACGCACGTCAGTGGAGTGGATCAACATGAGCGCTACAGAGGGCAGAGCTGGAGAAGTGACGCCAGCCCTTAGAAGGAGCCCAGAAGATCATGTGTGGATCCTAGCCATTGACACAGGAAGCTATGACATTGAAGTTGCCTTGGAGACCCCAAAATTTTTGAGATGCCAGAGCAATAGGATATCTGCTGAGGAAAGCTGCTAACAGGGAGTGGAACCAGTCCAGGAGAAAGAAGTTTGTTGCAATCAAAAAGATGAAAAAGGAGTTGGAGATCTGAAAACTACTTTGATGTCAGACATGGAGATGCAGAGTTTGGGGTTTGCCCAGCTGGTTTCCTGTCTTGCTTTGGGAATTACAGTTAAGTGATTGGATGAATGTCAGGAGAGACTTTGAACTTTGGACTTTTAACATTGTTGAGACTGCTATAGGCTATGGGGACTTGTGAAGTTGGACTACATGTATTTGCATTATGCTATGTTTAGGTGTGGCCCCCATAGACTCATGTATTTGAACAAACCTATGGGGGCCAAGGAGTGGAATATGATGGTTTGTATATGCTTGGACCAGGGCGAGGCACTATTAGGAAGTGTGGCCTTGTTGGAGTAGGTGTGAGCTTTAATGCCCTCCTCCTAGCTGCCTGGAAGTGTGTCTTCCACTAGCAGCCTTCAGACGAAGATGTAGAACTCTCAGCTCCTCCTGTACCAGACAGTCTCTTTCAGGCCCTCTCTGAGAACATTATGGTACCCATCCTAAAAGGCCACAGCATCTCTGCTTTCCAGCTCTTGGTACTGGGAGAAGACAGCGGCTTCAGAGCTATGTTCTGAGTTTAGGGCATGTTACGGAGGGACCTGAACATTGTGCTTTATCTTTACTGATGAAAGTTTGGGGTCCTGCTGCTGTTAGTCATGGCAGAAATGTCTCTGCCTTTTGAGATAAGGACATTGGTCCTGAGCTGTCTTTCACCTTCCAATTTGAGGTGTGTCTCTAACCGAAGCCCAGAAGGGGCAGGACTTTGCATTGAACCAGCAGTTATTACAGTACCTTTGATGCTGTGTAAGTTGGTCTTCAGGGAGCTTGCCAGTGGCTAATTGTCTTGATCATAATTGCAAGTGCATTAAGATGTAACACACATCTGCGCTTGGTTGCTTCCCTTCGCTCCCATGGTCCTTCTCCAGCCCTGCCTCACCCCATCGCTTCCCATCAAAGCACCAGCTGAGTCCACCTGAAGCCACGCTAGCCTCTGACCTCATTTCCAGTCATGACTTGTCAGTTGCTCCCCACCTGTTCTCAGGAAGTGTCGGCCTCCTGGCCCAGCATGTGCCTGCATGTTTCTGCATGTGCCCACTGCCTTAGCACCTGTTCCCCCTCAGCTGCCATTGTCCTGCAGACCCAGTGCCTGTCCAGGCCTGGCTGAAACATTGCTGGGTCTGTCGGCCTTTACCCAAGGAGACTTCTTCAAAACTCCCAAAGGGTTTTTCTGTTTTGAAAACCCCTCATTCTGCTTTTGTTGTGCTCTAGTAGGAAGTGTTTCTGTGGGCCTGGCTTGTACAGGACTAGTCTTTGGATCCTTGTATGCTCTTGGATGACTGCTCAGCCCTCTGACATTAACAATGTGGACCTGGACTGTCCAGTTCTGTAATGGGAAGCAGGCGGGCTGTGCAAAACTGACCTCTTTCCTCCCTTCCTTTTTTCTTTCCTTTCTTTCTTCCTTCCTTCCTTCTTTTTTTCTTTCTTCCTTCCTTTCTTTTTTTGGAGACAGGGTTTCTGTGTGTGGTCCTGGCTGTCCTGGCAGTAGCTCTGTAGACCAGGATGGCCTCAAGCTAGGAGATGTGCCTGCCTTTGCCTCCACCTCTCACCTGCTGAGATTAAAGGAATTCACCAGCACCCTCTGCTGACTTTTCCTATGGTACTGGGCGTAGAGCCCAGCACCTGGTGCATGCTGAGCAGGTATTCTACCTGAGCTCCAGCTCCTGTCCCATAGCTGAGCTCTGGTCCAGTTTGCAGTGCTCAGTTCTGCAGCCCCATGGCCTCCCAGGATTCCCAGAAGCACTGTCAGCTCTTGGAAGGAACCGTAGCTCTGCTGTGCCTTCACCGTCTGTGTTTCCCACCACCCAGGTACCCGGAAGTATGGCATCCCTACAGCTGCTCAGAGCTCCCTTCCTATGTGTCCTGCTTTGGGCCTTTTGTTCTCCAGGTGCCAGGACCCAGGAGCATGGGGCTGGTGTCCATCACGGCAGCGTGGGCCTGGACAAGAGCACAGTACACGACCAAGAGTAAGTGTTCATCTGTGTCCCCGCCGTGTGCAGCTGTAGCTTATAGGACACCCACGTCCTTCCCTTCCTGTCAATTCCTAGGGCTCCTGAACAGTTTTCAGTGTTCAGCATTACTGCTCAGGACTCCTGTCTTCATCCCTCTCACCGGTGGGGGCTTTTGAAGCCTAAACGAGGTGAATTATTTGTCAAAATTTAGACATCCTTCCTTCCTTCTCCACCCAACACATGTAGTAACAAAATCCAGAATATATTTCCTAATTTTGACAAGACTTAAAAAAAGTTTATTAATTTACTTTATGTATATGAGTACATTGTAGCTGTCTTCAGACACACCAGAAGAGGGCATCAGATCCCACTTCAGATGGTTGTGAGCCACCATGTGGTTGCTGGGAACTGAACTCAGGACCTCTGGAAGAGCAGTCAGTGCTCTTAACCACTGAGCCATCTCTCCAGCCCCGACAAGACTTTTTTTTAGTGACATATTTAAATACTGACTCTTTCTTGGCCAATATGCTTCCCATTTGGCTTTGTTTTCCATTTTTTGTTTATTTGTGACAAGTTCTCAGTAGGTACCCTGGCTATATAGACCACCCCTTGAGCTCTCAGAGATTGGGATTAAAGGCATGTGCCACTGTGCTCGTCCTCATCTTTATTTAGATTGGTAGTTTAAAACACATTGTAGCTCAGTTCTAACAGTAAAAAGAAGGTGCCTCAGTCCTACCCACCAAGTGGCCCTGGCTGTGAGCAGTGTTTTTGACTGGACTGTTTCAAAGCCCTTCTATGATTTTACATAGTCTGACTGTTGGTTTTCAGGCACATCATGGAACATCTGGAAGGTGTCATCAACCAGCCAGAGAAGGAGATGTCCCCACAGGAACTGCAGCTCCATTATTTCAAGATGCATGACTATGATGGCAACAGTCTGCTCGATGGCTTAGAGCTCTCCACAGCCATCACACACGTGCACAAGGAGGTAGGTCGGGGTTCGCTTGTTGGCCTCTGGGTAGATCGGTGCTGGCCTGTGCTGTGCTCCTGCCTCAGCAGAGCTGCCGAGCTTCCCCGTTAGCATTAGCCTGTCCCCATATCCCACCACCCAACCCTTGCCCCAGAGAGGCTGAGCCTAGTTGGCCAAGCTTGGCATTTCTACAACAGTTGGTGTTTGAGGGTCTGGCCTAAAAACACAAGCCAGGTTGGTTGACAGTGTAGAGCACAGGAGAGGTCATTCATCTGAGAGCAAGGGTGACTCCAGTAGCAAGGGACAGAGCTTTGGAAGTAGCTGAGGGCTGTGCAGTACTGTAAGGTGCTTCCTGCTGTCCTAAGGCATGGTCAAGTAGAGATGTCACCTGAGTCAGCAGGGGCCTGGTGGTGGTGTGTAGGGGATGCAGGAGTGGAGGCAGCAGGGAGCCCAGCCATCAAGTAGACTTCCACTGGAGTGGGTCCTGAGTGTTGGAGGAGTCAGGATCCAGCAGTCCCGGCACGAGAGTGCCAGTGGTAGCCATGAGACGTGGAAACAGGTGTGGGGGATGAGGCCAAGGAGGAGCTGGTCGCCCTGGGAATGGCCAGAGCTTTGTCGCTGGCATAACCCTCCTACTAGATAATTCCTCTAGAATGAGTGATTTCTCTTCAGCTGTGTTTTTTTCCTCTTGTTTTGACCCCAAGGTGTTCAATATGTTCCCACTTTCTTAGGCAAGTTGTGCGGTGGACTGACCCTATGGAGGATTCAGGCAAAGAGCTCTTTTCTTAGGGTGGGTGTATAGGTCACAAACCTGACAGACAGTTCTTTGTAATCCACACCCAGCTTTCTCCAGTGTCTATACATTGCCTCGTAACTAAAGTAATACAAACAGCAATTTTTTAAAAGGAAAAGGCCAGGACCTGTTTTTATTGCATTTCTCCGTAACTGGCATGTGTGGTTTCCCACTTGGATGTTTATGAATTGACACAGACCTGAATCTGGATTCCTGGGAGGGTTCACACCACCTCGAAGGCTCCCAGATAAATGGCTTTAGGCGGGGGCTGATGTGTTCTGGGGCTCTGCCCCTCACTATCTCATCACCTTTGGTAGGAGGGGAATGAGCAGGCCCCAGCCATGAGCGAGGACGAGCTCATCAGCATCATAGATGGCGTCCTGAGAGACGACGACAAGAACAACGACGGCTACATCGACTACGCCGAGTTTGCGAAGTCACTGCAGTAGACGGCTGGCTCTCCTTTATGCACATGTGACCCTTGCTAATGTGATGCTCCTGTCTGGTAATGCGAAACAACTTATCCCGTCTACTGCTGCGGCAGGCTGGTAGGAGCCTGTGGCAGTCTGTTAGACTAGGGTAGGAAGAAGCCACAAGGAACACAGAAAAGTGGGACAGGCCTCAGTCTCTACATGCGTCTAAACTTGGACAAGAGCTGGATCTGGACCTCCCACAGGGGGGCGGGGTGTTCCCGAGTGCTCAGGAACCGGTTCTAGAATGCCACTCTGATTTCTTATGTTATTTCATGCTACCTGAGAAGTAAAGACAGTCTGCTTTGCTAAGTGGACATGCTTCCGTAACAGTGGAGGGAGAGTGTGAAAGCCACACACTTTCCCTGGTGGGTCCTGTCTCTAGGCAGATATGGTCACTATTCTGTTCCCCAGGCATCAGACATTAAAGCCACAGAAGCAGCAGAATGTCACCCATTGAGACCAACCAGATGCAGAGTCTAAGATTCCTTACCCACTGGCCTGAATAATTAGCCTTCTTCAGATCTTCTGTAACTTAGAACCATTACCACACCCTGTGGTCTGTCGTTTCAGCCTGAGAGAAACCTTGACTTGGTGTGTTCTAACCACCACCCACCATTTCCCTGACCCTTGTGTTTTATCCTCGCTCCCAGGGCTCCTTCATGGCTTATGAACTATTAACTTGGTAGCAGGTTTAAGCTGGTCTAACCTGAGTGAGACCCAAGAGATCAGTCACTGAGGGTGATGGCTAACCTCATCCAAGTTCTGAAGGAATCTTCTTAAAATTACCTCTTTGAGCCTGAATATGAGAATTCTTTTAATTCAGGGAAGATCAGAAAAGGAAGCCTAAAGCCCTTTAGCCTCAGTAGCAGTGGAAAGAGAAGCAGCCCCAGGTTGCTATGAAACATCATAGACACACTGTAAAAGAATCAATGGTAGCAGGATCAGAAAAAGAAACTGAATCAAATCTGCTTTAAGATGTATAGAGACTTATTTTCTTTATTAAAGTATTCTTGTAAGAAAACGTATGTATTTGTAAGACAGTTTTCTGTGTCAAGTATTTGTGCAATCAGAGCTGACTTGTAAACTATTCTTGTAAGATCTCATTATTTTGAAAGATTTCTATAATGAACTCTGGCTATCTGACAATAAAATGGATGAAAAAGAAACAAGCTGTTGATTTTGTCCCCAACAAAGCCTTTCTCCACGCCACGTGAATTCTGGATCAGTACCAGGATTTATACCTGCCTTTCTCCCAGGAGCTGTGACATAGTTCACTGGACCCGTTCTGTTTTGCAGAGGGGATTCTCTGTTCAGAACCTCTTTCCCTTTTAGCATGTTTTTTTTTTTTTTTTTTAATCCTTCTGCATGAACTCCCTTTAGGATCTTCCTTCTGCAGCTGGCTGGATTCTGGTTGTGACAGTACTGTCTAGAGTAGGCAAACACCCTGTTTCCCCTCGAGTTTGGTAACTTATGTAATTACTCCCATTATTGGAGTGCTCCTTGGTCCAAGCCTCAGAGCAGTCTCCGTGGCATTCAAAGGACACACTTCCTTCTGCCTGTTGATAAAGATTCCTCCCCCTAGCCCAGAGGCCCTTAGACTGGCCTGGCCCTTCATCCAGAGCTTCTAGGAAGGATCTTGGCAGTGGACTCAGACCTGGAGGAACCTTACTATCTGGCAGCCCAGAAGTCAGCTAGGACAGAGAAGGCCCTTTATTAAGCAGGAGAGGTGGTGTCCTTCTTCCATTGCTACCTGTTCTTCGTGTCACCTCCATGGCCTTGTCCCTGCTTGTCTTTCCTGAAGGGAGAGGGCCTGGCACATTAGGCACACAGTGTGTCACGCTACACTCCCCTCACATCCCCTAGGCAAGGCTTGACACTCTGCCTGTGGATGCTACAGGGGTACCTGTGGAGATGCCCCGGAGAGGCAGCCCTGTGCAAGGGTCCGAGAGGAGCTGAGTTTAGGTTTCAGGCCACTCTTATCTGTAAAGTCCTAAACTTTAGTTTCTCATCTGAAAATTAACTAAGAAGGGAATTAAGAAACCACAAAGGAATTAGGAAAATAACACAATAAGAGAAAGCCAGGGCTAGGAAGATAGATACGTTGGTAAAGTGGCTTGCAAGCATGGTGGGCCAAGCTTGGTCTTGAGTACCCACAAAATCATTGTGACAGTGCACAGCTGTTATCCTGGCACTGAGGAGACAGACGGGATTGCTGGAGTTCTGGCCAGTTGGCTTCAGAGTAATCGGCAAGCTCTGAGTTTCAGTTAAGACCCTGCCTCAAAAGACAAGATGGTGCTCCCATGGAACAACACCTGAGACTGGCCTCTGTCGCTCACATGAGTCTGCACACAGTCGTTGTAGGGTGTGTGCCAAATAGTCTTCTACCCAGAGGACTAAAGGGGCTGCCAGTTCCTCATTGAAACAGTTGGGAGCCATAAAGACCCCCTGACTCCTGGGGAGCAGGGGTCCAAGGTCTCTTACAGCCTGCTCCACCTGTCAGTCATGTCAGATGCAGTATGAAGTACGCAGCACAGAACTGTCGCACCAAAGAATACTTCAGCTCACGTGTTCTCCCTGGTGGCTTCCCTGGCGCACCTGCTGTCACCCTACAGTTCCTTGGAAAGTAAACAGCAGCAGGCCACCGGCCGCGCCACTGACTAAGATCTAGGAGGTGTGCCAGAGGCTGTGTTTGACAGCTGTATCAACACCCAACCTTTTATTAGAGTCCATCCGAGACTCTGGGACAGGTTTAAGAAATCAATAGAGACATGCTTTAAAAACAAATGGTAAATGGGCTGGAGAGACTGGTCCAGTTCCAGGGATCCAATTCTCTTCTGACTTCCTCAGCCACTATATGCACGTGTACTTACATGCATGAAAACACTCATACACATCAAGAAAGATATATATACACATATACTATATACACATGCACACACATTCATGGCTGTCCTAGAACTATGCAGAGGACCTAGCTCACACCCACACCAGCTCCGTCTCTTAAGTTGGATCCTCTGAGAGCCCTGCTTAGTTAATTCTGGGGGCCATGTTCTTGTGGTGTCCTCTACCCCACTGGCTCCTATGATCCTTCCTCCGCCTCTTCCTCGGGAGTCCCCAAGCTCTGCCTGATGTTTGACTGTGGGTCTCTGCATCTGTTCCCAGCAGTTGTCCTGATGATTACGCTGGGTTCTGGTCTACAAGTCAAGTATAGCAGAATAGCATTAGGATTTTTTTTCTTCAGTTGTGTTTGGTTCTGTCCTACATCTCTGGGCTACCCAGACTCTGGTTCCTAGCCTCCGGGTAGTGTCAGGCATGGCCTCCTTTGTTCTCCCTACTGTGGGCTCCTGAACTTTGAAGTTAGGAAGCCCCACCCTTACAGTCTGGGGTCAATAGCACCCGACGTACACGCTACAGCGCTCAGACGCTTAGTGTCCGCAGGTGCAAACGGCATCCAGGCACACTGCAGTCTCTACCGTTCCTCTACCGTATTGATCTGCGGTGCTGAGCTTAGGTTTGCAACACGCCCCAGGCTGCCATCAATTAGTGTCTGAACACCCCTAAAGTGTACGGCACGAGTGAATGGGCATTGCCTCGTAGCACTTAATGACAATATTCCCGTGATTGTCAGGCCTGTGTGGTCCTTTGAATAGCAGGATTTTTATGGACCTGGATGACAGTAAGATTTTGTACCCTATTTGTCAGTCTCAGACTAACCACTAGGTGGTAGCATTGTCACATAGTGGGATAGGACGTCCGCTCAGGCCTTCAATAGCCCATCCAGGGGCTGTTAATTTTTTACAGGTGCCATTTCTATTTCAGTCCCGAAAAGCCCAAGCTCCTCTCCTCCCTCTCTGCTCCCTCCACGTCCAGCGTGTTGCTGAGGCTGTCAAAGTGCGTCCGTCCCTCCAACGGGGCTGCACAGCAGAACACGGGAGAGTGTGGGCCGAGAGCCAGACTCCAGGTCATGCAGAATGACCGGGCTTGTCTGCATGAGAATTCAGTTCTCCACATTGACTGAGCACCATCAATGAGTCACAGCCCACGGGGCACCGCAGGGACAAAGATGTGTGGCCATCTGCCAAGAAGAAAGGGAAAGAGAAGGCTGTGTAGGAGACTCTAAAGACTGGAAAAAAAGCTCAGAGCTTGCTGTCCAGGCCACTCTAAGTCCCGTGTCTGGAAGGGACATCAGGGGCTGTGGTGTGCATGTGGTGAGGATTACACTCAGTATGATCACAATGGCTAAAGATGTGGAGGAGGTAGGTCTGGTGCTGCTGTGTATTCACATGCTAGATACCGGCCCCCACGATCTGGTTAGCCCCTGCCCCCAACAAGCAGATCCTCAGGACACCAGCTTTTGTTGTGTAAACCTTGCCCCTCAAGTTACCCCTGATTGGTTAATAAAGATGCTACAGCTCAGATGGGCAGAAGAGGGTGAAGGTTCCTGGGCATGGGGTCTCAGGCAGGGACCTGGAGGAGGAAAAGGAGAGGAAGTCACCGTGAAGTACGCGGCTCATGAGGGCTGGCCATGAGGGCTGGCCTGTTGAAAGAGGAGCGGGCCAGGCAGAACACGGCAAGTGACATCTTGGGATCACCGCCAGGGAAGGAGACAAACCAGCACAGTGGGTCGATGTCTGCCCAGCTCCAGGCTTTCAGCTTTATCATAAATATAAAGGGTTTTGTGTCTTTATTGGGGAACTATATGATCTAAGTGGGTTAAAAACCCCAGAATAATATTTACCACAACAATGGTGCAAAGCACATATCCCCTTAGGAAAGACCCATTGGCTGGGTACAGTGGCTCTAAGTAGTCCCAGAGGCTCAGGAGGCTGAGGCAGGAAGATGACAAGTTTAAAGCCAGTCTGGGCAACTTAGTGAGGCCATGTCTCAAAATAAAGAGGAAAGCTCAGGAATAGAGTACTTGCTTAGCTCGTGTTAGACCCCGGGTTCAACTCCAAGTAACACACACACACACACACACACACACACACACACGCACGCACGCACCCACAAACACACACACCCCTTGTATAACAAATGAATACATACAGAAGTAATTGTAGATATGCTATGTACAATGGTTCTAGTAAGATGTGGGCTTTCAACTTTCTCTAAATATATTCTCAGGCTTGTGAGCTGTGGTTAGGGTAGAGCAGTTGGCAGGAACACAGACACTTCAATGCAGGGCTGGCTACTTTGCTACTTCAAGCTGAATCTAAAGCCTTTCAGCCTTCAGCACCTAAAGGCAGGCTGGCAGACATCCAAAGCTTCAAGTCTGCCCAGGCAGCAAGCCCCACCTTCCCCCACAGGCAACATAATAGCTGACTCCTGTTGGCTTTTCTATGTCAAATGGTCACCTGAACACACACACACATACACACAAAGAGAGAGAGGGGAGAGAAAGAGGACACAAAACACATCAACATCATTTAATCATTCGAAAAGAAGAAAACCACGGGAAGAAACTGGACTGCGTGGGAAGCGGCCCTTTCACCTTTCTCTGGATTGCGGATGGCAGGATGGGGAAGTGGAAGGGGCCAGGCGGCTCGGGCTTGAGCCCTGGTCATTTAGAGGGTGATCTGCGTGTGTGCACTGACTGTTACCGGCACCTTTTGTGCTTCCTCCTTCCAGATTCACCCCCAGCTCCTGCCCTGGTCGCTTGGATCCTGGGGAGCAGGGAGTTTTTGCACCCTTCATGGGTTGGCTCTCCAGGGAATAAGGCCACCCAGAAGTAGCCGCAGTTGGCAGGATGGAGAGTGACAAAAAGAGACAGAGGGTGGAGCACCAGGGAAGCAGAGAGAGATAGGGAATGCTCCACCTGTCAGGCTGGGTACATTGCTTCTGTCAGAACACGGACCCCTCAGGACTGAGCCACAAGCCCTCCACAGTCACCATAGGAAAAGTCTCTTTTCCATTCTTCTGGAAGTCTGAGAAAGCATGGGGGCGGGGAGGAGTCTCAGACCTCAGGTCCAAGTTCTAGACTGGTTAGCTGGCTTCGGGAGTCTCAGCTCCCTGCTCTTCAAGCTGGGCAGAACCCGCTTTAGAAGACTATTGTAAAAAGCATTTACAAAAGAATCGGGGGCAGAGCCCAGGTCTGTCGCTGATGATTAATCAATAAATCATGTATATTAATGCATGTCTGGCCATGTCTTCTTTTAACTAAATCTGCTGATTTCTGAGGACATAAGACAGATTAGTTTTAACCTCTGACCACAGAGGAGGAACAAGTAGTTGGGAAACTGGGAGAGGCAAGAATATACCCATCCAACTATAGCATATCTCCTGAGCACACAGAGAACCACCTGCCTCTCCTCTGCCTCTCCTCTGCCTTTCCTCTGCCTCTGCCTCTCCTCTGCCTCTGCCTCTCCTCTGCCTCTGCCTCTCCTCTGCCTCTGCCTCTCCTCTGCCTCTGCCTCTCCTCTGCCTCTCCTCTGCCTCTCCTCTGCCTCTCCTCTGCCTCTCCTCTGCCTCTGCCTCTCCTCTGCCTCTGCCTCTCCTCTGCCTCTGCTCTGCCTCTGCCTCTCCACTGCCTCTGCCTCTCCTCTGCCTCTCCTCTGCCTCTGCCTCTCCTCTGCCTCTCCTCTGCCTCTGCCTCTCCTCTGCCTCTGCCTCTCCTCTGCCTCTCCTCTGCCTCTGCTCTGCCTCTCTCATGCTTGAATTAAAGCAACATGCCAGCATGCCCACTCTGTCTGGGTGATCTTAAGGTTAGCCCTAAAAATCACCAAACTTTCATGTCTCTACTCGAAAGAGTGTTTTGCACCTCATAGAGTCGAGAAGTAACTGTCTTTCAGGGGAGAGAGCATTGTGTGCACTGTTAGATCCAACCATTTCTCAGTGTGCTCCTTTGTTCCTCAGAGTTCCCACTGCTGTCTTCTTGGAGACTTATGAAGAGAAGGAGATGAGATGAATGTTTGAGAGCAAGGTCAAACCTCAGCGTGCAGAATCAGCAGTGAAACAGCAAGGGCAGTCATGGCCGAGTGCATGTGGTGGTTCACAGCCTAACCGGGTGCAGTTAATGTGACATTGCCTTAGATTCTTGGGTGAGGGTGACTTGCTTGGAGTCTCATGGCTTCCTAGTGAGTCAGGGCCAGAGACTGTGGCTGCACTTTCCACTAGTGACTCTCCTGAAGCAGTGAAGTGACTGACAGAAGCCACTTATGGGAGGAAAGGTTAACCCCAGTTTCGCTGGGGCTTCAGTGTATCACTGCGGGGAAGGTAAGCGGAATGAGATCTGTCTGTGGACGTGGGGCGTGTGCTGGGGGTCCTTATGTGGCTACTGAACCAGGAATCAGAAAGCCAGATCAGCACAAGACCCACCTTTAGTGACCCACCTCTGTCATCTAATCACCATGTCCCAAAGTTCCAACACCTCCCCAAGACAGCATGGGAGCCTGTGACAGACATTTCAGATTCCAACTATAACATTCTATGTTTGTCCCCAAGGCTAACAGCACAGACTGAATCCAGATTAACTTTATGAGGCCATAGTCGTAACAGTTTCACCACTGGTCAAGAGTCCAGAGTCTCGGGCCAGCAAAATGTGCCCAGTGACCTAAAAGTTCAGTCCATAGAACCTGACTGGTAGCAGGAGAGAACCAACTCCTACAAGCTGTCTGCTAATCTCCACACACAGTTATGACATGTGTGCACTCCCCCTACAAATAAATACATGTAAAATAATAATAATAATAATAATAATAATAATAAATAATTTGTAGGGCAGTGATGATACATGTCTTTAATCCCAGCCCTCAGAAGGCAGAGGCAGGTGGCTCTCTGTGAGTTTCAGACTAGCCTGGTCTACAGAGTGAGTTCCAGGACAGCCAAAGCTACACAGAGAAACCCTGTCTCAAAAAAACAAAACCACCACCACCACCACCAACAAAAAAATTAGAGTTCAGAGTGTCTATTGAGAGCCAAAGCAGTCTCTTAGCTACGCATTCCCATAAAATAAAAAAACAAACAAACAAAAATCAACCAAAGACTTACATAGGTCATTTTGGTATTTTTGTTTTGTTTTTTTGAAATAGTGTTTCTCTGTGTAGCCCTGGGTATCCTGGAACTCATTCCATAGACCAGACTGGCCTTAAACTCAGGGGCTGGCCTGCCTCTGCCTTCCAAATACTTGAGTTAAAGGCATGCCCCACCCCCAGTTACATGCTTTCAATATACAATAACAAAAAGTAGACTCAAATTCCAAACGGGCTGAATGAGGATTCAGCAGGGAAAAATTGGACCATAGCAAGTCAGAAATATAGCAGAGTAAGCCCTAAATCCTATTCCCCCACACCCAACTTCTGTGACATGTGTGGCATTGTCTGTGTTCCATGGGCTTGGTCATGCCCATGGCCTTGCCATTTGCAGGATATGCGGTATTTCTCTTGGCCAGCACCACTGGGTGCCTGCAGGTTTCTTTGAGAGACATTCCAGTGTCCAGGACTCCCTATCCTACTGGGTTTTGTGAAGCCTCATTTAATTGTCAGCCTGACAGAACGTTGATTCATCTAGGAAGAGAGTCTAAATGGGGGATGACTCCGTTGAGTTGGTCTGTGTCATGTCTGTGGAGAATTGTTTTGACTATTTTCATTGGTATGGGAAGATTCAACCTGAACATGGATGGTACCATTTCCTGGTCTGGGTCCTTGGACTATATAGGATTAGAGAAAGATGGTACCATTTCCTGGTCTGGGTCTTGGACTATATAGGATTAGAGAAAGATGGTACCATTTCCTGGTCTGGGTCCTTGGACTATATAGGATTAGAGAAAGATGGTACCATTTCCTGGTCTGGGTCTTGGACTATATAGGATTAGAGAAAGATGGTTGAATACTGGACTTAACTTCATCCACTCTCTCCCAGCCCCTGACGGAGGATGTGATGTGACCAGCTATTTGGAGTTCCTGCTGCTGTAAATTCTCTACCTTGATGGACTTAACTTGGGCTTGTGAACGACAATCAATCCATTCTCTCCTAAGCTATTGTTGGTTAGGGCATTTCATCACAACAGCAGAAACAGAACCAGGACCGTCTCCATGGGAGTTTGGCTTAGCCTTACAACTTCATGAACAGCTCTCTGAGAAGCTCCATGCACGCAGTCTGACTCTGCCACACACATCACCTGGTCTCACAAGCTTTATTTCTGGAATTTGCTACAAATATTCACAACTCTTCAATTCTTGGATCTGCTTTTCCTCTAAATTCATATTATAAACCTGGCTAAAAGCAGTCACCAAACACCATGCCACACTCTGTCTGCTTGTCTTGAAATCTCCTCCCCCAGATAAACTAGTCCATCACTTTCCAGTTCGGCTTCACTCAAACTTTCACAGCCCCAGCACAAACATGCCGGGATCCTCTGCCAGGATGCAATACATATGCTGCATGCCTTGTTCCCATGAAACCTCATGACAAGTCTTTACTGTCCACACTTTCATCAACATTCCAACCTCTGATACTCATCAGAATGGCCCACTAGCTTACAGTTTTCTAGGGTTCCTCCAGTAAACCAAAGGATTCAGAACCACATGGTCAAGTTCATCACAGCAACACCCCTGCTTGTCTGACCCAATTCTCTGTATTAATCTCTATTCATTTCAAACACCTGATGGAAGCAGTTTTGGGGGGCAGGTTGACTTGGTGTATGGTTTTAGGATGTTCTCAGTCTACCAACTTGACAGTGAAGCCATGGTGGCTGGGGTGTGTGGTGAAGATATTCATGCTGTTGCCAGACCACAAGCTGAGGGTTCGACCAGAACCAGGGGTGGGTATAACCTTTAAGGACCACCCCTGGGTGACTTACTTCCACCATCTAAACCCTAAATCCCAAAGTCTACAATCTCCCAAAACAGTGCCACTAGCTAGAACCAAATATTTAAACATATGAATCCGTGGCGGCCGTTTCACATTAACATCATTACAGACTTCCCATCGCCCCAGCTCATCTCGGGGCAGCAGAGCACATTGGGAGTCTAGATAAGTACATGGTACCGAAACCAAATCCCTAAACCCAACAGACTTCCTGTCCAAGGCTTAAAGTTCAGCTGAAAAACAGAAGCAGCCGCAGCCAAGGATGAGAGTGATGAACTGTCCCGGAAGACAGCACCACCATTAGTCAGTGGGCTTTCATGTGGGTGGCAGGACCAGGACCGCCTAAAGATGCACAACCAACCAGTACGGCACAGATGGCTTCTCCTGCTACAGTATTTGCCAATACAATGGTCATCATCCTTCCGGCTGGCTCCAGTGCTGTGGGAAGAGGCAGTGTTCGGGCTAAGCGGCATTTGGTTCTCATTTTCCGGGCTCACTTTGGGTTTTGGTCTCCTCCAACACAAACACCAAATGTTTGAATGCTGAGACTGTCCACCCTGGGTGTGAATGCTGATGAATAGTTTGCCTTTGATTTCCCAGAGTATGGACTTCCTTGCCCAAGCTGCTTATTGCCTTATGCATTGATTAAAAGGAAGGAGAAAACTCTCTCCTGAACAGAAACCATGCACCAGCCCTTTCCAGGGTTTAAGTAAAGTTCAAATCTAGCAGCAGCTTGGCTGCTGTTGAGGAAGGCTGGTCTGAGCCAGTTCAGCCTTCACATTACAAGGAGCTAAAAGCTGAAGCCGTGTATCTCCAGGGAGAACAATGTGTCCCCTTAAAAAGACAAGTTAGGGGCCACAGAGATGGCTCATGCCCAAATATTGTTGTCCTCTAAGTCTGAGGATAAGAGTTTGAATCCCCAGAGGTTATGTAAAGGCTGGGTGTGGAATGTGTCTACAATTCCAGTACTTTCAACAGAGAGAGAGACACACACAACCCTGGTGTGGGTCTCAAATAAAGCAGAAGAGGAGCAACACCCAAGGTTGCTCTCTGAACTTCATATTCCTGCTGTAACACACGGGTGCCCACATTCACTCACTCAAATGCATGGACATGTAATGTGTGCACACACGTACACATGTTGGTTCTCTCAACTCTAGGCTTTGCTGAGACATAAGAAATGGCCTTCCAGTATGGAAATGCCAAGACATCACTCAGGGGGTGGGAAAACGCAGTCTAGGAAGTGGGGGGCTGAAGTTGGGGTTCCTGACTCCCAGACATCTAGTTACTGCTAGAGTGCGGCCACACAGAGCAGTTGGGAATGAAGTAAAGGCGTCCATGAGATGGTTGGGAGGTTGCAGGCTGAGGATGATGACAAACCTTGGGCTGGGGAAATGGGCAACTCTGGCCTAGTTCACCAGGGAAGGTACAGTTGTTGTCTGGAAACAGAGAAAGGCCTTCTGTGGGAGACTTAGGCTGCAGCTTTGTAGGCAAAGGCCTCTTCCATGATCCCCATGGCACTTTTCGATGAAGGAGACAGTCCACGTTTATCCATACTGTTTATTGACTGTTCATCATGGGAAATGGATGTGTACCAACTTCTCAGGGTAGACCAAAGATTAAATACCTTTTGCAGGGAGAAATGTCTGATATACTTATTGGCTAAACCTTTGGGGCCTCTAGATACTTCATAAGCCTGGAGAACTCTGTCCTGGGGCTATGTGACCACAGGTCATGTTTCCGTATGTGGGAAGTGTGGCAATGTTCCAGGTCAGGAGTCTGGAAGGGAGCAGAGACAGCCTGCCATCTCAGGTAAGTGGGTACCTGGGTACCAGGGTTTCAGTCCCTCTCTACCTTACCAAGTTTCCTGACATGGTTCATCATCCCACACGTCCCCTTCCCAAGATGTGTCATTGCAACAGTCTGTAACTGTGACTCATTATTGTCCCTGTGCCCCGACTTTACACACCACAGAATGCCTTAGACATTCTGGGACTCGGTTACTTGTGGTTCATTCTCATTTTGAATCACTAAGATCATCTTGCTAAAAAAAAAACCCATTGTTGATATGGGAACTTCCTCACAGTATAACGCTGTCTATAATGCTGGTATAGAGAGTGACAAAATGTGACCGTGACCATCTCCGGGCTTTGGGATTACTGGTGCCTTGGGTCACCTATCTTTCTGCATCACGTGGTATCTTTAGATTTTTTAAAATATTTCTTTATTTTATGTGCATGAAGGTTTTGCTTGAATAAAATCTGTATACCACATGTGTGTCAGTGTCCTTGGAGGTCAGAAGAAGGGGGGCGGGTCCCTCAGAACTGCAGAAACAGACAGCTGTGACTGTAAGCTTTTATGTGGGTGCTGGGAATTGAACCAGGATCTCTCCTAGAGCGAAGGCTCTTAACCTCTAAGGTATATCTCCAGCCCCTCCCATGTTACTTTTGATATTTATTTATTCATTCATTCATTTTTGAAACAGGGTCTTTCTACGTGGCTGTCCTGGAACTTGTTATATAGACAAGACCGGCCTCAAACTCTCTCCACCTGTCTCTGCCTCCCAAGTGCCAGGAATAGAGGTGAGTGTCACCATGACAGCTGCTCACATGTCCTCTTCATGAACAGCCCCCCCCCCCCGTGTGCGTGTCTCTCACACTCAAGTGATCTTGAAGCTGAGAACAGGCTCAATATCATCTGCAGTTTTATTTACCCACTGGGGTTTATGGAGTATACACTTTCCCCCTGGATAAGGAGTTACTGTGTATAATTGCTCAGTGGTGCGTGGTTTGCACAACGTAAGTCAAGACCTAGGGATGTAGCTCACTGATGGAAGAAGTGCCTTGTATGGCCATGACCTTGGGTTTGAGCCAAAGCTAAACAAAAATGAATAAGGTTATTGATTAAATGAAATCATTGTAAAACCTGTACTTTGAGGAAAATTTTATTCTTAAATGCTTTTATTGGAAAAAAAGGAGCAAGAATTCCAGAAGACTGGACACTTCATAAGTGAGCAATCATTAGACAGGACTAACCTTGTCACACCCATTTTAGGGGGATACAGAAGTCATCTCCCAAGTCATCATCTGAGCCATCAGAAGTCTCTGAAGGACATGCAGAATCTTTCGAGAGTCAGTGGTGAAATTCCAGACCTGCATGTACTCTATGAAGACTGTGGCCTGGTGTGCCTGGGAGAGGAGCAGAGAGGCTTCACGCTAAATACGAATGTGCAGTAGTTTTGATACACACCGTACTATGTGTGGTTTTTTTTTTTTTTCTTTTAAATTTATTTTGAGATAGTCTGAAGTAGTCTAGGCTAGCCCTCACCCTGAATTTCTCTTCTGTCTGCTTCTACCACTCTCAAGTGCTGGGATGACATGGTGTGCCACCATGTTGGCTTATGCAGTGCCAGGGACTCAACCCTGGGCTTTGTGCATGCCAGACAAGCCCTCCACCAGCCGAGATCCCACCCAGCCCCTTCAATACACACTTGAACTCAACTGTTATCAATGCACCCCGGTATCCTCCTGAGTCAGCTCGGGCACGATTGGCTCACTCCCCTGGCCATGAGAGTCGCATGGCCCTTAAAAACATAGGCTTTACCTCAAAGTCCCCAGTTCCCAGGAAAATAGCACGCTGCCCAGAACTCAGCACGTGTCTCATGCAGCCACACGTGTTTGTAAAGGGAATGAATGGGGACCCAGGGGGCCGCTGGCATGCGGCGGAGGTGTAAGAGGAGAGGACAGACACACCTGTGACGACAGTCTGAGGAATAATGATGGTGTGCACCAGCCGGAGCTGCTGGCCAGATTTAGTTTCTATAAAAATTACAGCTAGTGGGGGCCCAGTGAGGGAACACTAACTGAACCCACATGTCGGGACCAGGTCACAGCTGAAGGCAGTGAACTAAAAGTGAGAGCTCAGAATGGCTGCTGGTGCCACCAGGCCTCTGGTTTAGGTGAGATACAGCTGATGCTACCCTAGGCATCCCACCCTGCCCCTCAGCCTCCATGTTGGGTGTCTTCTGTTACTATCCCGGATGAGAGTCTGCCGTCAGTCACCTTAGTGAAGAGGAGCTACCATGTCAGTAAGTGCTGGGCAGAAACTGGGCCTCAGATCTGTCTCCCTGCACACCCTCACCTTTGCTCTTTGGCTGTTGGAGAGAGGGTTGGTCTTCACTGTTTTTGGCCTTAACTTGCTTAAAGGTGGAAGTCTTTGGACCAGAGGCCACACAGGCAAATCACCCCAGAATCCAAGGGATGGGTCTTAGCCACTGCATTGATCAAAGCCTGAGTTCTGCCCCGTGACCCCAGCTTGGACTGTAGCCAAGTCTGTCCCCAGGCTTAGCGGGCAGGTGTGAGCTGGGGCTATCAGCTATCTGGAAATGCTGCCTCCGGCTGTTGGGAGGGTAGCCATGGTCGCCAGCAAGTACCTGCTGATTTCTCACAAGAGCAATTTATGAGGCACAAATTTCGCTCTTCATAAAAAGGGTAATTGCAGCTTTTAGCTGCCTGGAACACAGTCGGTACCCATTTCCTCATGTGCTGAGTGGCGATTGCCCGTGGGGTTTAGGTCATATTCTTAGTTAATGAGTAAAAGAGGATGTGAGGTGGACATCCAGGCCTGTGACTCAGCCACCCGCCCCCCCCAGTCCCTGTAAGTAGCCTTGCTCTGCTCACATTGGTTGTGAACTTGGTTTTTGCCCAGCCTGGGGTGGGGGTGGGGAGTGGACGGCTGCATCCTGGCTGCAGCAGCTAGTGCTTTTGTTCAAGTCTCAGGAGTCTCCCAAGAGTCACAAGGGCCAATGAGCTGGAACAACCCAGTACACAGTAGTCATTTTTATTTGGGTCTCCTGACTCAGATTCCCATACCTACTGCTCCCCCATGAGGGGGCCCCAAGTCCACACAAACACTGCTTTATCATGGCAGATGTTGAACAAGCATTTGAGACTGAATTCCAAACAGCTGTTGGGCCTACTGTGGGATCCTTGTTCTTTGGTTAGCACATGCCATTAGGACCAAGGACACACCTACCTGAGGTGGAGCCCAAGAGGTTGGCTGATGCCGTCTCCTCAGGGTGCCTCCCCACCTCCCCGGAAGTATATATGATAGTTAGACCAGGAAATTAATATCTATTCTTCCTCATGTTAAGGAAGCATGGTTCAAAGAAGTCAAACTATCTGTCCAGGGTCAGAACTAACTTCGTTTTCCTAGGCTCAGTGTCCAGCAGTTATAGCATCCCGGGCCTTCTGCACAGGGAGATGAAGGCATACCTGGGAAATTGAGCCTTGGAAGATACCACAGGTGCTTGTGTCTGCAACCCTGACCCCTGGCCCCCAACCCACACCTACACCCTCTGTGAGGCTCAGAGCCCAAAATTCCTCCCTGGGCATGATGGGATTGGTTCAGGCCAAGATAAAATGTTCCAATCGGCATACCAACAAGAAATAGCCCAGTGCCAGCAAGAAAGTGGCTGTGGTCCTCTGGAGAGAGCGCCAAGGAGACACCAGAGTGCTTGTGGGGGTGCTCACAAGAGGTGCGTATCTCAGCGCCCTGAAGCCAGATGTCAGGGAGACAGTGTGAGCTAGGCCCAGCAAAGACCAGAGGTTGGACTAAGAAGGTTTGACTCTCCTAATCACGAGCTATGCCTTCATTTGTAATATGTGGACATATTATTACATAATATAATATTTATCTCAGTTGGGCACTGTAAGAACTAAGCTAATATGGAGAAAGTACTGGTCCTTTTCTCAGGATTGGTCAAGTCACACAGCATGGATCAGAACTGGTGAGTACTTCAGTGAGACCCTAAGGACAGGCCATGTATGTTTGCTTGTGTTGTTTGACTTTTCTGACTCAGATACAGTACTGCATTATGTATTAGTAATAATACACTATTGCATCACGTATTAATAATGACGGTACTGCATTATACCTTAATAACAATACGTCACTATGTCTCTTTTCATTTGTTTTGTGTGTTGTGTTGTCTAACAATCCAACTTGAGTAAAATATCGTATGATTTTTGTTTGGGCTTTAATTCCTCTGAGTGCCTTTCAGAGTTCTCCTTGTCTGTTGTCTCTTTCGTCTCGGTGGAGCCCACAGAGTCGCAGACAGCATGAAACTTGACCTCACAGGTTATAAAGAGCCCTGGTCCACCAGTGCTCCTATGGGAGATGGACATTTGCTCTCCGTTCCCGTTCAGAAATGTGGGAAGCTGGACAGCGAGGCTGGTGGAGAGACAACTTCCCTTGGGTGTGAGTGGGCTTGAAGTCTGACAGACAGAGCTGTCTGTCAGTCTTTCCTTCTGTGAAAACCTCTTCTCATCTTCTGTTGGTTTTTGTTTTTCAAGACAGGGTTTCTCTGTGTGTCCCTGCCTGTCCCAGAATCCCCTCTGTAGACCAGGCTGGTCTTGAACTCACAGATCAGCCTGCCTCTGCCTCTCGAGCGCTGGGCTGAAAGGCGTGCGCCACCAACACTCAGCTCCTTTTCACCTACTTTTAACACAACACTGCAACCATAGATGTAAGGTTCTTTTCTTAATATTCAAAATATAAAGCAATATTTTTTCTACACTGTCACCCTGGTGCAGCCCGAATGCCACATTGTTGTAACATCCTCGGCAGCTCAGGCCTCTGCACATGTCAGCCATGCTTTTCTATGTGAAAAGCAAAACGACTACAACTTTCTGGGGCAGATTTTATTCCTTTGCATTATTTCCTTGGAACACATGGACAAGAATGGGACCAAGGACTTAGTGAGCATGGACTTATGACCCTCTATTATCTTTAGCATTATAAACCAGAGGAAAAGGGGCTTTTGGCTTATTAGCTACCAGTGCATACATTTATTCTTTGTTTATGCATCCATTGCTTGTCCATCACTCACCTGTCACCCATCTGTCACTCACCAGTCACCTGTCCATCACTCACCTATCACCCATCCGTCACTCACCTGTTACCCATCCATCACTCACCTGTCACCCATCCGTCACTCACCTGTCACCCATCTGTCACTCACCTGTCACCCATCCGTCACTCACCTGTCACCCATCTGTCACTCACCAGTCACCCGTCCATCACTCACCTATCACCCATCCGTCACTCACCTGTTACACATCTGTCACTCACCTGCCACCCATCCATCACTCACCTGTCACTCACCTGTCACTCACCTGTTGCAGGTTCATCACTCACCTGTCACCCATTCACCATCACTTACCTGTCATCAGTCCATCACTCACCTATTACCTGTCCATCATCACTCCCTGTCACTCATCCATCACTCACCTGTCACCCATCCATCACTCACCTGTAACCCATCCATCACTCACCTGTCACCAGTTCATCATCACTCACCTGTCACCAGTCCATCACTCACCTGTCACCTGTCCATCATCACTCACCTGTAACCCATCCATCACTCACCTGTCACCCATCTGTCATTCACCTGTCATGTATCCATGACTCACCTGTCACCCGTCCGTCACTCATCTGCTATCCATCCATTATCCTATTCTATTTCCTTCATGCCTTAAAGGTATTACAGTCACTAAAAACAATGTGCTCTGGCACATATGTGGAAATTGATATGTGGGGCAGTCTCTGCCTTCCATCCCACCCCCACCCCTGCCCCCAGTCACACATTCCCAGGCTCTGCTCCCGCCTGGCTGCCTGGGGGTGAACTCCTCATCAATGCCAGTAGTCTAAGCAACCATGGCTTCCTTTTGCTTGTTTTGGAAGGCTGGGCCCTATAATTAAAGTCACTGGACACTTTCAACTGTTTCTACAGGGTCTATGCTTAACACACATGGCCAGAAGCTGGTGGGGTGGCAGGTTGTATCCCTCAGGGAAGGGTAGACCAGTAGTAGTTCCAAGACAACCATGAGGGCCAATGGCCTGTTGTAGAGATTGATTGAGGCAGACTGGTCTGGCCTCCATGGTGGCCTTGGAAGGTGATTTTGAGATATTCTACTTTTCTATAGCCTGTGGTCTAACAACCCCAGCTTGTCACATGTTACAGTGTGTCTGTGTAGGTACCTGGAACACTCCAGGGGATTCTTTCTTTAAAGGAATGTTGGCAATCAGTCAACCAGTTAAACATTTAAGCACACACACACACACACACACACACAAACACACTCATACACTCATACTCACATACATATACACACACATACGTCACACACACTTACAGACACTCTCATGCATACACATACACAGATATATTCATATCACACACGTACCACACACACACTCACATACATATACACACACCACATACACTACTTATATACATACTACACACACATACCCCCACACCACAAACACACTCATACACACACTTATACACACACTCTCCCATACCCCCCCTACACCAGTAGTGGTTGGTTTTACTATAAGCCTCTGGGTCCTTGGTCATCCAAGCAGGGTGAGGTATGGGTTTGTTCTCATGGAGTGGGCCTTTAGTCAAATCCAGTTGGCTACTCTCACACTCTTTGCCCCCGTTGCCCTATCATATTTTGCAGGCATGACAGATTGTAGGTCAAAGGTTCTGTGTCTGGGTTGCTGTCCCAAGTTTCTCTTTTGGTGGCCTGCAGAGTGTCTTCTGGTACTGAAGTGATTAGAATGTAGGGTGAAGGCTGCACGTAGGTACCTGTTGAATTTCTCTGTGTTCAGTTGGTTTTTGGGAAGCAGCCATTAACCTGGGCTATTTGAGGATTTTTATGGGACCCCCTGGGCCAATGACTCAAATCAACCTGGTCCCACTGGAAGTATCACCTGGTGACAAGAGTTGGCAAGTTGAGACTCTTTATCCATTACTAGGAGTTCTAATTAGGATGATCTTCAGACACGCCAGGAAGTTTCCACTGTACTAAGTTTCTACCCACACCAATGCCCTCCAATTCCCAACATCTCTCCCTGCACTCTCTTCCTCCACTTGTGCCTATCCCCACCTGTCCCCAGTATTCCAGTAAAATCTATTCTATTTTACCCTCCCAGGGAGATACATGCACCCTGGCCCCCTCCTCTATACCTAGCCTCTGTGTCTATGAATCATAGCTTGGTTACCATTGATGCCCTAATACCTTATATGTGAACATATACCACATTTGTATTTCTTAGTCTGAGTTACCTCACTCAAGATGATTTTTCTAGTTCCATCTATTTGACTGAAAATTTCATGATGTCTTTTTAAAAATAGCTGAGTAATAAATACTCCATTGTGTAAACATAACACATTTTCTTTATCCATGAGAAACATCTGCAAAGAACATGGTTGAGCAAGTGTCCTTGTGGAAAGATGGGGCATACATAAAGTGGTGTTGTTGGGTCTTGAGGTAGATCAATTCCCGATTTTCTGAAGAACTGCCCTATGGGTTTCTGTACAAATTTGCACTCCCAATGCCAATGGAGGAGTGTTCCCTTTGCTTTGTGGCTTCCCCAGCACGAGCTGTCACTGTGTTACTGACCTTAGGCATTCTAACAGGTGTAAGATGAAATCTCAAAGTAGTTTGATTTGCATTTCCCTGATGGCTAAGGATGCTGAACATTTCTTTAAATGTTTCTCAGCCACTTGAGTTTTCTGTGTTTAAGGGACTATTGAGAACTTTCATTTTAAATTGGCACTTCATTTTAAATTTGGATTGTTTGGCCTTTGATATCTAGTTTCTTGAGTTCTTTATATATTTTGGATATTTGTCTTCTATTGAATGTGGAGTTGGTAAAAATCTTTTCCAACTTTGTAGGCTGAAGCTTTGACCAAATGATAATGTTCTTTCCAGTTTCACGAGGTCCCATTTATTAGTTATTGATCTTAGTGTTTGACTACTGGTTTGGCTCAGGAAGTTGTCTCCTGTGCCATAGTGTTCAAGGCTCTTTCCCACTTTCTCTTCTATCAGATTTGGTGTATCTGGTTTTATGTTGTGGTATCTGATACACTTGAACTTGAGTTTTGTGCAGGGTGATAAATATGAAGGAATCTATTTGCGTTCTTCTACATTCAGCGTAACCAGCACCAGTTGCTGAAGATGCTGTCTTTTTCTCCAGTGTATATTTCTGGCTTCTTTAAAAACAAATCAGGTCTCCATACGTGTATGGATTTAACTATGGGTCTTCTGTTAGATTTCATTGATCAATGTGTCTGTCTTTAGGCCAATACATGTGTTTTTTATTTCTACAGCGCTGTGGTACGAGTTGAAATTGAAAGTAGTGAGACATGCTGCAGTTCTTTTATTGTTCAGGATTGTCTTAGCTATTCTGGGTTTTGTTTTTCATATGAAGTTGAGAATTGTCCTGTCAAGGTGTGTGAAGAATTGTCTTAGAGTTTTGATGGGGATTGCACTGAATCTGTAGATCAATTGGTAGGGTGGCCATTTTTACTATGTTAATCCTACCAATCCGTGGGCATGAGATATCTCTCCATCTTCTGATATCTTCTCCAAAGACTTGAAGTTTATATCATTAAAAGTTTTTGCTTGGTTGCTAAGAGTTACCCCATGATAGTCTATATTGTTTGAGGCTATTGTGAGAGCTGTCATTTCCCTGATTTCTTTCTCAATGTTTGTCATTGGTATGTAGGAAGGCTATTGATTTATTTATTCTAGTTAATCTTGTATTTAGCTACTATGATGATGGTGTTTATCATCTGTTCCTATGGTTTCCTGGTGGAATGTTTAGGGTTATTTATACATACCATTGTGTCATCTGCAAAGAACAATACTTTGACTTCTTCTTTTCCAATTTGTATCCCCCTGATCTCCTTCAGTTGTCTTAGTGCCCTAGCTAAAACTTCTAATTCTATATTGAATAGATATGGAGACAGTGGGCAACCTTGTTTATCCCTAATTTTAGTGGAATTGCTTTAAGTTTCTCTCTGTTTAATTTAATGTTGGCTTTTGGTTTGCTGCAAATTGCCTTCATTTTGTTAAAGTATGTCCCACATATCCCTAATCTCTCTAGGATCTTCCTCATGAAGAGGTATTGGAGTTTGTCAAAGTCTTTCTGCCTCAAATGAAATGATCGTGTGTCTTTTCATTTGTTTATATGGTGGATTACATGTATTGATTTTTATATATTGAACCATTCCTGCATCTTTGGGAAGAAGCTTACTTGAACATGGTGAATGATCTTTTTGATGTGTTCTTGGAGTCTGTCTGTAAGTATTTACTGAGTATTTTTGCATATTTATAATGTCAATTGGTCTCTGATTCTGTTTTCTTGTTGAGTCTTTCTGTGGCTTAGGTTTTAAGGTAACTATAGCCTCATAGAATTGGGTGATGTTCTCTCTATTTCTATTTTGTGGAATAATTTAAGGAGTATTAGCACAACTCTTCTTTGAAAGTCTGGCAAAAGTTTGTGTTTTAATGGCTGCTTCTATTTCACTAGGGATTATAGGTCTATTTAACTTGTTTATCTGCTCTTGCTTTTAACTTTGGTAAGTGGTACCTATTGAGAAAATTGTTCATTTCTTTTAGATTTTCCAATTTGGTGGAATACAAGCTTCTCAAGTATGTCCTTGGGCTGGAGAGATGGCTCAGCAGTTAAGAGATCATCCAAAGGTTCTGAGTTCAATTCCCAGCAGCCACATGGTGGCTCATTACCATGTGTAATGGGATCTGATGCCCTCTTCTGGTGTGTCTGAAGACAGCTACAGTGTACTCGCATACATTAAATAAATAAATAAATCTTTAAAAAACCCAAACAAAAAATAAAGTATGTCCTTATAATCCTCTAGACTTCCTCAGCGTCTGTTGTTATGGCTCTCCCTTTGTTTCCGGTTTTGTTGATTTGTGCGCCCTTTCTCCACTTGTTAGTTTGGATAGCAGTTTGTCCAGCTCAGATTTTTTTTCTCAAAAGCGCGAGGCTTTGTGGCATTGATTCTTTGGGTTGTTTTTGTTTTTATTTGTATTTATTTTAGTCCTCAGATCGATTATTTCCTGCCATTTACTTTTCTTAGGGGTGTGTGTTTCTTTTGTTATTTTTCTTTTTTTTTTCTTTTTTCTTCTTTTAGAACTTTCAGATGTGCTGTTAAGTTGCTAGTAAGAGACCTCTCCATTATTTTTTTAATATAGACACTTTATGCTATGAACTTCCTTCTTACTAACACTTTTATTGTGTCCCATAAGTTTGGAAATGTTGTGTATTCAATTTTATTACGTTCTAGAAATTCTTTAATTTCTTTCATTATTTCTGCCATTTTTCATTCAGTAGAGTGTTGTTTAGTTTCTATGCATTTGTAAGCTTTCTGTTGTTTTGGTTGTTGTTGATATCCAGCTTTTATATATGGTGGTCTGATAGGATGCAAAGAGTTTTTAAAATTTTCCTTGTATCTGGTAAAATTTGCTTTGTGTACAAGTATGTAGTTAATTTTGGAGAAAGTTTTATGAGGTCTGAGAAGAAGTCATATATTTGTGATTGGGTAGAATTGGGTGTAAATATCTGTTAGGTCCATTTGGTTTATAACATTTGTTAGCTCCAGTATTTCTCTGTTTAGTTTTTGTCTAGAGGATATGTCCATTGGTGAGAGTAGACACTGAGGTCTCCCACTATCAGTGTGTGAGGGTCAATGTATGACTTAAGCTGTAGTAGTGTTTCTTTTATAAACTTGAGTGTCCTTACTTTTAGAGCTTAGATAGCAAGAACTGAAATGTCATCATGGGGAAATTTTCCCTCTGAATAATAGGTATTGTTATAGAAATAATTTTAGGGGGAGGGGGTTCTGCCCCTCTCTAGATCATAGAGCTCCCAGATAAACAACATGGGGACATTATAAGTTATTAACAAGCTGTAAGTCTAAACTGGGCAGTTCTGAGATGGTCTAACCTACAACCCAACCATAGATCCCTGCATTACCTGTCAACTGAGTCAGTCTTGTTCTGTTTGTTCTGCTTATATGTGTACTTGAGTGGTTTTCTCTTGGCCATGTCCCCATTATTTATTCTCATGATTCATCCTACCTCATGGCTACCTCTTTTCCCCCCTAACCTTTTCTTCTTCTTGTGGTCCCTACCTGAAACCCTCTTCTCAATCTCAGGTTCTTCCTTTCTTTCTCTCCTGCCTAGACACAGGGTGTATAGCCTTTTATTATCCAATCAGAGATTACCGAGGAACATTCTTTATAGCACACTGGTCAATACAATGCCTATGTCCAGACTGCATCTTGACCTTGAGATACAGAACTGAGCATCTAAATACACAGTGCACAAGACCAACCCTAACATGTCTTTTCCTATCTCTTTTGATTAGTTTTGGTTTGAAGTCTGGTTTTTTTAGATATTGAAATAGCTATATTGGTTTGCTTCTTAGGTCCATTTGCTTGGAATATCTTTTCCCAACTCTTTATCCTAAGAGAATGTCTATCTTTGGGGTTGAGATGTGTTTCTTGGATGCAGCAGAAAAAAATGGATCTTGTTTTCATACCCATTCTCTTGGTCTGTGTCTTTTGTTAGGAAACTGAGACCACTGATGTTGAGAGCTATCAGTGATCAATGATTGTTGGTTGGTTTCCATTATTTTGTTGTTGTTGGAGGTGGTGCTGGTGGTGGTAGTGGTATATGTGTGTGTGTTTACTTTCTTTTGATTTTATTGGTGTGAGATTACTGATTTCCTATGCTTTCATTGTTGGCATTAATCTCTTTTAGGGAGAGTTTTCCTTCTAGCACCTTTTGTAGGTCTGCATTTGTAGATAAATATTGTTTAATTTTGGCTTTAATGTGGAATATCTTATTTTATCCTTCTATGATGATTGAAAGTTTTGCTGAGTACAATAGTCTTGACTGACATCTGTGCTATTGTATGAGTCTCTAGAGTACCTGTCCAGGCCCTTCTAGATTTTAGAGTCTTCATCAAGAAGTCAGGTATAATTCTCATAGTTCTGTAGGTCTACATTTATATGTTAGTTGGTCTTTTTTTTCTTGTGTCTTTTAATAGTCTCTCTTTGTTCTGTATATTTAGTGTTTTGATTATTATGTGGTGAGGGAACTTTCTTTTCTGGTCACATCTACTTCGGATTCTATATGGTTCTCATACCTTTATAGCTATCTACTTCTTCAGGTTAAAATTTTTTTCTTGAAAATATTTTCTGGGCCTTTGAACTTGGATTCTTCTTCTTTTTCTATTCCTATTATTTATAGGTTTGTTCTTTTCATAAGGTCCCAGGTTTCTTGGATGTTTTGGTCAGGAAATTTTCAGATTTAGCATTTTCTTTGACCAATGTACTTATTTCTTCTATTGTATTGCCAATGTCTGAATTCTCTCTTTAAGCTCTTGTATTTATTCATTTCCTCCAATTGTTTATGTTTTCTTGTTTTTTTAAAGAAATTTATTCATTTCTTCTTTGAGGACCTTTGTCATCTTCATATAGTTGGTTTTAAGGCCCTTTTTTGTGCTTCAGCTGTGTTGGAATATTCAGGGCCTGCTGCGGTCAGACAACTGGGCTTTAGTGGACGCACAGTGCCCTGACTGTTATTGATTGTGCTTTACATTGGGTTTGGGAGGATTATAAATCTAGGAGCTGATTTCTGTATTTGCCTTTGTTGAGTGGGTGTTTTTTCCTTGGTTTCTGTTTCCGCTCTGGATTATCAGATTGTGATGGCTGTGTGTTGAGTGTTTTACTGGCCTACTCAGCCTGCATGTTTACAGGGAATACCTGCTGGTGTTGGAAGTTGAGTTACTGAAATGAGTTGGGGGAAGAAGGTTGGGAGAGAAGGTCTTTGTGATCCATTGGGGATGAGGTCAAAGAGAAATGAAGATGGTTGTGTGTTTCCTGTTACAGTTCTTGGGAGGAGACTGAGGGGATTGAATCTCGAAATTAGTAGGAGAGGTATGGTTATGTTTTCAGCCTATTTTTTGCACTGAGAGGAATGATCCTTGTGTTAGTAGTGGGTGGCTGCTATGGTTGGAGCCTGGACCCCAGTGAGTCAGGGAGGAAGGTTACAAAGGGAAGACTCATGGAATCCACAGGAGATGGGAGTGTGTGTGTGTGTGTGTGTGTGTGTGTGTGTGTGTGTGTGTGCGCGTGCACACACATTCAAGGGAGGCTTCAATTTGTGCTCTGCTGAAGAGCTGGAGATAAAACTTATGGATTCCATCTGGGGAAACAGAGCAGGGAAGATCTGTGGGCAGCCTACCTGATTTTTTGGCAGTTGTGTGTTGCAGTAAATAAAAATGGGGTAATCTTTTATTCCGAGCTAATGCCGGCACCATTAGGGCCACATGGCACTGCTGGGTTTCTTTATCTCAGTGGCTCCATGCTGTCCCCAAGTACTCCCAGACTCAGGAGGTCCATGGGCCACCTTTTCTCAGCTGTCTCTCTCCCAGCCTGGAACTTTGCTCACATTATCCATAGCCCCGTAAAATCATGACTCAACAATTAATAACCTATCAAACAGATTTATACATTAAATTCTCAATCCGCAATCCATCCACACAATAAGCTTACAATCACTTGACAAAGATATAAACCACCCACCTAGATAAGATAAATTGACCTACAGAAATCTATCCCTTAGAAAGTATACCTATGGTACTCAGAGCAGCTCGGACGGAGATGGGTCATCTTTGTCTTCCATCTTGAGTCTCCCACTCCTCCTCCTTCTTTCCTAGGCTTTTCCCCACCTACCCTTTCTTCTCATCCAGTGACAGGCTGGACCCACCCAGCTGCATAATGACATCATTCTACAGTGTGGCCTGTGGGTTATTGAGGGTTGTGGACTGGGGATAAAGTGACCGAGTATTGGGAGGGGGGTTGGGAAGAGCTGGACTATGGGCCTGGAGGGGAAGGAGGAGAAAGGCTGCAGCTGGTGTTCTATTGAAGCATTAGGCATGAGACTGGGGATTGGATTTGGAGGGGAGAGAGCTGAAGTCTTCAGTTAGCTTACCCGTTTCCCTGTTCTGCTTAGCTGGTGTGTTTCCAGGGAATGCCTGTGGTGTTGGAGGCTGGGAGAATCATTGGGCTTTCTTGATCCTTTCTCCATCTTCTTCAGCCTGGTCATCTAAGCCTAAAGTGGGTCTTCCCTCCTCAGCTAAGTGTCCCTGAAAACATCCTCAAACAGAGAAGCAGAAGCATGTCTCCTATGTGGTTCAAAAGCCAGTCAAGTTGACAGTGGTTAAGCATCATACCCAGGGTCTCTGAATGTTTACTTGCTCACCTGTAAAATGTGAACTCTAACCCTACCCTGGACTAAGTGGGAGTATGCGTGTGTCATCCTCACACATGATGGGACGTATATTGCAGAATCCCTCTCTCCCAGGCGCTGACTTCTGTGAAGCCATTTTAAAAGCAGCAGAAGAACTGTTAATCTTTTATAAAGGTCTCACTGTACACTCCTGGCTGGCTTGGATTTCAGAGAGGGCTATCTGCCTCTGCCTTCCAAGTTCTAGGATTAAAGTACCAGGCCCATGAATGGACTCTTTGAAAAATACTTGCAAGGTCACAGAACCCAGCACAGGTGAACCGTAAAGGAACTCGTGTTTTCAAAGGCCACTGGAGAGACAGAGTCTCAAAGGCATGATTTCTTCCTAGTGAACAAACGATGTGGAGCGACAGCACAGTGGCCACTCTTCAGCATTGCTACCGTAAGTGCACACTTCTGTGAGGGCGATGATCAGACGTGTGCATAGCAGTTTTCATTCATAGCATTGCTTTCAATGTAAAAATTAGTTAACTGTCCCCCAGAGGGCATCTTCACCAAGCTCAGACACAGCCTTACCTCAAAAACACAGTTGGGAATGACTGTGGCCATGTTGGTCAGCCAGTGTGTGTCAGTAATGGAAATCTAGGTTTGTCAAGATGGACAGGGTTATGTGTGTATCACTGAATAAATGACATGGGTTCTTAATGAAGACACGCACAGTGCAGAAGGTTAGGCACAGGGACACCTGTAGAGCAAATGTCCTGGATGGTTCCTGAGGCCCTTGTCCCTGGATAAAAAGACATCTTTGATTGTTCACACAGTCTCTTCAGCCAGCTGCAGGGACACCTAGTCACTGTTAGTCACACATATTGATGTCACACACACAGCTCAGAAGCCAGCCCCAGTGCCTTTGGATTTTATACTCCAGAATGCTGCTCAACCCACATCATTGGCTCAGAACACAGAGGCTCCTTGCCTCAGTTTCTCCAGAATAGGGAAATAGTGTTTCTATCCTCCATAAGCCAAGGGGAGTTCAGGCTTCTATAGAGGCAGGAGATTAAGGTTAAACCTTCTCTGTCTCCTCAACTGTACAGGGAGCAAAGGGTACCCAGTCAACAGTGGTCATACGACATGGCTGTCTCGACTCTCAGCCCCAAGGCACAGACAGGCACTGTTCTGTAAAGCACCAAGTGCTGGGTGCAGAAAGGTCAAGATTCAGGCCGCCTGCCCTGAAGGAGCTCAGCCCAGGGGGAAATAACACAAACCTCCATGTGACTGTCAAGAGAGAAGGTGACCTAGCCAGGGAGGAGGTGCCCCTGTGCTGGGCCTGAAGGGGTGTTGTGGCAGGGAGAGCTTTGTGGATGGCGGTTTCTCTGGGTGGCAGCTTTGCTTTCTCACGCTCTGTCTCTGCTGTGTAACCTGCAGAACACCAGACACACCACTGTAGAGCCAGCTTCCTGGAGTTTCCAACCAGGAGGCCATTGTGCAGGGTCTGGAATTGAATCCAGCACCCCACTCCAGCCTTGGTACGCACATCCTGAGAGGAGGGTCCCATATGGAGACTGCTCAGAGGCCCCATGGCAGCTGAGCAAGTGCTGGGAGGAGAGGGGTTCCCAGAGGAATGGAGTGAAGTCTAGAGTCCCCACGGCAGCCACTCAGCAATGACTCCAGCCAGTGGCAGACACACCAGCCCTGAGATCTTTGAGACCCAGCTTGCAGCTGAAGGACTATCCCACGTGTGTTCAGAGATTGTAATTCCACCAGGAAATGTTGCCTCACTTCCACGGTGTGTGGGAAAGCATGTGTGTGCACATGCCCAGGGAAGGACGAGGCAGTCGGTCAGTCCGCCTCCACTGAGCCACCGACACTAATCTACTCATCGCCGAGTAACAGGCGAGGTCCTCAGGTTCCTGTCGGCAAAAGACAGATGCCTTTATGCCTTTTACAGCCTCTAAGATGAAGATTCTCCCTAGCCTGGTGTCCACCCAACCCATGTGAGGACAGTCTGTTCCCTGTGTGATGGCAGGGCGTTGCTCGTGGAAGGGCTTACAGAAGTTGTGTTTTTTTAAAAAAATTATTAATTAGTTTGTGTGCATGATGTGTGTGTGTGTGTGTGTGTGTGTGTGTGTGTGTGTATGTGTGTGTGTGTGTGTGTGTGTGTATGTGTGTGTGTGTGTGTGTGTGTGTATATGTGTGTGTGTGTGTGTGTGTGTGTGTGTGTGTGTGTGTATGTATGTGTGGTCTCTTCTTTCACCACACAGGGTTGGAAATCAGGTCACCAGGTTTGATGACCCATGCCTCTACTCACTGGGACATCTTACTGGGCACTGAAGTTGTCATTCAAAGCGTCCTTTTATACTGAGCATGCAGAGAGGTGCTAGCTTCCCTAAATCTAATTTTCTGGTGTCATATCTGGAATCGAGCTGTAAAGTAAGATTGGAGTACTGGGTGAGGACTAGCCCTCGGGGACAGAACTCTACAGTGAGAAATTCATAAAAGGTATAGATTCTGTACTGCCACCTTTGACACAGTGACACTGTCATTTGCACAGAGGCTGCCTTTATCTCTCCAGCTGCCCCCCCATCCTCCAGCTGCCCCCCCCCCATCCTCCTCCCTGTTCCCTGGGTCTGGGCTCAGTGCTGTGGTCCTTGTGTAAAGGTTTTCTTCTGACTCACAGAGGAAAATGCTCTGGAAATGTGGTTCATTTCTGACCCTGAGGGCTCATCAGATACTCCATGATCCTTGCAATGGTCTGGGAATGGGGAAGACAGGAGATAGCCATGTATGTGTCCAAGAAGTTAAAGCTCACATGTGGAATGCTTGGAGAAAGTGGGTTTTAAATTCTATAGTGGGATGGCAACAAAGGGACAGGCCACCATTTTCCCCAAGTGGCAGTAGGTATAGCAGTTTTCAACAAAGAAAAGATACGTATGCATTTTATTCTTTAAAGAAGTGTTCTCATGCAGCCCCAAATGGCCTCCAATTGATTAGATGAGTAAGTTCCTGATTCCTTTGCTTCTCATTCGGTGCTAAGATTTCATCTGTAGGCAATGCCTTCATGGTACCCTTGGTCTGAAAGGGAAGATGTACGTACCATTTGCTCCCCACTTCCCATTCTTGGCAATGGGAGACAAGGTGGGTGGAAGAGCCAGATGGCAGAGATCCGAAGAACATCATTTCTCCAAACTGAGGCCTTACTGGATCCTAAGTTAGGATTCCCAACTAAGAGGAACCTTACTGGATCCTATCTGTCTGCCAAGTCATTACAAAAAATAAGTGAACCCAGTAATGAGAAAGTGTTGAATAATGTAAACAGCATTTAATAACAAATCCCCTGTAAACCCGAGAGTGTGGATTTATTTGGCTTAATGTCAAGGCCCCAACAGTGGCCTGAAGCCTGTATTTTCCCCTGCATTTAAGAAGTGGTCACACTAACCACTGGTAGTTTATACAGCCAGCTTCCAATGGGAAAAACAGAACCAAGGACACAGGTGAGGAGGAAAAGAATGTATTGGGACAGTTGGGCTATGTGTTCAAGTGGGAAAGGATGGGATGTAGAAAGCCTAGGACCAGAGAGGCAATGTACAGGTTGGTAGATGATGGTCCAATAATTCATCCTAAGCTGAGGAGGAGATGGGTCACTATCTTAGTTACTTTTCTGTTGCTGTAAGGAACATCATGACCAAGCCAACTTACTGAAGGATAGGAGTCCATCCCTGTAGTGGATTGACCTGATGCTGCTTGTATTCTAATGCTAGTACTGGTTCCTCAAGACCTGGTATCCCCAGCAATGAGAGAGTCCACATGTAGACCTAAAAAACACTATGTGACCTTGCCCCCAAGTTATTTCTGATTGGTGAATAAAGATGCCAACAGCCAAGAGCTAGGCGAAAGAGACATAGGTGGGGTTTAGGATTCCTGAGCTTAGGGTCAAAGAACCAGGAGGGGAGGGACAAGAAGATTGTAGGAGAAGCAGCCATGGGTTAGGTGAGTTATGAAAACATAGCTCTTAGGGCTGGCCAATTGGAGTTAAGAGCAGCCCAGATGAAACATAGTAATAACTCTGAGTTGTCCATAGGAAAGTAGATTCTAACAGCATAGAGATAGATATCTGCTCAGTTCTTGTGCTATTTAAGGCATATTGTAAATATAAAGGCTGTATGTATTCTATTTGAGAACTGAATGATAAAGAGGGGTAGAAACTGGTTTGAATCCCAGTCTGGAATTAAAAATTTTTACAACACATCATCATCATCATCATCATCATCATCATCATCATCATCATCATCATCATCATTATCATCATCATCATCATCATCATCATCATCATCATGCCAAGGCATGGCCTGGGGGCATGGCTGAGAACCCATATCTTGATCTGCAAGCAGGAAGCACTAGGGATGACAGAAGCCCCCAGGGACATACCTCCTCCAACAAGACCACACCTACCAATTCTTTCCAAACAGTTCTACCAACTGGGGACTAAGGATTCAAACATGCTTATGGGAGGCATTTTAATTCAAACCATCACAGTCACAATTCTGTTGTCAAGCAATAGGATCTTGCATTTTAATTCATGAAGATTTATGGCGGAAGGCTCACTATGGGATGTGTGTGAGTGCAAGAGTAGGAATACCTGAAGGAAAAAGATAATTACATCTGGATAGGCAGTCCTGGGGACTGTATCTCTGTCCAAGCCAGTGGACTCAAGTGGGAAGCCATGCATGCTTCTGAGGCATAGGTTGGACTTGGATACAGTTTTCCTGAGAAGCAGAAGGTCGGGACAAGGAATAACAGAGGCAGCTTTAGGTACTACTTCACGATTACGCTGAGGACTAGATTCGGGCCCAGACCTTTCCCGTGGCTCAGCAGAAGGAATGGAAGGACCTGCCTACCTCCTCTCACACGTGGAAGGACATGCCAGGTAGGTCCAAGATCAGTGCTACATTTACTAGGGAGCATTAAAGGGCTCATTAAGGAAAAAGCTATTGTTACCTTTTAGACAATAAAAACAAAACAAAAAAGAGTCTACCTCTAATAGAGGGAGCTGTGCCTTTGTCTCAACTGCCTCTAATCCCAGCACTGTGGGGGCAGAGGCAGGTAATTCTCTGTAAATTGAAGGCCAACCTGGTCTACAGAGGGAGTTCCAGGATATCCGGGTCATTACAAAGAGAAACTCTGTCTCAGTAAAACAACAGTAGCAGCAGCAACAAAGGAGCTGATGGATTTGAGCAGGTCAATCACTGGGGCCAAGGATCTTCCTTTAGGAAACCAGGTCTAGTCTCAGCTACTAAGAAGATAGAAGAAATAATTGGCCCCTTAGTGAGACAGTCTAAGGTTCCTTTTCAGAATGTCCACCCTTAGGGCAGTCCCTCAGAACCCCAGGAACCTCTGCTGGGTCTGACTATCTTTCTGAGTCCTGATTCAGGACACAAATTACCTTCTTCTCTTCTGCTTCTTCCCTTTCAGTGTTGATCAAATCCTAAACACCTGTTTTCTAGAAATCTGGACTTCCTTAGTCTTTAAATTTCCCCTCCCTATCCCCATGAGCCTGATCTCCACCCAGCTTAACTCAAGAGTGTGGCTTTCTCCTTTGCCTTCTCTATTCCCTTCTTCTGGGCAGCTGTTGAGATTTGCAGTTTGCATACTCTGAGATTTTTCTTTAAAACTATAATAAAAATGTCCTTGAGCTAGCTATGTGCCAAGGTGATTGGGAGAACTATGCGAGCCTGTGTCTGTAAATGTTAAAGAGGAAACAAGGATATCTTGTGAGGGAATAAACTCTAGAGACATAACCTAGAAGCCATAAGGTTCTTGACTGAAGGTGGGTTATGTCTCTAGAGTTGTTGGCATAGAGGCCCCCAAAGATGGAGACTAGTGCAATTGCTTTTGATTGTATGCTGGAACTAGCTGGTTAGGACCCCAGTGTTGAAGTTGCAGGACATGAAAAAATACAGCTAGAACTAAGCCAGAAATGTCTCCTCCCTGCTAGCTTTTTTTTTTTTTTTTTTTTTTTTTTTTTTTTTTTTAAGAGATTTATTTATTTTATGTATGTGAGTACACTGTCTCTGTCTTCAGACACACCAGAAGAGGGCATCAAATCCCACAGATGGTTGTGAGCCAACATGTGGTTGCTGGGAATTGAACTCAGGACCTCTGGAAGAGAAGTCAGTGCTCTTAACCACTGAGCCATCTCTCCAGCCCCGCTGCTAGCTTTCGTAGCCAGAAGGAGTTACTAAGGTTGTTCCATAGAATTGAGGCCAAAGTCCTCCTGAGTTGTGGATCCTACATTTGTCACAGTGGACAGCAGCAAGGCAGGATGGTTCAGTACCTCACTGGATTTGGAGGTAAACAGACATCTATCTAACTCTTTCTGAGGCTCAGATATTCTGTGGAAGAGAGGGATTGAGATGTAAAAGCTGGAGAAATGGACAACCCTATGAGCTACACTGTCATATAATCTTTAGAAGTTCTGCTGGGGCTCCCAAAAGATCATCACAGCTGGACTTGTTGACTGCTGACATTCTCCCATAGAAGGGTGGGATAGAAAGGAAAGGGCTGGGAGGGTCATAGAACCCTCAACTTGAGTATTTGCTCTTACCTCCCAATCAGTTGTATGTAATTCTTCCCTAATTGTGTGTGGTCTCAGGGAAAGGCTAGAAGGTGGGGAAGGATTGGGGAAGAGAGGCTCCATCTACACAGCCATAGAGTCATCACCCGTACTGGCTGCTTCAGAGCTTCCAGTGTGGCGGCTTTAAGGTCACCCATGTTTCTGCCTGTGTGACTCTTCACCTCCTGTTCTAAAAGTCAGTCAGATGAGCTCACGGGTTCTTCAGAGTGACCTTTGATAAAATTGTATCTCTGTTTGTTGTTGGGGCCACAGGAAAGGAACAGTAGGTATTATTTATGATTCCCCTAGGGAAGAAATTTTAGCAACACATGGGAATGAGCGCCTCCCAATCTAGGTTCTGCCCTCTAGAACAGCTTCAGTAGTATTCAAGGACTCTGTCCAAAAACCTACAACTGAGGTGGGCCCCAGGCCTGACACTGTATGTCCTGCTCTGCCTGTAGTAGCCTTGGAGACCTCAGCCTTTCTAAGCATCCCTGGCATTTGTGTATAGAGAAATCTGAGGGTAGGAGTGTCGTGTGCATTAAAGGATGCTCAGAAGAGCTTTCAGCTCCTGTCAATCAATGTCACTACATACTGGTCACCACAACCAGAGCACCTCAGCACTTCACCAACATTGTCCTCTAGTGAAATTGTGGTCTACATGGAAAGTTCAGGCCAGGGACCAGTCCTGAAGGTACAGGAGAGACCTGTGGTAGTGGTCTTCATCCCTGCAAGGTTTCCAGCTGCCTGTTCTACACAGTCTCTCCTTTCTGCAGAGGAATTCTGAGCCTTATCCCTTTTTGTAAAATTCCTATTTACCATCCAGAATTCAGCATAGGAACTACTTTCTGGAGTCTTTATGAAAGCATTTCCTGACTTCCTCCATAAGTTCCCTTCAACGGTAGGCTTTCTGGACCTCTTCTCCACAGGGTTTTATTGTCTGTTCCATTTGGACTAAGAATTCCTGAGGGAAGGCCTCAGAGCTAGCAGTGACCAGCACAGAGTCAAAGTCAGGAGTCAACCTAGCCGGTGTGTGTCGAGATGATGTCTCCTGCTCAGAGAGGTCCTATCTTACGGGAAAGAAAGGTTGCCCTAACTCACTTGACAGTGAGGGAGGCAAAGTACAAACCAACCTAAGACTCCATTTCAAGCTGTTGATGAAGCACCAAGCATTCACAGTGCAGAGTATTCTTGAGCAGAAGTCAAAACTGGCTTGGAAGAGCCAGCATTTTTGCTTACAAGAAAGGAGAGAAATGGATGCCAGGGCCCGCCCAGCACTCCATGGCTTTAGGTTCTCTGCAGGGATAGAAGTGAAGACCATTGTCACCCCAGTTTGGACCTGTGCTGCCTCATGGGTATGCTGGCCTCTTGAAGAGGGGCTTTGTTTGAGGGACATAGGAAGACCCAGCCCCCTTCTCTTATTGTCTATCTGGACCAGCCATTCCTAACTCCAGGGAGTCAGGGTGGTCATTAAACATGGTGCCACACAGAAAGGAGTTCTTTATACAAGCCAGACTCTCATCTGTTCTTTCTGTGCACAGGGAAGATGGAGGCACAGAGAACCATATAGTTCAGATTTAAGAAGCTAGGACTTACAGCTCACCAAGTTCCCAGAGGCTGAGCTTCTGTCTATCTCTGTCCACACCCACAAATACACCTCATCCTTCATGGATCACCCAGCACACCACCTTGCCTGGCCAGCTAGACTTCAGCTAGAGGGTCCCCTCTCTAAGGCTCTGGTCCTATGGGTGATACAGTTTGTCAGGAGCTACTTTCAATCTCTTCCATGGCTACCCAAGAGATGATCAGAGCTGGTGTCAATTTCATCCACACAAGACAGCGCCTCTCTTTTCTCCTCTGATTTCCAGCCTCTAGTGTCTCCATTTTTCTTGGCTTGTCTTTCTCTAATTAAATGCTTTGAGGGTCAGTGCTGCACGTCAGGGAAAGTGTGTGGGCCTTTCTACATATTCTCCAGAGCCAAGAATACAACTTCTTTATCTTCAAAGGCTCAAGGGCACAACCCATCTTCTCTCTTCTCTCTGTCTCCTTTCTACATTCCCCTCTCCTTTCCTCTCTTCTTCAGTGAAGCTGGTCCATCCTGCCTGGAAATCCTGGTAAAAAAAGATACCTTAAGATACTCACCAGATCAGAAAACCCAGATGTAATCTTATCTTTCCTAGGTTCAACCTCTGACAAAAACAAACAAGGGCAATGACATTTCATTGATAACTGGAACTTCACCCCCAAGTCTAAAGAAACAATGGTGGTCCACCTTTACTCTTAGCCAGTCAGGGTCCTGAGCTTGGATGAAAGGTCCCCTCCTTCCAAGAACAGGGGAGGAAACAAGCAGAGACATATGCCACGAGCACACCTATGCTTTGCAGCACACCTAGGCTCTGTTGTTGCGGTAAATATTAAATAAGATTTCGTTGTTGTCAGCCCTGCTGAGGTCTCACTCTGCAGGAGCCATACCAGAAGCCGCTTCAGTTCTGAGCCAGAGTGCAATCCCCTAAGTGGTTGGTTCCCAAGCCTGGTACCTACACATCTAGTTCCACGAACCTGGCAAAAACATGACTCCACAATCATTAACTTATCAAACAGGTTTATATGTTGAATTCTCAATCCACAAATCCTCTACACAATAAGCTTACAACCAGTGGAGAAAGATACAAACTGCCCATCTAGATAAAATAAATCACCCATAGAAACCCTTAGAAATAATCACAACAACCTTTTTCATCTAGAGATTCGCTGAGAGGAACATTTGCGAATGCTTCCGTGTTGCCTCCTCCCAAATCTCCTCCTTTCTTCATCTCCTTTATCTTTACCAGAACTCTGTCCTGCCCACACTCTACTGTCCAGTCATGTACCACCTGGACACCAACCTACACTCTGGAATGCATGTCTGTTTCATCTTTTCCTCACCTTTTTCATCTTTTCCTTACGCCACAAGCATGTATTCCTGAGGTGTCTAGGATCCCTACAGAGAACAAGATAGCGAAAGTAGCCAACTGGGCAGTGGTGAGAGCCTCAATCACCACCCTCCTTTCTTGGAGAAGGCCTGAATGATTGGAGACTTCTAGAACCATGGCATTGTGTCTCAATGGTGTTACCCCTTTTGGCATTTCAGAGTATCTCCAACACTCCCAAATTCCTCAGAAATGAAATCACTCAGGCAAAATGAATTTGCAAGGAAGGAGAAGTGAGCAGGTTTGAGGTGTAGCTTCAGATCTACCTGAAGTCCCCCCCCCAAGGGCCTTGAACCCATTTCTGGTACCTGCAGCCTGGGTTGTGAGGACTGACTGTTACATACTCTCTGGGTGGAGACAGCCCACAGAGTGCAGTCAGGAAAGAACTGAATCTTTTATTTTCCTTCAAATGTAAGCCCCCAAACACAACTGTGAGGGTTGAGGAGATGAAGGTGTGGAGGGAGTAGCTTGTAAGGGTGGGCCCTCCACAAGGGGATTAGTGTAAGAAGAAACCAGAGGTTTATCTTGCCCATGTGAAGATGGAAAGGCCAGATATCTGCAGTTCAGGAAAGAGCTACCATGACACCCACCATGCTGGCTTCCTCATCTCAGATCTGGGTGAAATGGATGTTTGTTATACAGGATGCGCAGCCAGAACCATCATTAGCCCCATTTACAGCAGAAGTTCAGGACACAGAGGGATACAGAGAAATCCCGTGAGCCCAGAGACACAACTTAAACCTAGTTAGTTTAGAAAGGGGCAGCAAAAGGGGCAAAAGTGAAGTCAGTCCTTAAGGATGGAGCGTCCCTGCTGAAGAACATGGAAAGTTTTCCCTGAGGAGGGTGGGCTGGGTGAACAGCTGATCTTGTTGAAGACTTGTCTGAATCATTCCAGGTGGGCTTTTGGTGGAGGGAATCTTCTTTCTGGTCTTTCATGGTCTCTGTTGAAATAGATTAATGGCCTCTTGTCCGTTCTGGTTCATACCAGGTGAGCAAGAGGAGGCCTGGCCTGGCCTGGCCTTTTTGAACCAACAGGAGAGGGTCCCTTATATGACATGTGTTCCAGCAAGCACATGGTGCTTGTGCAAGCAGCTAGGTGGCATCCTGCTGACTTGCAAAGGCATCTGCTGGCACGCAGGTTGTGTGAGACAGAGCTGTAATTACAGCCATAAATCAAAAGTGGACAGAGGAAAAGCTGTCAAACTTATGGGAGTATTTTGTACAGAAGAAGTAAAAAGGAAAAGCAGCAGAGATATGGCAGCCGGGCTGGCTAGATGCTGCTGAGGGGACACATGGTGCCACAGTGACAGATGAGGATGTGCGCATCAGGGTGTCTTCTGTCTCAGGCGCCATAGTATAGTTTCCATGCATAGGATGTCAAAATAGCTAGTCACCTAGAAAAAAAAGGTTCTTCATCAAGGGTCCTGTCCAGGGAGACAGCTGTGAGCTAAGTCCAGTTTAATCCAGTTTATCCTTAGAGAAAATGACTCTATGTGTTGGTGTTTGGTACAAGCTTCTGCAGGACTGGCCTTCTCAGTTTTCCTTCTGCTCAATGATTTTATTCAGGCTTCACTTTTCTCTTCTCATCTCATTTCTAGTCCTTGAAGGTCTAGATTGAATCAGGCCATTCAAGGGCCCTGTTCTTCTTATCCTCAATTGGCTTAGGAACAGGCATGTGACTCAATTCTCATCAAGGAGATGTAAGAAGTCTCCTTTTTTTCCAGGAACAAGAAAGAACAGAAAGAGAGGATCCTCTAGGTTTGGCCTGTCCCAGCACAGTTGTGCATTTTGAGGTTAGCTACTTGATGCCTCTGTGTTCCAGTTTCCTGGTCTATATCTTACAGTGTCTCAGGGTGTCCAGGAATGATAAAGAAGTGGCATGTGGGAGACTCTTGGACAAAGCTTATGCTAGATGCCCAGTTGTAGGCATAACATTTCTGTGCACAGTATAAAGATTATTCTTGTACAATTCAGATGCTAATTTCCCTGCCCCCATCTTTGCTGCAATCCAGAAACGCCATTATCATTCTAAGAATCTTCCCTCTTCAGTTGTATAAACATTGTTCCCTGTTTATTCTCTGATTTGTCAATACAACTGGTCAACCAGTTTATTAAAATGGCTGGGCAGAAGAGAGAATAGGGCTGGGCTTTTGCCAGCCAGGGGAAGGGGAGAGAGAGAAAGAGAGGAGGAAGAGGGAATTTGCCACGAAGAAGGGGTCTGGAGACAAATCATGGAAAAACACCTGAAGCTCAGAGAGTCAGACCAATAGTGAATGCAAGGATCTCAGGTTTTGTCTGGGAGGTAGCAGATCAATTTAAAGGATTAGAAGAGAGATCAATAACTGCCCAGCTACTATGTGGAAAAGCTAATTAAATACATTTTATAGCCTCAGTCTCATTCATTTGGTAGCAGGCTAGGGTTAGAGAAAAACTAGCCACTTAAAAAAATATATCTATTTACACCCAGTCATATGGAATCATTATTGTGAGCTTACATCGTAATAATGTATGGTATGGTCTGTCTCTCTGGTCTGTCTCCCCCAGATATCCTTATAATCTAGTTGTGTTGGGGCTTACCTCCCCCAATTCAGCTTGTCAGACTATATGTTCTAACCCCTAGACTATTCTTAGTCTAGTCTCACGTTGGCCGTATAAGGCAGGTAGACCTGCATTAGTGGGTCATTTAGTGGATCTTTAGAAGCAAAGGAGGTTTAGGAGTCAATGAACATGTGTCACCAGTACTTATTGGTGACAATGAACATGTCTTCAGAACAGATCTGATCTGGAGACCGGGGTCCCTGTGAGGACAGGCAATGACACTTCCTACTTGAGGCCAGGAGTTGGGAGTTGTGGAGTACATAGGGACAGGCTGGCAGCAGAACACAGAACAGACTTGTCAACAGTCCTGGTCCCTGAAGTGAAGGCTACAGCCACGAAGAGCCCCCAAAACAGAAAGAAGGCTAGGTGGAGCTGAAACCATGGGCAGGAGATTCCAGGACTCTACAAGAAAAGCGAGGCCTTCCCCATGGATTTATATTTTATGCTTTTGCCTTTTGAGACCACGTACTATAAACTCTTGGTCTCCCACCTCTACCTCCCAACTTCAAGCACTACAGATGTTCCTCTGGGAGACCTGGCTTTAAGGCTTGAGGCTCACCTGCGTCAGTTCTTACGACTGTGTGTTTGCTGACCTGTACCCTGGGTGTAGTCTGGAGAAGCAGGAGGTCCTGGAGGCAGCTGGGATCTCTGACCCGGGTTCAGTTCCCAACACCCACATGGGGGATCACAGCTGTCTGTGGCTCCAGTTCCAGGGTACCTGATACCCTCACATAGACATGTAGACAAAACACAAATGCATATAAAATAAAAAATAAATACAATTATTAAAACTAATATAGGCCAGAGATGGTGCTATCTACTATCTACCATAACCCAGAACGCCACATGTTGGCTCTGTTCTTTAGTACAAGAGAATTCAAGAGTTAGTATCTGCAGGGACCCAGGCATTAAGTTTGTAGGGTTTTCAGTTTTGGTTTTATTTTTGTAGGGGGAGGCATGCCTAAGTTTTCCCAGGGAGCCACCCATCCTCGTCCCTACTCTTCTGTTCTGCAGCTGTTCAGAGCTATTGCCTATGCTTTATTAAACTGTAGAAAAGTCTGATTTGGGATAATCTCTTTGTAGCCTAAAAACAATATAAGCATATTGTTAAAAAATAAATAAATAAATAAAACCCAACTTCGCAGGTTGGGGGAAGGCATCTGCAATCCTACCAACTGTTACTGTATTTTCTTTCCAGCCTTGGTCTGAGTGCCGGCCTGTTTCATCACACCATCCGACGTTCTGTTGATTTGTGACCCTGGTGTCAGGATCCTGTGCTTCTGCTCCACGACTCTCCCAGGTAGACAAATGTTGTCTGCCCTTCCTTTCCTATCTTTCTCCATCCTGCTCTGAACCTTGGTACCTGACCCTGTGGACGTTACCACTCACTCCTATGCCCTCTGGGCCTGGTAGGGTTTAGTCAATAGGGAGCATCAACCAAAGAGCACAGGAAGGGTCAGGGCTGAGTACTTGTTTCTGGTGTTTGCTGGTGTTACTGTGACAAAACACTGAAGGCTGTGGGGACTGAACCCTGGACAACTGTTCTCACAGTGATGGGGGCTACAAGCCCCGAGATTAAATGTCAGCAGGGTGGGATTCCTTTGAGCTTCTTTTTCTGCATTACCTGTGTTTGTGTGTTAGAGAAGAGAAATGAGAGAATGAGCAGCAAAGAGGAAAGGGGAAAGTGAGAGGGAATGGACCCTGGTATCTCAGTCAGGATTTCTTTTTCCTTCAGGGTTACCAGTCAAGATTGGGGCCCCAAGCTCAACTTAACTACGTTTGCAAAGTTTCTATCTTCAAACATAGCATTGGGGAATTAAGACCTGGAGGACAGCCCCACAGCTTCTGTCAGACTGAGGACAGCTTTGGTTCTCTCTCCCCACCTGTGTTGGTGGCATTAATGGTGCTGGGCTATTATCAGCCCAGGGACTACAGACCCCATGTCTCCCCTTCATCAATAATCACTTTAATTCACTCTGCCCACTGGACCATTTGAAGAGATTGGTTTCCTGCTGGTGAGAGATCCAATAGCTCTAATAGGGTTCTGTGTGGTAGGGGCATGACCCAGCCCTGGTTTAGCTCCTTACAGGGGGACACTTGGCTTTGGTCACTTACTAATATGGAGGTGGAGAGGGGTGTTGACCATACACCACATGACTTAGGGCAGAGTGGTCCACATCTTTAAGACAGTCTCAGCAATCCTTAATGGCTGCTTTTCCTGCTTCAAGGCCTGTCTCTCTACCAGCCTCAGTCTCTGTCTTCAAGTCCCTTCCTTCCTTTTCTACTACACTCCACACCTGTGTCTTCTCTTAGGCCATCCCAGCTTGACTCAAATACATCTCATTTTCTCCCAAGAATCTTTCGGGTGCTGGGATGGACTGGGGTCCGTCTTGGAGACCCTGGCATTGCCTTGTAAAACATCCATTTCTCTTTCTGTACTCTGGCAATTTAGTGTCTGTCATACCATGATGGCCATCTGAGACATGACACTGCAAGGTATTCTGAAGGAGCAGTATGCCTTCATCTATCTGGTCTTTATTTATAGGCCCCTGTTATTGATTAGTTTCTGGGGAAATATGATGTGTATTTAAGCAAACTTTTTGAGCCAAATCCTGCCTTTCCCATTGTTCTGATCTCAGCTGAACATATGATTAAAACAAGGAGAGGATCAAACTATGAGTTATCAAATCACATAGTTTATTGCAAAGGCAATTTTTACTTAGGTTTATGATCCTTTAAGCTGATGATAAATGTGAACAGCTCTCCCAGGAGACAGTAAAGGACTGTGATGGTTAATCTTGCTTGTCAAACCAGTGGGATCTTTCAGGAGAAAAGATTAAGTAAGGAGAGAAGACCCTGCTTAGAGTAGAGGGTTCCTTTTGTAGAGTATGAGGTGCCTTCTGTGGAGTATGGGTGCCTTCTGTAGATTTGGGGTGCCTTCTGTAGAGTATGGGTCGCTTCTGAAGAGTGTGGGTCCCTTCTGTAGAGTGTGGGTCCCTTCTGTAGAGTATGGGTGCCTTCTGTAGAGTATGGGTCCCTTCTGTAGAGCATGGGTGCCTTCTGTAGAGTATGGGTGCCTTCTGTAGAGTGTGGGTGCCTTCTGTAGAGTGTGGGTGCCTTCTGTAGAGTGTGGGTCCCTTCTGAAGAGCATGGGTGCCTTCTGTAGAGTATGGGTGCCTTCTGTAGAGTGTGGGTCCCTTCTGAAGAGCATGGGTGCCTTCTGTAGAGTATGGGTGCCTTCTGTAGAGTGTGGGTTCCTTCTGTAGAGCATGGGTGCCTTCTGTAGAGTGTGGGTCCCTTCTGTAGAGTATGGGTGTCTTCTGTAGAGTATGGGTCCCTTATGTAGAGCATGGGTGCCTTCTGTAGAGTGTGGGTGCCTTCTGTAGAGCATGGGTGCCTTCTGTAGAGTGTGGGTCCCTTATGTAGAGCATGGGTGCCTTCTGTAGAGTATGGGTGCCTTCTGTAGAGCATGGGTGCCTTCTGTAGAGCATGGGTGCCTTCTGTAGAGTATGGGTGCCTTCTGTAGAGCATGGGTGCCTTCTGTAGAGTATGAGTGCCTTCTGTAGAGTATGGGTGCCTTCTGTAGAGTATGGGTGTCTTCTGTAGAGTGTGGGTGCCTTCTGTAGAGCATGGGTGCCTTCTGTAGAGTATGGGTGCCTTCTGTAGAGTATGGGTCCCTTCTGTAGAGCATGGGTGCCTTCTGTAGAGTATGGGTGCCTTCTGTAGAGTGTGGGTGCCTTCTGTAGAGTGTGGGTGCCTTCTGTAGAGTGTGGGTCCCTTCTGAAGAGCATGGGTGCCTTCTGTAGAGTATGGGTGCCTTCTGTAGAGTGTGGGTCCCTTCTGAATAGCATGGGTGCCTTCTGTAGAGTATGGGTGCCTTCTGTAGAGTGTGGGTTCCTTCTGTAGAGCATGGGTGCCTTCTGTAGAGTGTGGGTCCCTTCTGTAGAGTATGGGTGTCTTCTGTAGAGTATGGGTCCCTTATGTAGAGCATGGGTGCCTTCTGTAGAGTGTGGGTGCCTTCTGTAGAGCATGGGTGCCTTCTGTAGAGTGTGGGTCCCTTATGTAGAGCATGGGTGCCTTCTGTAGAGTATGGGTGCCTTCTGTAGAGCATGGGTGCCTTCTGTAGAGCATGGGTGCCTTCTGTAGAGTATGGGTGCCTTCTGTAGAGCATGGGTGCCTTCTGTAGAGTATGGGTGCCTTCTGTAGAGTGTGGGTCCATTCTGTAGATCATGGGTGCCTTCTGTAGAGTGTGGGTCCCTTCTGTAGAGTATGGGTGTCTTCTGTAGAGCATGGGTGCCTTCTGTAGAGTGTGGGTCCCTTATGTAGAGCATGGGTGCCTTCTGTAGAGTATGGGTGCCTTATGTAGAGCATGGGTGCCTTCTGTAGAGTGTGGGTGCCTTCTGTAGAGCATGGGTGCCTTCTGTAGAGTGTGGGTCCCTTATGTAGAGCATGGGTGCCTTCTGTAGAGTATGGGTGCCTTCTGTAGAGCATGGGTGCCTTCTGTAGAGCATGGGTGCCTTCTGTAGAGTATGGGTGCCTTCTGTAGAGTATGGGTGCCTTCTGTAGAGTGTGGGTGCCTTCTGTAGAGTGTGGGTCCCTTATGTAGAGCATGGGTGCCTTCTGTAGAGTGTGGGTCCCTTATGTAGAGCATGGGTGCCTTCTGTAGAGTATGGGTGCCTTCTGTAGAGCATGGGTGCCTTCTGTAGAGCATGGGTGCCTTCTGTAGAGTATGGGTGCCTTCTGTAGAGTATGGGTGCCTTCTGTAGAGTGTGGGTGCCTTCTGTAGAGTGTGGGTCCCTTATGTAGAGTATGGGTGCCTTCTGTAGAGTGTGGGTCCCTTATGTAGAGTATGGGTGCCTTCTGTAGAGTATGGGTGCCTTCATAGAGTATGGGTACCTTCTGCGGAGTACTGAATACCTCCTATAATCTTTAAGTACCTTCAACACCTGACTGAGCATGTCAAGGCATCTAGATTTATGGACAGACGTGTTTTTTAGGCACAGCCCACACTGGAAGCCACTCTAGTGAGTCACCTCTCCCCAATCTCAGTGCTTAGTTCTGTTTCTCTCAAGAACCTTGCCTGACACAATGAGGTATGTTATTCATAATGTGAGTTCCCAAGTTATTAATCTGATGTTCACTGAAGCAGGGTGAAAAGCAAGTTGTAATTAAAGTCTGAACTCTTCATGTGAGGTACCCAGGAAAAGTGACAGCCCACGCAGTGCAGATTTTCCTGCAGGTGGGAAGGTGGAGCTAGGGATGGAAAGAGAGACTTCTAGGTTCACATGCTTACAAGTCCTGGTCTTGACATTGAGCTCTCAAGTTATCTGTCAAATTGTTGGGTTCATATGCAGCTTGAGTCAGGGTATGACATCTTAATCCACTTTGTCCTTCAGAAACCATCTCTGCCTCTGCCTCTCCCTCTGCCTCCGTCTCCCTCTCTGTCTGTCTCTCTGTCTCTATGTGTGTGTGCTCACCTGTGTGTGTGCATATTTGTTTCTTGACATAGACAGCATTTCATTCTGTAGGTCAGGCTGACCTGGAACTCAGAACTACCTGCCTTTGCCTTCCAAGTGCTGGACTTAAAGGCAGGCACGTGCCACCACTGTCAGGTCTGTATTTGTTGAAGTCTTGTGTTAGTGGTTAGTAGTTAGTTTACCTGTGAGGCCTGGGAAGGTCTTTGTCATGCTCTTAAGGGGGGAGGTCACTCCAAGTCTCATACTTGGGGTTGACAGAAACTTTTAATTCGAGCAGGAAGAGGAGCACACTTCAAGTCCTCGTCTGTAGCTGCACAAGTGGAGTCACTTCAAAGCTAAGGAGCGTGGAGACACCACACATGAGTTTTCAGTGGCCTTCTGCACGGAAAGATTTGACTTCTCCTGAGTGACACCGAGCAGTTGCCTGTCGCTCATGATAGCACAAGGTCTGAAGCTCTAGAACCATTGCTCAGAGGGGTTAGGAGAGCTTTCTTAAGATCGAAGAGCTTGCCTGAAAGGGAACAGTCAGTGGGACTGACAAACGGAGAGTTACCAGTAAGGAGCAACAGCTTTGCCACTGGACAGTGTTCCAAAAGTTACCACATGCCCTACAGATCTCAGATGCTCTTAGACCCTCCCATCCTAAGTCCCAGGCAAACAAGACCACTGAAACCCTGTTATATCCTCACAGAGGCACAATTGCTAGATGTCCTAATCTGGGCCTTGCTTTACCCCATGGCACCCTTCAGAAAAGCCTTAGAGCAGTGACCCTCAGCCCTCCCAATGCTGGGACCCATTAGTCCAGTTCCTAAGGTTGTGGTAGCCCCCAATCATAAAATTACCTCATTGCTAATTCATAATTGTAATTTTGCTACTGTTATAAAATATTAATGTAAATACTTGGTATGCAGGCTGTCCGATAGGGAACCCCCAGAGAGGTTGTAATCTACAGGCTGAGAATCATGTAATCTGAAACAAACATCTTTATAATCCAACATTTCCATAAACTGATCAGGATATATGTATATATATATGTGTGTGTGTGTGTGTGTGTGTGTGTGTGTGTACATATATGCATGTATATATTACTAATTAAAATCTCATACAACTTGAAATTCATGGAATACATTAATACATTTTTGGAAACATTACTCTTCAGCTTTTAAGGATCCTTAAATGAGAGAGAAGTAGAATTATTCAAGATATTTTCTACAAGCAGTTGAAAGTGCTAATAGCTAGAAGAGTTAAGTGGGAGGGTTCAAGTGAGGATATGGGACTTCCTGCTCCCAGCTAGATGCTCGAGAGTGCAAAGTTGACAGGGGAGTTAACAGAAAAACAGCAGATAAATTTCATAGTATGAAAGCTCATAGGAGTCACGAAAAATGTGGAACTCAGAGAGGAAAGGGCCAGACATTTGAAGCTTAAAGACCTTTTCTATTGGGGAGAGGAATCTGGTGGGTGTGGGCAATGTGAGAGAATTGAGGAGAGATGAATCGGTTCGAACATTGCCCAGGACAAAGATCAAAGTTCACCTAGATTTCTGTGCACTGCATCAACTCTTTCTTTCTTTCTGGATACGATCTAGAATATTCTGAGGTCTAAGTTGGTATGTGTTGTAATGGCCTAAAACTTATGGAACTGAACCTTTAGTGTGTGTGTTTGCATGTGTATAAGCATTCACATGTGTAAGTCAGGTTGCACATATGTGCTCATACATGTGAAGGCCTGCAGTTGATGTTAGATGTCATGATCTGCCGCTTTTACCTTCTATGTTGAGGCAGGATCTCTCTACTGTGCTCAGAGCTCATGTCTGGCTAGCCTAGCGAGCAAGCTTGGCCTGGGAATCCTGCCTCTGCCTGCTAAGGGCTGGGATTACAGGCGTCTGGGGCCGCTTACCACACTTGCCCTGCTTCTACATGAATTCTAAGGACCAGAATTCTGGTTCTCCTACCTGCATGACAAGCCGTTTCTCCACTGAGCTATCATCCCTTAAGGACTCCTCTTATCTTGTCTGGCCTTGTCCTTGGCCTCTCCTCCCCTCCTGTCCATCACAAATCTTTCCTGTTCTGACTCAGGATCTTCACTGCCTCCTAAAAACTTTTTTTTGGACTATCGTTGACAATGAATTCCTTCAAATCATCTAAGAAAACATATGTAATCCACTGGAAATTTCAAAGCAGTGAGTCACCACTCTCCTTGTCCCCCTCAAATTCCCATCTCTTATGTAAGGCTGAGTCACTTTTCACAAGGTCTGAGCGCTGTGGAAAAGAATCGGAAAGCTCTTGAGATGTGTGAATGTGTGTGTTTAGGGGGAGGGATGATGTCTGCAGTGTTGAGGGGCCAGCAGCAGCAGCACAGGACCCACATCCTCCAAAGTTACATACTCTGTGCGGATGCTTCATTTTCTACACCGGGAAGCATCTGATGGAGTTTGTAAGATGCCAGGTCACTGGGGCCTGGGGAGGGGCAGGCTAGATAAGAGGGTGCCCCTGCTCCAAGCCTGCCACACTCTATGCCTTTGTTCTCTGCAGGGGTCAGAGGTGGATAAAGCAGCTTGCAGGTCTGGGCTCTGGCTAGTGCTGGCTTTCTCATAAAAATGCAGAAGAATTCAAGAGAATGAACAGCAGGACATTCAGGGAAGCAGAATGAGGGAGCACATTCCTTGGATGATGAGGTGACTCACTGGGAGTTGACCATAAAATTGTCACACAGAAATCAAGCAGATAAAGGGAAAGTCATCCCCAAAGGGAACAGAAAGAACCAGAGGCCAGCGTGGCTGACATATCTAAAGAAGCCAGTGTGACATATCTGGGCTACAAGAATGGTGCAGGAAAAGAACCGGTCATATGGTCCCATCCATTTCACTGGGTGGGGACAGGGATGCTGGCTGAGTCCCCCTGAAATGAGCCTGTTTCTGTTGGGGAGGTGGGTGCCTTAGATTGACAACCACCTTCAATGGACACTGTCTTTTTTCTGAGGCCAGGTACTCGGGACTGATACAGCAGTCCTATGTCCTTGTCTCATCTGAATATATGCTCCCCCCACAAGAGACAACCATCTCTCAGGTGACAGAGAGCCAAAAGTTCTGAAGATTATGAAGCTATCCAATACCCTCTTGGGGTCCATGGGCCTCCAAAGAGGGTCCCCAGCATCACCAGAAACCTTGCCTTGTGTTTTTCTAACTTCATGACCTTCCGTTGAGATGGCTCATTAAGCATCTCACATGTGGGTAAACTGCTGTAAGCATCAGATGTGGGCTTTCTTTTAAGACTTAGAAAAAAAAGCACAACGATAATTTTCTATACATCAAAGAGGACATGCTGAAATGATCATTTTTAGACAGACTGAGTTAGATTAAAACGTAGTTTTAAAATTAATCTCAACTGTTTCTTTTTACCTCTGTCCCCACCCCAAGGCCCACAAAATGAAAAAGGAAAAAAGACAACAGAAAGATAAATGACAGCAACGGAATCGTGGGGACCGAAACTCAGATGGGGTGTGAGGTCACTTACGTCAGCAGCTAGGTAAGACTGCCTGTAAACCAGTGGCTGGGCTACGCAGAGACCTTTGCAGTGTAGCTAATCATGATAAGATTTTTCTGGCTTAGGGTAGATTGTAAATCCAGAGACTGTCTTTCCCGTAAGAAGCCATGTTAATGCAGAGACACCCACAGAAAGAAGCCCACTTGATACAAGAGGTGGAGACTGGAGAGATGCAGCCACAGGCCAAGGAACTGTGTAGACTGTTTCCAGTCTCAGAAGCTAGGAGAGGATTTGAGGCACAGGGAGGCTACTCTGCAGTACTCAGAGGACACATGGCCACACCCACGAGATTTCTTTCATCCGGCCTCAATCCCAGACGATTCTGTTCTGTTTTGTTTTATTTGTTTGCTTTTTGAGACAGGGTCTGTGTGTAGCCCTGGCTGTCCTGGAACTTGCTTTGTAGACCAGGCTGGCCTGGAACTCAGATCTGCCTGCCTCTGCGTCCCAAGCGCTGGGATTACAGGCGTGAGCCACCACCACCTGGCTAAATTCTGTTGTCTTAAGATACCCAGTTTTATGTTACTTCGTCATAGAAGGTGGAGGAAACTCTTGCCCTCACTATGAACAAAAATACCTTATTAAGTAATTTCTATGAATTGTTGAACAATAATTCATGATGTATTGACAATGTTGAGTTGAGCTGATAAGGGTTTAGGACACAATTAAATTGTGATCACAACTCATATGGCTTATATTTGGGCAAGCTACTCAAGGGTAAACAATCATGTGAGATCTTAGGCTCTTCAGTTGGCAGAGAAGACTGGAAGGCCAGAAGAAGTCAGGGAATTAGCTTCCTTTCCACACAGAATAGGAATCTTATGCTAGTCCCTCCCCCCAATCACAGCATTCCCCTGACGGGTCTTGTTCAGGAAGACTGGGTAAGCTGGAGGTGTTGGACAGCCACACTGGATACCCAAGTCTGCCCTGAACTGACTAGAACTAGAGCCTGGCATTCGGCTTTCCAGGGCAAGGTTCTAGACTCAGCCAGGGCAAGGTTCTAGACTCAGCCAGGGCAAGGTTCTAGACTCAGCCAGGGCAAGGTTCTGGACTCAGCCAGGGCAAGGTTCTGGACTCAGCCAGGGCAAGGTTCTGGACTCAGCCAGGGCAAGGTTCTGGACTCCAGCAGGTTCTGCTGGCTGTTGGCTGTGTGTGAATGGTGTCTTGGGGCAGGTTACACAAACAGGCTTATCAGTATGAGAATGCGATGTTAGAATCCAGATGTTGCTTAAGTCTCAGTGTGCACACCATTTCCCTCTCTTTGGTATGACACGCATCCCACTGAGACATTGCCTATGAGTCCTTAGCTTACAGACTTCCAGGAGCCAAGATTACTCACTTGGAGAATTAAGTTTACATCAAAGTGGGTACTGGTGGCCCTGAGTCCTGACCCCCACCTCTCCTCTGACTGGGAGTCAGAGAGCTTGTCTACAGGTGGTGCTATGAACTCCCCATTCCCAGAGAGATGATAAGAGACTCAAACTTCTGCCACATGGGCCCTGATTCCTGCTCTTCAGAGCCTCTGCTGGATGTGTTTGTTGCAGGTCCCGGGGCCATGCTGTGGTCTGTCTACCCAGTGCATTAATAACTCTATAATAAATCCCATGTCCTAATGACCCATCTGTGCCTCTCTTGAACCCACAGCCCAGGCCTTTCCACTGTCTTCAGAGTTGGTGGATGGAGTGAAACATGGGGAAGAGAGAAGCCATCCTAGTTCCCTGGTTCATGTTTTCCTTGGCCGGAGTCAGGATTCAACTCGAGGTTTCTGTCTGGAGATAGTCTGGCTGGGTGAGGACTGCTTGTTGTATTTCACTGTCTCCCCGGACTAGGGAACTGAGGTCAGTCATAGAATATGTAAATAGGGAGGTCTCCTTGGAAGCTTGTCATCTTGGAAGGGCCTTCGTTTGTTTTCAGAGGTGGGAGTTCAAGGGGTAGAGATCTGATGAGGGATCCTACCCACTTTTAAGGGGCCTTCTGATACAGAGGGATATAGATCAATCTGGTAAGGTAATTCTTCCAGGATCTAGGGGACCACAGGGGTGACCTTGGAGCCACTCTCCAGAGGCTCTGTCAGAAGTCTCCCACTTCCTGAGTAACAGTGGTACACGCTGTCACTGCTGCTGTTATGCCTGGTGACTTTCCTAATACCACCTCAGGTATAACTCAGCTCACAAACCGTTCCCTATGTGAGCCACCTGTCCTCTCTGCTTCTGAGATTCTGTCCCTGGGGAGTTGGTCCTGGCTACAATTTCAGCTCACTGAAGGAGTTAGATAGGCAGCAGAACACTTCCTGCAGACTTACTGAGTGTCACAAGGCTGCATGGGAGCACACAGTAGGGCAGCTGCTTCATGACCCCTGGTGATGGTGTTAGCTCTCACTGTCTTCCTGGCCATACGTAGGTGTGGTCTCTGACTTCCTGGAACAGTGGATTGGTGTCAGGGCGAGAGAGTGAGGCTCCAGCTCCTGAACCAGTGTAGAACCAGGCGAGGGATCCCCACATATGTGGTGGCATGTGCCCATGTTCCAATAGGCTTACACGTCTGCCTACAGAGCTGACTTTTCTCCCTGTACCTAGCTTTGGTTCTCAGGCCTCCTTAGCCTTCACCCCCTTGTCTGTTCCTTATCTCTGGCTCTAGTGTTTAAAGAAAAAAAAAAAAAAAAAAAGTCATCCTGAACAGTCAGGGCTGCTCAGAGCCCAGAGTGTGATAAATGTACTGCAAGGGGTGGAGCCACCCCCATCCCTCTGGGCCTGACTTCACAGCCTGCAGCTGGGCAGAGCCAGAGGGCTTCTTGGAGACTGGCTATGCCTGCCACAGGCTGTTTCCTGGCCTCCCACCCAGCCACCTCAGCCTCAGCTTGGGAACTGAGATTAGCTGTTTTGATAGGTGGGGGTGGTGATAGTGGGGGATGAGTTTTTCTCACCCCTCCCCAGTTTCCCCCACCAGCATTTGCTTTAAATAGGAGGCAGGAGGGACATAGGAAGGTCAGGGTTTCCCTTGGTCAGAATAAGACTTTGGTCGCTTTGAAGACCCTTCTCAGGAGAATCAGCATTCCTGGGGGTCCTGGGGGTGAGATAGCACTGCCTGTTTCTCCCCCAAATTCCAGAGGGACCCAAATCACTGGCTCTTTCAGTACCTTGGTGATATTCCAGTTCCCATGAGGACTAGCCAGAAGAAATAGACTTCCACCAGAGCAGTGGGGAAGTCACTGGGCGTGGGTGGGGAACACAGGGCTGCTGGCAGCTTGGCCAGGCTGAGTTCACAGACCACCTGCCCCTGTGGGCTCAGGTGTGCACCTAGGAGGGGCCCAACTGGGGACAGATGTTTTCTTTCTGTTTCCCCTGCCCCGTGGCTTTTATAATTAGTCCTAGAAAAACATTTTTTTCTTTTTCCTTTCTTCAGTTCTTTGAAAAATCAAGATTGGCTTAAACACAAAGTGATCATTTGGGTCTTTTGAAGGCAGAAGAAAGAAAAGGAGAGAGAGATGACCTTTGAGAATAATGCTTCATTTCCACAGTCAGCCTCCCACCCCCATAGTTCCCAGCTCCTCTTGCTTAGGAGAATGAGATTAAAGCTAAGATAACAGCCCTGTGTTTCAAAGGCATTTCCCCAAGGGCCCAACTGCTTGCAAGGCCTCTGAGGAAACCTTGGCCAACCTCCTGGCTCCAGCAGCTGGCCTCAAAACCAAGGCTGCCTGTCCTATCCCAGAAGCCCCTGAGTCCCCAAGGCAAGAGGCTGTGCTCTGAGATGGGCCCGTGGCTTAAAGGCCTGGCTGTAGGCCCCGGGGGCCTGCCTCAGCCAAGTTAGAAGCCAGTGTAAATAAGTACGTTTGTCTCATACAGACCTGCTTTCTGAGGAGCTGTATACTCCTTCCCCAAGGGCATTAGCAAGCAAAAGTCATGGCCCCTATGGGGTGGGGGTGGGGCACAGCTCTTCCCCACCTGACTCTTGATAATTAACTGATGGCTGCGGTCCTTTATTGGGTCTTAGCCATCACATGGTGTTACAGGTTTTAGCTGAATGTGAACTCCTAATAGTCATTTGACTATAGAAGGCCCCACGGGGTAGTTTGCACAGATGCTGCTGTAGGTGCCACTGCAGAGGAAAGGTCTATCTCGGGAATGGAACAATTGGCAGAGGTGTATTAGGTATAAGCTCAGGTCTGGGAGAAAAGTGGGAGTCTCAGTCTAGACGAAGAACAGGCCGGGGAAACAGTCTGTAAGCCTCAGGACAGGAGATCTTGACACCAAAAGACAACCAGAGTGGAATGTGGCGCCCTACCAAGACCACGCATCAAGGTGTGGGGCAGGGGAGCCAGACACCTTACCAGACATTGATCATCATGGCTGAAGAGCAGGCAGGCTCCAGGCTGTTCCACCGAGCTGAAACGTGTTAGATTTACCGGCTCTGGCCCACCTCTCTGGCTCAGTGGCCGCGTCGCTCCTGGCCTGTTCCTTAGTTTCTACCTCTGTGACAGAAGGCAAGGGATGTTGAAGTACAGGCGCAGAAGACAGGGACCGTGCAAATGGCACAGGCGGGACCCACTTCAGAAGCAGGGACTGTTATGGGACCACCAGCTAAGTCTCACCAGCTGAGTTCTGTCTTGGGCCCCAGAGGCAGGTTTATTGCCAAAAACCAGCCTATTCCCAGTTGGCCATGCTGGTCTGCCTCCTGGGGAGATCTAGAAAGTTCTTGGCAGACCGAGGCTGCCTTGGGAGATGGTGGCTGGCCCTTTCTCTCTTGCTTGTGTTTGGGATTAACATGTAGCCCTTGAACCTTTTTCATTTTTCTACTGAGATGGAAACTTGGCCAGGAGCCAAGCCTGGATGTGCTCACAGAATGACTGGGCTCAGGCCCAGTGCATGGTAATTGTGGTCATATGCAAGATGCTGGTTCACTGGGCACTAGAACTGTGGGATGGGGCTACCAGACAGAGAGAAACTGAAGAGAGGGAAGTCATGTGGCCTGGGGCTCCCACCCTTGCCTTTCTGTTCCTTGATTGTTCTGTTAAAATGGTAGGGTTGGCTTGTTGGACCTGTCTAGATGGCCTAAGACACAGACCAGTTAGTTCCCTTAGCTCTGGTGTGACCTTCTGTGTACACAGGACAGATTAGGTGGGAGGCTTCAGGATTGTGTCTCTGCTCTGCCTCATTCATCTGTATAAGTCCTCTCAGGACACAGAAGGCCAGGGAGCCTAAGCCACCACATAGCCACAGAATGGCTATGCGACCATCCTAGGAAGAGGGGTTCTGGATGGAGGAGGCCACCAGAGTGGTGTGGAAGTGTTTCAAAAACGGTCTAAACAGAAGGGTGTCCAAGACAACGTCCACCAGCTGTCTTGTGAATGAAGGCAAAGCTGACTCCTGTTCTCCATCAGCTGTTTGGGAGCTGTAAATACATCATATGTGCTCAGAGGTACACACCCTCTCACCCCTGCAATCCAAACACCACGTGCACACACCTCACTGCAGAGAGTCTTCCGCAGTGGTCTTTTAGGGCTCTGGGTTTCTATTACTGGTTTTCCCAACTCCCTGTGTGGCCTTTCCTGTCCCCTCAGCTGCACTTAGGCAGAACAAGGGATTCATCCACCACTGTGCCCTTGGGAGAAGGGAATGGGCATGGGAACACAGAAGTAGGGAGACATTTGGCTACTTGTTGAGACCTAAATAAAAGTCGTTTACAGGCCTGCCTGCACTGTGGAGTTGTGAAGAGAGAGAAGAGGACACGTTAAATATTAGCCAACAGCTCTGGAGGCTGTAGAGGGGACTGGGAAAATCACTTGGTTCTCAAAGGAGCCACGGGTATGCCAGCTGAGAAGACTGACTCTGGATATCTTGGCTCACAGGTCCCAGGCCCTGAGATGGGGGTGGGGCTGGGGGAGCTGAGGCTTTAGTCAAGGGCAGGGGCTAAGTCCCCTCATAGAACTTCTCAGGTTTCTTGATGAAATTGCCTTGCCAAAGAATTCCGCTGCCGCACCCCAGGTTGTAAACACTGCATGCCGTGCAGTTGTGATGTACACCTTTAATCCCAGCACTAGGGATGCAGAGGCAGGGGGATCTCTGTGTTCCAGGGCAGCCAGGGCTACAGAGTGAGCAGTTCAGAAGTTCACTGGGGTTGTGGGACCACAATCATAAGCACAGAGTTGGTGGCTTACAACAGCAGAAGTTGGGAAACCACAACACCTAAGCAAACTGACTCAAAATCGTTAGTTATGGTGGTGCACACCTCCAATGCTTGTAGTCAGGAGACATAAGAAGGAGGGTCCAGAGTTGGAGTCCAGCCTTGGCTGTAGAGTGAAGAAACCCTGTGTGTGTGTGTGTGTGTGTGTGTGTGAGTGTGTGTGTGTGTGTGTGTGTGTGTGTGCGTGTGCATGTGTGTGTTAGAGGGGAGGGGCTTTCAAGGTGGTTCAGTGAGTAGAGGAGATTCTGTGTAGGCATGAGGCGTAAATTCCGAGTTTAATCTCCAGATCTTAAGAGATGGGACAACTCCTGACCTTGTCTTTTGACATCCCTTGTGTAATATGTGCTTACCTTCTGTCTTAGTTAGGGTTCCATTGCTGTGAACAGACACCATGACCAAGACAACTCTCATAAAGGATGACATTTAACTGGGGCTGGCTTACAGGTTCAGAGGTTCAGTTTATTATCTTCAAGGTGGGAACATGGCAGTGTCCAGGCAGGTATGGTGCAGGAGTTGCTGAGAGTTCTACATCTTCACCTGAAGGCAAACAGGAGAAGACTGGTTTCTAGGCAGCTAGGTCAAGGGTATTAAAGCCCATGCTTCAGGGTCTGTATGTACACTTGAGCACAGGTACCCACAGAGACCAGAAGAGGTGCAGATCATCTAGGACTAGAGTTAGAGTGGGTTATGAACCATCTTACATGTGTGCTGGAAACCAAACTCTGCACCTCCGCAAGAGCGGCCCCACACCCTGTTTCTTAAGGTTAACATTTGTCACGGCATTCTTTCTTTTTCTCTTTTTTGTAAACTTCTGTTTTAAGGGTTGCTAGCATTCCATTCAGTGGGGAGGACAAAGTCCAGTTAACCATTTCCCTACTTTAATTTTTTTCAGAAGCAGTGCTGCAGAGGATTCATGTGTGTGCATAAAAGTCTCCCCACATTTTTGAATTAAAATTACTGTGGACGAGAACAAATATTTTCATAGTCTTCACTATCTGTTGCCGTTGAGCATTGCTGGGACTGATGCAGGCCCTGGCATCACGCCGGGCAGGTGACAGCACACCCGGCCGCTAGCTCACTAGGCTTCCCAGAGTGCGTGAGTGTCAGCTCAAACACTCCTTTCTATTTAGCGTTGCATTTTGTCAGTGATTAACAAGCTGGGACATTTTTTCTGTGACTCTGTCTATAGATCGTAATTTGTTTTATGTAAATTGCTTCATCATTTTTGGCCCTGTTTATAAGAAAGCCTTTGGGCTTGTAATTGTTGGCTTGCACAATCTCCTCTCTGAAAACTTTTTAGAAAGGAGATTATACACAAGCATATACATATATACAACATGTATAGACATACACAAGATGCATATGTTTATGGGCACACACACATAAACATGTTCTACTTTAATGTTCTGAATAGTTTGCCCTTTTTCGTTTTTGATTTTTTTGAGACAGGATTTTTCTGTGTTGCACTGGCTGGCCTGAGATTTGCACCATAGACCAGGCTGACCTTGAACTCAGATCCTCTTTGCCTCTGTCTCTCCAGTGCTGGACTTAAAGGTGTGTCACCACCTCCTGGTTTGCCTTTTTAAATTTCTTTTTTTCTTTTCTTGTTTTGTCTTGAGACAAGATCTCTTGTACCCGAGGCTGGCCTCGAACCATCTAGGTAGCTGAAGAAGACCTGAACTATTCTGATCCTTCTTGAGTCTGTGACTTGAGTGGAAAGACTGTGTGTGCACCCTATGCCCTGTTTGCACAGTCTGGGCTCTCAAACCCAGAGCTTTGTGCATCCGGGACAAACACTCCATCAACTGAGCCACACCCCCAGCTCCGTTTTTGTTTTGTTTTGTTTTTTTACTAATACAGAAATTTTGCATTGCTTTGTAGCCAAACTTGCTGCTCTTCCCTGTAACTTAATCATCCATTCCTAAGTATAATAAAAGATGTTCCGTCTGTTGAATGCACAAATCTCTTTCTTGGTTCGCCTGTAACTCTGCTTCTGTAAAAACCACCTCAGCTTGAGGAAAAGACCATCCAGAAACCCCCTGCCTGAGACAGAATTGCTGTGTAGCTCAGCTTGGCTTCACCCTTGCAATCCTGTCTCAGCTTCCCAGGTACTGCACACCTGGCTAAGGAAGGCATGATTTCAAGGTGTCATGTTTCTCAAACTCTTGGGTTTCACAGCTTGGATCTCTTGTTTGCCTTGAGAACTTCCCAAGCTTGGTTGTGTTCATCGGCTACATGTCTAAAACAGAGGTAGCACAGAACTGGTACACACATCCCAAACCACGTAGGCCTAACCTTTCTCTGGGATGATGGCAACCATTGTAGTAAAGGTGGGAGTCAGAGCTGAGTCTGAACTCTGGCTGTGTATGAGTGCTCAACCTTCAGCTGATGTGTGTCTCTGCAAATGTGTCAGTCCATGCCTGACCAATAGCTTTGCGAGGACAGTTGGAAGTGTGCGAAAGAACATCCTCCATTGGTACTTTCTCTGCTATGGATGGCTTGGGGCCCTCAGGCAAGCCTTGTGAGCAAAGCTTTCTCTGACCCTTCCCTACAGAGTGGGCAGGCTCCCAGACAACAGTGTAATGTCTACTTTTATGGGTGAGAAGACCAAGGATCAGCAAAGGCAGAGACCGGCGGATACCCTAAACCAATGATTCTCAACCTTCCTAATGCTTCAGCCCTTCAATACAGTTCCTCATGTTGTGCTGACCCCAACCATAAATGTATTTTCATTAGGACTCATAACTGTACAGTTGCCCCTGTTATGAATAATAATGTGAATATCTGATATACAGGATATCTGATATGCAAGCCCTATACAGGGGTCATTTGACCCCCAAAAGGGTGGTGACTCTCAAGCAGAGAACCATTCCACGGCCCCTGCATTTGTCTGCCACCTAAGCTCTTCAGCCTCCTGTGTGTAAAATGCAGCCAGTTCTCCTGCTTAAGGGTTCTTTGATGATTAAATGAAAGACTTTGAAAAGGTCATGGAAAAACCCAGAGGTAAGGAAGAATGTCCTGGACGGGTTGCCCTGTTCCTCCCTCCACTGGGGTTACAGATGAAGCTCTGTGCGAGTGCAGAGGCTCACACTTCCCATAGTCTGCTCCCCAGGAAAACCACACAGAAACTCTGTAAAGGCCCCTTGTACCCATGGCTTGCCCATCAGGAAGCCTGGGGTTTGGCTGAGGCACCAGGAAGCTGAGCCTGGAGGTGGCCCACACCTCAAATACAGCTGGCCCAATTTGGGGCCGCTTCTGATGTCTGTGATCAGCGGGTCAGATTATTCAGGTGTCCCCGTGGTACAGAGGTGGAAGTCGAGGCAGAAAGCCAGTCAGCGAAGTGGCAGCATTTCATCTGGGGTCCTGGTTCTCGGTCCAGAGTCAGCACAGCAGCTCCCACTTGGGAAAAACTCCGACCCTTCTATAAAATTCTCTGCTACTGCTCAGCGTTGGTGGATTAGAACATTTGGCAAGCACACCAGAGGTGCCTCCACAGTTAGGAGGGTGTTTCCTGAGGCTGAGACTCTGCAGGAAGTGGAAGGAATGTGTGATAGAAGGAGCTTGGTTGTTTGGGAGCAGCTGGGAGACTGTGGGCAGTGGCCTCCAGCTGGCCCAGGTATGTGATGGGGTGGGGAGCCACGTGACATCACTAAGCTACCCTGACAACTTGGCCTTTGAAAATAAAGTTGCTTTCTTTTCTAACTTAAAAAAAAAAAAAAAAAAGTAAAGAAAACCAGAAGCTGCCCTGCTCCTGCCAAGGTCTGAGACGCTGATCCTCAATCCTGGTTGCACAACAGAATAAATGCCTTAGGCTGTGCCTGCAAACAAGCAATGATGTGAGGACCTGGAGAACTGAGGACCGTATATGTGTGGTGGGGGAGTGGGCATCAGCATTTCTGAATACTTCTCGGTCTTGTTGAGCAGCCCCAAGGACCTCCATGACGGACACGATATGCAACTGTAACCTCCACTCATGCTGTCCAGGTGTCCCTCCCGGGGAGGCTGCCGGGAGGGCTGTTCTCAGATCCCCCATCTCCCTTCATTAATCTCACTTGCTGTCTTGCAGATGCTGGAGAAGGCACGTGATGTTTGGAAAGACTGTAAGTATAACCCAACAGACAGTGGGCAGACGCTGTGTGTGGCATTGGTTCACCTTGCTATTTTTGTTGGTTCGTCTTGCTGTTTTCCATGATGTTTGCTTGTCATGTCTCCATAGAGAGAAATGTACAAAGAATTTCTGGAGGTATTCCGGCTGCTTCTTGCTGCTTCAGAGAACTCATGCTGATTGGCGCAGCCTCATGGTTTCTTCTGAATCGAGCTGCTGCTTCTGATTTGTGTGGACTGGACTCCTCACAATGAACATTGGAATTGGTTTTGAAAAATATAAGCCTGCATCACAGAATGCGAATGTGACCAGGACTCCCTTCTTTCAAACACAGTATATGCAACTGTAGGAATGTCCCTAGAGAAGGCGGGACTTGGCTGCAAGCATCGGCCGAAGGGTGGACCATGTATGAAGGTGTACTTGGTTTTGAGTTCCTGAGGGAAGGGTATGATAAAATATTAATTGCTAACAGCCATCAGATCCCAGAGACACTGGGACAAAATATATGTCTAGTAGGGAAGTATTCAACCACTGTTACATCTCTTGCAACCTTTCTGGAAGATGAGGGCCAGCCTATTAGGATGAGAGGGGCTGGGGGAATATGGGAAGTATGTACACGTGCACCACAATCCTCTCACAGGAGTACAAAGGACCCATGTTTCACACTGGAGCCAGAAATTCTGAAACAAAGGCTGCACTGGCTAGAAGCAGACAGAAAAATTATGAATGGAAGGTTGCTTGTCATTTTACCAAGACTTACGTTTGCTTGGAGCTCACTTCCCTCTGGAGCATCAAGGAGAAGAGGGCCAGCAGAGAAATGTTTCCCAAAGGTCACAGGTGGTCTAGCTTACCTCATTAGATCTCCATGGATACCAGGAATCTTGGGTAGCACCCACCCTGTACACGTGTGAGTGGAAGGGCACAAAAGGTCAATTAACTCGTTCAAGGTCCGAAAACAAATGGCAGAGCAGAGATGAGCAGGACTGCCTGACCTGCTGCCTCAAGCAGGAGCAGCTCTCTCCTCACAGATGCCACAGACATGTCCCCAAGGGTCCCAAAGAGCTGTCTCTCGGCTGCTGCCACCCTACAGTACCTCGTGTCACTTGGATCACGGCAAGTTCAAGCCAGAAGCGAGCTTAGTCCTTACGCTCCCTCTCTGTTCTCTGGCAGCGAACCCCAGACTCAGTTTCTGGTATCTGCTAAGGCACAAAACAAACATGGCAGAGAAAGGGGATGTGGGCCACTCATTCTGTGGAAGCCAGACCTTGGTTGGGGATTCTAGGTACAGAGGCGTTGGGATATTCTCCCTCTGCAAACTTCAAAACCCCATAATTCTGTAGGGACAGAACCTTAGTGAACTCTAGGAGAGGCTCAGCTGGGGGAGGAAAGGGAAGGACTTTGGGCCAACAAGAACCCAGAAGTGGTTGCCCCTGAATCAGGGAGGAGGGTCACAGGCAATTGCTGAGAGGCTGGTAGGACAAAGGAGCCTCTGAAGGAGGCACAGCGGGGCGCTTGCCCCCCACCTACTTGTGCTAACCTGGTTTTCTGCCTCTGGAAAGCTCTCTGGCTCGGGTTGGTCGTCTGAGTAATCACAGGGCTATGGTGTCCGCAGCATGGACCTTACCACCCTGCTCGGCAACTCTGCTTTGTGTCTGTCTTCCCCCAGCACTGTTCAGTGAGAGCCAAATCTCACTCTTGCTATCCCCAGCTATGGGGCTGCAGCCAACCATACGATGGGCTCTTGACTGGACTAGAAGGGACAAACAGGAATAGGGTGTCCAGAAAATGGCCTTTCTTCCTCATCACGGTCAGTGGAGAAGGCAGGTGAGTCAGATGGAAGAGAGACAGTGGCAGCATTTGCTAAAGATTGGGCTGGGGTGTTAGGTGAGATGGGGTGTGGGGGCTTAGAAGAGCATTCTAACCTGCAGAGGGCTGAGGTACAGCTCTCAGTGCCCACATCGGGCGGGCAACTCACAACAGTTTGTAAATGTATTTAAGTATAGTTCCAGGGTACCTAAGGGAGCACTCAGGCCCACAGACATACACATACAATTAAAAATTAAAATATTTAGTGTTTTAATATTTATTTATTTATTTATTTATTTATTTATTTACTTACTTACTTATTTTAGGAGGCAAGATCTTCCAATGATGACCCGGCTATCCTGGCACTCCTGGGCTAAAGCAATCCTCCTGCCTTAGGCTTCCAAGTAGCAGAAACTACAGGCTCACACTAACATGCACAGTCTCACCCTGTCATAGAGTCAGTGGTGGGCATATCTGCCACCTAACCACACAGAGAGAAAAGCAAGGGGGAGCCCCGCCTTCACAGTAGGGCACTCTGTCCATTGGGAGAGTCGGGGTGGGGGAGGGGCTGCTATGTTATCTAGGGGGAGATGTTTCTATAGAGAAAAGAGAAGATGACAAAGAGGAAAGAGACGTCTCCACATTTGATTTGCTGGTTTGTGTGTTTGTCACCGTCTCCATGAATGTGTGGGGTCACCTGGCTAGATGACCTTCACAAGTGTCTTTATTCCTTTTAAGCTTGAGCTTCATTGTTTACAGTAAAATGAAGGTAAGTAGATAAAAATGTAGCCTCCAGCTCAAAGCCCGCCCCTCCCCCCACCCGGGATCTTGGGTGAGCTGCTCCTTTCTCTAGAACTCAGTTTCTTCCCCGTTCATTTGGACATGTCCTACTGTCTGCAGTCGATTCCGGGGTCATATGACATGTGCATGCCTTAAAGTCACCTTGCACAGCAAAATCCACAGTATTGGCCACACCAAGGACACAGAGAAACGGAAACGGCATCAACAGAATCAGAGCTACTTACAGAAAGCCCACAGCCCCCACAGCCAGGGGTGAAAGATGGGGACCTTTCTTCTCAGATCAGGAGCAAGAGGAGGATGCTTGCTCTCAAGACTAGCCAATTCAATTATAAAACATCGAGTAAGCTGATTTTAAAATGTGGAAACCATTTCAGCGCACAAACAAACATTTCTCCAAAGATGATGTACGAAGAGCTAACACACATGTGAAAAGATAATTACCTTCCTTAATCTTCAGAGAAATATAGAGAAACCAGGCTACAGCGAGGAGACATCGTCTGATGCCCCTGGAGCCCATGGATTGAAACTAGCGTAATCACTGTGGAAGACAATTTGGCGGTTCTTTAAAATGTTCAACGTACGATTACCATATAAACCAAGTAACTCTACTTCTGGGTATATACACCAAAGAATTCAAGCAGGATCTGGAAGAAATATTTACTTGCTCCTAATCAGAGCAGCCGGCTTCCCAGCAGAATGTCCATCCCATTGTCCACCCAAATGTCCATCAATAGAAGAATGGATAAACGGAATGTGGTGTATACATGACTTAGTTTGTTTTCACTGCTGCCATGAAATATCCAAGTCTCAGTATTTACAAAGAACAGAAACTTAGGCGGAGTATGGTGACAAATGTATAGAAGCCCCAGTACGTGGGAGGTGGAGGTGAGGGGTTACGGCTCTGAGGCCAGGCTAGGCTATACAGTAAGATCTACACCCATCCACACACCCCAATCAAATCAAACCAAACAACAAAACACCAACCAAAAGAAAACATTTCAGAAATCATCTTTCCTCTGTTTTTAGACGCTGGAAGCCTCAAATAAAGGTCCTGACAGATTCAGTGTCTGCTGAGGGCCGCTTTTCTGCTTTGTAAATGGTGCTCATTGCCCTGTTGATTGAACAGAAGGAATGACACCATCTTCACACGGTGAAAGGGCAAAGGGAGGAAGTCCTCTCCATCTTCACACGGTGAAAGGGCAAAGGGAGGAAGTCCTCTCTTGGCTCCTTCCTAGGAGCACTAATCTCAGGCATGAAGACTCAACCCTCATGGTTTAATCAGTTCTCCAACACACCACCGCTCAGCACCATTACCACCGGCTAATTATAGCATAAGAATCTTAGCGTGTGAGCCACAGCAGCACAGAGAACAGTACATTAGCTCCGGGAAAAAGAAAAGTCTGCAGGAGATGATCACACACACCTTTAACCTCCGCACTCAGGAGGCAGAGCTCTGAGTTGTAGGCCAGCCTGGTCTACTGAGCAAGTTCTGGGCAGCCAGGGCTAAACAGAGGAATCCTGTCTTGAAAAACAAACAAAAGAAGACAAAAGTCTGATCCATAAAAGATAGATGAGCCCTGAGAATATTAGACCAAGGCAAATGAACCTGTGTCCAAAGTGCGTACTGCAGATGCCGCTTTCCAAAGGCATGCGAGTACTCACACCCACAGAAACGAAAACCGGGTGTGGCTAGTGGGGCTGGAGGGGGAAGAGAGGTTTTATTGTTTTACTTTATTTTTGAGAGACTATGGTTTTGTGAAAAATTTCAATTAAAAAATGTGCAGAATGGTTTTATAAATCCCTTGTAAATCCATTGAACACTCTTGAATTACTCACCAATAGTTACTTTATGCTATGTAATTTTTAAAAATCATGATAATAAGTTTACTTATTTATTTTATGTATGTGAGTGCACTGTTGCTATCTTCAGACATGGCAGAAGTCATTGGACACCATCACAGGCGGTTGTGAGCCACCATGTTGTTGCTGGGAATTGAACTCAGGACCTCTGGAAGAGCAGTCAGTGCTCTAACCACTGAGCCATCTCTCTAGACCTCGTCATGATAATAATTATAGAGACTATCAGGGGTTATGAGAAAGATAAGATAAAAGCATAATATTTCAAAAATTCATCAGGGACACATAGAAGACATCAGGCCATAATAAAATGCAGTTTTTAAAAAGCATATTAGATAATGAAAATAAATAGATACTACAATAAATACATTTTCTTTGAAAAAACTCTGGTGTTGCTGGTGGTGTGTGAGGGCTGTGCCTCATAGGGGAAGGGCATCTCCAGTCAGAGGGTACACACAGATGTGACCGGCAGCTCTTGTAGCCATCAGAGGGGCCATTAGTGGGTTATCAATGTGGTTGGGTAACGACCTGTTTCTGGAAATGCCCTTGAAGTCTTACCCAGAGGGATGCCTCACTTTGAGTGTAAGAATCACCAGACCAACAGAGTCGACAGTCAAGCTCGGCCGTCACATTATACAGTCGAGGTTCCCATAAGTTCTTTAAGAACCTGCTAGTCTTTCAGCTTTGCAGAGCCAGCCGTTTGTCCGCAGTTCCATAGTGTTGGAAAGAAGCTTGACTCAGAGGTGAATGAAGTGCTGTGTCCCAGGGAACGTTCCCCTCAGTCAGCAGGTTGTAGCTCCTGGATCACAGATTGCTTCTCATGCCGCATGAGCACCAGATCATTCCCCGACACGTATATTAGAAACATAACACGTAGGAACAAAGTCATGTTACAAAGCATGAGTTACGGGCAGAACTGAGTGAAGCCCACTGGCTGTTATGGGGTTGGGGAAGTGGACTAGAGCATGAGACACGGGGTCACTGGGTCACTGGGTCACTGGGTCACTGGGACATCTGTGCACACAGACATTAGAAGTCATCGGCTCTGTTTCAGGTTGCTGTTGGGGAATCTTTAGATTCGATGTGTAAAAGTACTCAGAACACTGAAATGACAGGTTTAAGGACTTCATTCTTTTGGGGATATTTTAGGTTTGAAGGTTCAGAGATGTCCTACCCTCTGCTGTGTCTACCACCCCTACTCTGACACCCCCACCGCACTCCAACATGGCCATAGCAAGTCTCTGCTGGCACATCACAGCTGCCCAGGGCCGGAGCCCACCTTCTGCTCACTCGGTATGTTGGGTGTCTTAGTGCTTTGAACAAAATGCAGTGGCAGATGTCATTTATTACAGTAACACACAGAATAGTTATACCGTCCTAAAAATCTGTTCTTTCCAATTATTGACCCCCCTTGTTGAACCACGCCCCCACTGACACCCCTCCACCCCCGCTGACCCCTTCTCAGATCCCCTAATGACTTCCTCTCTGACACCCCTGCTAACTCCCCTACAGACCCCCTCACTGACCTGTCCCTGCTGATCCCCTTGCTGATCCCTTCACTGTCCCCCTCGCTGTCCCCCTCTCTGAGCCTCCTGCTAATCCCTCACTGATCCCCCCTCTGGCCCCTTCACTGATTCCCCCACTGCCCTTATCCCCCTGCTTACCCCCTCTCTGACCCCCTCCCCTCCACCTCCCTGTTCACCCCCTCTCTGACCCCCCTTCCCCCTCTCTGATCCCCCTTTCCCCCCACCTCCCTGCTCACCCCTTCTCTGATCCCCCTTCCCCCACCTCCCTGCTCACCCCCTCTCTGACCCCTCTCCACTCTCTCTGAGCCCCCTCCCCCACGCTGGCCTCCTCCATCCCCCTGGCAACCACTGATGCCCCCACCCTCTCATCTTGTTCTTTTCAGACTGTCCTCGCAGTCCTCCTTTTCAGAATGGCTCCCATCATTTAAAAGAACACTCTCTGAATAAAGATGGCCGTCACTGACAAACAGAAAAGCCATTTTTAGAAATAAAATAGGGGCTGGTTGGAAGGCTCAGTGGGTGAAGGTGTGTGCTGTGCAAACCTGGCGCCCTGAGCTTCCGTGAAGGTGGAAGGAGAGAGCTGACTTCACCCCCACCCCACCGACATCACACACAAATAAGAAATACAACTTTACAAGTGAAATAAAATACACACAATATACCATTTTAACACTTTAACAAGCCCACAGCACAGCACAAGTGTTTGGTACATTTATAGTGTTGTGCTGTCTTCATGGCTATCGAGATTGGGTATTGTTTTCATCAGCTAAAGGAAGTCATTCTGCCAGGCAGTCAATCCTCTTCCTCCAACCCCCAGCATCTGGGAGATCCTTAGAACACACACACACACACACACACACAGCCTTCAATGCTGCTTACAGTCAAAAGCCTCTTGTCATCACAAAAGCACAGTATTGGTCATATTTTTAAGCATATGCATGCTTAGGTGTTTCATGCATTTGGTAACCGCCATCCATCGAGAGTGCCTTCCAGGATGGTGTTATTCAGCAGAAAAAGGGAATGGTTGCGCCTGTAGAAAGACTCGGACAGAGTCTTTGTTATTAATGACTTATCACCAGAGGGCAACTGCACCTGGTGTCTTCCAAAACTAGCAAGTGCCCCTTGGGACAGGAAGAGAAAATACGAAGAGGCAAAGAGACTAGGTTTGGTTCCTGAGACATATTTAAAAAGATGGCTTGTCACATGGCGAGCAAGTCTACCAGAGGCGGGGGAGGTTATGAAATCCCTTGGACTAAAAGAGTGAAAAATTTCAAACTAATGAAAAGTTGGTGTGACTTGTTTGCTTGTCATGTGGGCCTGCTGTGAGCATCGTGACTCACTTTCACAATGGTATCTTTCTCCATGGTGTGCAAACGGACCTGCATCTCAGCGGGGACAGCCTTAAATGATACTAGACGAGGCTCTCCCTCTGGGCTGCCAACGCTAACTGTTGTTTTTAGCAGGTGATGGCAGCTTTGGCTTCTGTAACAGAACACTCAGGATAATAACCGTTGCACCAAGGATTAGTGGACCCCGATAAACAGCATGTGGGAGCAAGCACCCCAAAGACTGTAGAGCCATCACTGGATCCGGGTCTGGAGTTCTAGTTCTCCACCACCGGAAACACAGAGTTCATCTTCTGGTCCCCCCAAGGGCTGCTCTGGCTCTGCTCATCATGTGACTACCAAGGGACGTAGACGGAAACAGTTTATGAACACCTCTTGGAAGTCATAAATGACACGGTTGGTGGCCAGAACTTATTGCAAGGAGTCCAGACAGAAGTACAGGCTTCTGTCTAGACATCATGTGGTTAAGACCCAAGAACCTGTTACTGGGGAGGAGGGGGGAGAATGGAAGCTGAGGGACAAGTGCCACGATTATTGAATTTCCTGCTGCCAATGCAAGTATGCTGCAGACCTAAGAGGGTCAGAATCTACCTGTGAGAGAGCTCTAGAGTGGGGAAGGGGTAGAGCTGTGCTTTGTAAGATAGCAGGAGTGGAACAAATTAGACAAGGGGGCAAGCATGGTGTCCTTCACCTGTAATTTAGGAGACTGAGTCAAAGAATCATGAGTTCAAGGCCGGTCTGGGCTACACACTGAGTCCCAACAACAAAATAGGCAAGGGCATTTGAAGCTGAGGATGAGCGAGCGAAGACCCTGAATTAGTAGGGCTTGATGGGAGGCTTGAGAACTGATCAATTTGTCTTGGTCAGCCAGGGGATTGTGTTCAGAGAAAAGGGCCACCCGGACAGTTGGCTAGCTGGGGCTCAGGCTAGGGGCAGGGGCTCCCTGTGGTGTTAAATCTGTGGTCAGCATGGCTTCACCCAACCCTCTGAGTTCTTACTTCCTGTGTTTCTGCACGCTGTGATTGTACTGAGTGTGCGGTGAGGATTCCGAGGAAAAACACAGGAGGAGGCCTTTGTAACCATCAATGTCCCACACTTGATGTTTGATAGATGGCTGGGCATCTACCGTCAGGGCATGGCCTGAGGATAGAAATGGGAAAGCAAGAAGTGCATGCTCCTTCAACCCTTCTCTAGGTGAGCAGCCACTCATCTGTCCCCTCTGGTGGGAGGGGGACTCTGGAGTGGACAGGCAAGACAAATTCAGACAAAGGGACAGGACTTTTTAGTGGGACATAGCGGAGACACATGGGTAATCCTAGGATGAAAGATGGGGACAGGTGGCAATGGGGAAAGGACAGTTCTGAACTGTCTGAGCCTCACTCTTCTCCCACTTCTCCAGGAAGCACAGAGGAGGTAGCCTGTGCTAGCCAGAGACCACGCACCCTCTGTCGGCAGGAGTCAATCTGCGAGGTTCCTTGATGTCTGCATTAGAGTGGGATCTGTAGGGAAACATGAAGCACACAGTTCACATGCAAGAGCTCCGAGAACAGGAGAGGATACACCTTGTCCCCCTTCCCCCTTTCCCTCCTTTCCTCCCTCCATTCCTCTACCTGGCTATATCATATAGTCTCAGGCAAGCCACTGTTCAAAGAGAAGCCCTGGGCGTGGGCTGTGAGCTGTCATGGGTCACATGCCTGGGCTGCTCAGCATCAACTCAGAACGGGGTAATGGCATTGTTCTTTGTAAATGAAGACAATGAAGACAGAGGCTAGAGCAGAAATGTCCTGTGAGAGCTACCAGTTCAACTCTCACAGAGGACTGGGAGGAGCATGCAAGCCCCTCACACAAAGGTAGACAGGCAGACTTGCCTGGTGAGGACCTGCTTCTCGGTGTGTTGAGTTGGACTTGCTTGAGTTTGTCACATGCATTTGTCACATGCATTGTCAGTGGCATTTGTAGTCTTGAGATGTAGATAGGATACTTCCCAGTTATAGGGAAGTTGGGACCAGGGGTGTCTTGCGCAATGTCATGGGGCCACTTGAGGTAGAACTGGAACCAGAACAGGGAAGGATCTAGACTTTCTCCGCTATGCAATCTGGCGGCTTGCCCTTCCACAGTGGGCATGGTATTAACTATGTCAGGCCAAGATGGCTGCCAATTTTCCCTTCTTCCAACCCCAAACAGCTATTGCTGGATAGGGGACCACCTCAGGTACCCGTGCGTGACTTCTTGGCTGCTCCATCCCTGACTAAGACATTCTTTTTTCTTGGCAGGACTTTGGTTTTAAATGGGTCACTCTTCGTAATTTATCCTCACCCTCTGCCCCAAGCCACTGTCTGTTCCCAGTGCCTTGGTCTGGAAGAGGGTTTCACTTGCTCCACTCCCTTCCATGGAGGCTCCAGGCAGCCTCTGGACAGACATTTCAGACCTGAGCTGTCCTTCTGAGGCTGGAGCATGTGGTTTCTGGAGTCAGGAGGACTCCGGTTCCCTCATGGCAGGGAGGTATGTGTTGAAAAGTGTGTTGGAGAGTGGGAAAGACGGGGATAAAGACACCCCCAAATTCCCAGGGTCTTCAGGGCTGATACTGGAAGAATGCTGCTGGCCCTCAAACATAGGCCAATCAGTCTTAGACTCCCAAGCACCCACTCAGGCCGCTGCTCCCAGCACATGTCTCTGTAGGTAGCAGAATATTTGATAGGTCTTTCTCTGCTGGTGAGACGAGCCAATGCAACCCAGATTAGATTCTATACAGACAGGTTCTATTACAGCAGAGAAGCTGCTCTCAGATGAGCTCATTGGCCCCAAGGGTTGAGGCCAGGGGAATCGTCATGGAGGAGGGGGTGGAGAGAGAGAGAGAACAGAGAAGGAGGAGGGACAAAAGGAGGGAGAGAGGGAGAGGGGTCTGGATTATACAGGGAAGAGCCTCTGGAGGAAAGGGCAGATCTGGAAAGTTCAGGGTTTGAGTCAAGGTATGCCGGGTAGGGACTGAGGGATGCTGGGAGAACATGGAGGCCAGGTCTGCTTTGATATGTAAAATATGCACCCCAGTTCTTTGTCCTGGGGTCCTGAAACTAAACAGTAACTGGTCTGTGTATGTCCCCCTAGATCACTTTGCCCTTAAAGCACCCTAATAGTCCAAGGCTTCCCTCTCTGAGGAGACATCACTGTAAGAGAGGGGCAGTCATGAGTTGTCAGTACAAGTTAGGTGGGAGGACTCCAAGACAGCAAGGGTGAGTTTGCAACTAGCTGCAAACATGTCAGTCTGGTGTGGTGCCCTACTGGGCTATACCTCAGCCCTGAGAGTGACACCCAAAGGAATGGCCAAAGTGACTGCTGAGTGTCTGAAACACAGGTACACAGAGGCTACTGTCTTAGTTAGGCTTTGGATTGCTGCCGAGAGACACCATGACAAAGGCAACTCTTATAAAGACAACATTTAATTGGGGCTGGCTTACAGGTTCAGAGGTTCAGTCCATTATCATTAAGGCAGGAACATGGCAGCATCCAGGCAGGCCTGGTGCAGGAGGAGCTGAGAGTTCTACATCTTGTTCTGATGGGAAACAGGAGAAGAATGTCTCCCATGTGGCTAGAAGGGTCTCAAAGCCCACCCCCCACAGTGACACACTATCTCCAACAAGGCCACACCTTCTAATAGTGCCACTTTCTGGGCCAAGCATTTAAACCACCACAGCTGCTGTTTCCTATGAAATTGATGCCCCTTAGATCAAAGGTAAGGAACTCTGCTTTCCTGAGTCTAAACACAACTCAGTGGCCTTCAGGGCAAAGCATCCCCATCCATTTCTCTCCAAGGAGCTACTGAACTGGCTAGTTAGCCACCTCACTGGATAGGCTGTTACCCATGCAGGGTCTCTGAGGAGGCCATCAGAGAGGAAACCATTCCCACCCCTGCCAGCTCTGTGCTGAGCCCCATGTCTTATGAGAAGACACTAGAGATGCTGTTGGCAGAATTGACCTTCAGGACCTTAATTTACTCACAAAGTATTCATCTGCTGTGCCCCAGGCTCTTTGAATGCTGGGTACAAGAGTCCTAAGCCTCGTGCGCTTTAATGTGTGTCAGGAAAGTCAAAGAAGTAACCATAGTTACAGTCAAATGCGACACAAAGTCCATAGGGAAGGCATAGTCCAGAATTTCATAGGTGGGTTAGGTGAGTCAGTCTCAGAATGTGGTGGCCAACAAAGATGATGTTTGAGGGGTGTGTGTGTGTGTGTGTGTGTGTGTGTGCGTGCGCGTGCGTGCATGCATGCACTCGTGGAAAAACAAAACAGCTAGAGCAAGTGTAGATGAAGCTTTTCAGAAATGACCCCCAGAGCAGGTTTTGGGAGCTACAAATGCAGAGATTGGCAGAAACCCCTTCTACAGAGCACATCTTGCAAGCCTTGTGTCTCCATACATGTCTTGAATCTGCAGCCAGAATTGTTTGGGGAGTTCAGATCCTGCAGGAAACCTGGGAGAAAGGCTTATTTCCTGTCCTATGAACTGAGTAAGCAAAACCTGTAGCAACACTGGACTACCCTGGTGTCAAAGGTGTCATGCTGGCTGGGTGACGGTTCTCTCCCCAGACAGGCTCGGTGGACCCACGCTCTGTGTAGGCAAAGCGTTAAGAGGAGAATCAGATATCAGAGAATCTCTCTCCCTCTCTCTCTCTCTCTCCCTTCCTCCCTCTGTGTGTGTGTGTGTGTGTGTGTGTGTGTGTGTGCATGTGTGTCTGTCTGTCTGTCTCTCCCTCTCCCCCACTCCTCTCTGTCTCTCTGTCTCTCTGTCTCTCTGCTTCCCTTCACTCTCCAGGATCTCTCTATGGAGCCCAAGCTGACCTGGAATTCCTAATCCTCCTGCCTCTGATTCCTGAACACGGGTACCGTGCATCACTATACCCAGCTCTCTGCCCACCTCACTCTCTCTGCATATTTTATTGTTTTCCATAGTTGAAGTATGACTCGACTTCCCTCATTCCGTTAGCACAAGCCATTCTCCAGCTGTTACAATGTTTCTTGTTTAATAGGCTCCATCACGACTACTCTGGACCGTTTGCTCACAGTGTTTCTTTCCTGGGGTTCCCTAGGCTTCCCCATTGCCTATGAGAACCCAGGTCTTGACAGCCCTGCTTCCTAAGCCAACAGACCCCCAAGAATCACTTGGGGAGCCCAAAGATGGTAAGATGGTTTCTAGAATGCCCACTCCAGACTGAGGATCCAAATTAGCTTTTGGCATCATGGCCCTGCCTTCCAGGGACTTAAAGTCTGGTTGAGTTTGTGAGACGCTGAGTCCTTGGAGTCTGGGAGTCCTAACTCTAAACCCAGGAACTCAGAGGAGGAAGAAGCCTTGGGACCTTAAGAAGGCAGTCATCCTGGGCCTGCTCCCACCTCCCTGGTTCCCCGGAAACATATTCTGTCTTCTAGTTCGTTCCCTCCCTGGTCCTCACTCCATTCTTCCTTCCTAGTGCCCTGAGGAGTGTCAGTGGTTTCATTGTCACAGAGAGCTTTGGGGTACAAACCCCGTGACCTTGTGCAGTTAAAGACTCCAATGATGCTGAGTGGCCCTGAGTTCCGGTAGCTCCTCAGCTTCTGCCTCCCTTAATCATCCGCCAAATGAGAAAATAAAATATGAGCAGGGCGTGACTACCCCTAAAGTACAGAGAAGGATTTTATTGTAAATATAAAAGAGAAGGAAGGCAGAGGGAAGAATCCAGGCTGAACACTGCAGGCAGAGTAAATCAGACCATGGTAGGAGACAGGGGGAGTAAGCAAGAGGGGAGACACTGGCCAAGAGGGGCAACCCAGGCCAGGAGACAAGACAGTAAAGGTAAACAAAGGCAGAGTAAGTGAAATTATACAAGGAAGGGCAGCTTCGGGTAGAGCAGCCCAGTTCCTGGGCTGGAGAAGTTTAGGGTAGGGGGTAAATATGCCAGCCACACCCTATAACTGGCAGGGACTGAGGGAGTTCTGCCCTTTGTCCACTTTGATATGTTAAAAAAGTACCTCAGTTAGCCATTTGTCCAGGTTTCTGAAGCCTGCAGCCTCTCAACTGCAAGCTGTCTCCTTGGCCTGGGCTTTTCCTTTTGGAAGACTGTCCAATGGGAAATGGTTGGAGAGGGGGTCATCTTCACAGGCTCTAAGGGGCTCTGTCTGGCCTGACTTCTTGTTGACTGTAGGCCTTTTCAAGTCTTGCTCAGCTTTCAAAGCTGAGGTGAGGCAGACTACCTCCAGGGAGAGGACCCTGCACCAGTGTGGACCCACCACACAGTGATACCCTATCCTGGAGAGCTGTGACCACACCAGGAAACCTACGGCAACCCTACGGCAACCCTACTGCCCCATCCTAACCCCAGCTCCAGACTGAGCTATTTCTGGCTTTGCTTAAGTACTTGATGGCTCTCCAGATCTTTCTACTGGGACCAGCAGACCTGGGGGTGGAGCCTTGATGATCCAGGAGAAAGTTCTTATACTAGATCAGAAAAGACATTGAAAGGCTGAAAGACTAGGCCAAGACCACATATCTAGTTTAGTGGGGTTTGGTGTCATACTTCACCTTCTTATCATGAGTACCCCCCAGCCTGCCACACTCACGCAGAGCACCCCAAAGCCAAACAGAGCCCAAGTATGTGTATCACCCTCATGTCACCTCTTTTTGACTCTTCCATTATTAATTTTTAAAAAGAGAATCACACAAGTATGCGTTGTTCATCGCTCCTATTAGTCCTCTAAGGCTTTTACATTTTATCCGCTCTGTCAAGTCCTCACTTTCTGGCATCTCCTAGTCCTCTCAGAGCCTTCTCAGAGCTGTCCTCCTGTCCCCAGCCTCTCAGCTCCCCACTGCAGTGAGCTAGGTAGAGTCCCAGCCAGGGCTGCTGAGGTAGACCCTATGTCCTGCATATGTCCTTGGGATCCTAGGATCAGGTGGGTGGGGCTGTGTTCTTGGCAGAACAAACAGTGCCGGTTCTAAAGGCCCCAGAGGCCAGGACAGAGTTTTAAAGTCAGCAACAGGCCGATTGCGGTGTAGGCGGTGACTGAATCGGGTTTAATTGTTGGTTGGTGCTGAAATGATGAATGGGAGGTGGTTTTAAATAGGAACCATAAGTGCTCCAGCCTCTCCCTGGGTGGGAACTCAAGTGCATGTGTCTCCTATTCAAGAGTCCCCTGGAGGCAGAGGCTGTGGAGGGCTGCCAGACCCAGCTCCACCTGCTTCCTAGGGGTGGGTTTGGGGTTCCTGAACAGATCCAACAGGGCCTGGTGAGGGCTGGAGAAGAGAAGAGTTTGCTAATTTAATACTCTGTAGATCAATCCATCTATCCATTTACTAATTTTCTGACAGAGCCTGCCCACCACAGCCCCCATGGCGGCCCACCTGCTGCCCTTCCGGTCCCACTTTGTGCCCTGTTCATCAGAGGAGGTGTCTACAAAGGAAGCAGGTTTACAACTGGGGTCCAAACTCAAATGGCTTGGCTCTGTTCCCCAACTAGCTTCACTAGGCCCTCAATGTCTTTGTTGGACAACATGAGGAATGGCCTCTCTGGCCCAGTGAAGCCCAGGAGAGGAGCGGAGACGCTCAGAAGAGCATCAACACTAGAGTTGCCAAAAAGAGCTTGGGTTGCAAAGGTGTTCTTGAGCTCCTCCTCTCCCTCATAGCCTGCTGGGGCTGTTTGGGAGAAGGTTCTAGAAGGAAAGACATGCAAGTTTCCAAGAATAGGCAGAGACCCCCAAGCAGATGGCAGGCTCTGTGTACCGCTTGTTAAAAGGCCCTGCACTTGCGGCTGAATTGCAGGTCACCCGCCGTCCGACTGATTTCTCACTTCAATCCCAGCCTCCAGCCGTGGTCCCTCACACTCAATGCCCTGGCTCTGAGAATGTGTGCTGCCTCTCTACCCTCATCCATCTCTTGACTTTCACCACGAATGCTCATGTTAGGTTTGAATCACTTGAAGCCTGCAACCGACTCTGGACTCGCTTGACGGCATAACAACAAAGGCTATTTCTTTCTTCTAATGTCGGTGCCTTCTGAAATTGTTCCGGTTAAACCTGCTAAGACTAAAAACTGACGGTAAATTCACAGGAGAAAAGGCGCAGGAATCAGAACTTTACAAGACAGCAAGAAGGCCAGGTAGAGGCTGCAGAGGAGGCTCTTTGGTTAAGAGTATTTGCTGTTCTTGCAGGAAGCTGGTCTTACTGGAACACCCACTTTTGATAAAGGAAGAACCTGAAGGAACTGTCGTCCGTAATGCCCGTCCGGGAAAGGAGGTCCTTCCTGATCCGGAACCACCCAGCATAGTGGATGTAATCCTTCATCTTTGATGGAAGCCCAGCAGTGCTAAGAAATGTGCCCACACATCCCATAGCAAGTAAGTAAGAGGCAAGGCTGGGCTCCCATACTCCACTGGTCCTAGTGTTGGAACAGGGATGGTAAAGGGTCACCTGCAGTCACCATTTCATCTCTATAGTTGTGGGCAAGCACAGAGATAGGAATTGATTTTCCTCTCTGAAGTTAGGTTTAGGTCTTATGTGATTCATGGATAGAAACGACAAGGGAGCAAAGATTAGCTCGCCCCACCCCCAGGAGCATTGGATACAAGCTTTCCTCAGATTAAAAGAACAGGGAGGCGCTCAGACAAAGGATGAACTTGTAGCCCAAATAGTGAGGAAGGAAGTCCTACAACTGGGGACAGACGAGTCAGGACTCGGAGCACATCCTGGTTCCTCCAGTGACCCTCCCCCTCTGTGACATTGACTGTTTATGCTCTCTGGGTCATCATTCCCATGTCTGTAAAAATGAGAAAACCAGGCTTTGGGGGAGGGAGCTGTGGGGACTCTGAGCTGTGTAGTAGGGTGCAAACGTACCTCTGTTGTGCACTCCCTGATACGGGCAGACCCTGGATGACCCAGTGGGCACGAACCAGGGGACACTGGCCACTCCTTAGAGCTCAGTCTGACTTTATTCCTCACATTAGCTACAGGCATTTAGTGTAGGAAGCCGAAGCCACGGGTGGGTATGTGCCAGGGCTGGGGAGGAGACAGGCTAAGAGCTATCTATCAGGTTGTCTGCAGGGCATGGCCTCAGTTGGAATTCCTTTTGGAGGTGAGCCCTGGGGGAGGAGAGATGAACCTTACAATCTGTCTGACGGTGCCATGGCTGTGCTGGGGACAGAAGCAGGAACCCACAGTGGCCAGGCCGCATTCTCTACCCCTCTTCCCACAGAGGCATCCAGAGCAGAGGAATTGGCTCTCTCTGCGGTGCCAAAATAAACTTGCATTGTTTCCAGCTGTACAAGAGGCCTCAAGTGAAGTGGTGTTTGCCAAACCCTAAAAGGAAGGAAGGCTAAGGGAGGGGAAGAGATGACTGGACCAACTGGACACCCCCATTGCCCTTCCAACCCCAGATTTCTCCTGGCTTTCAGAAAACGCCATATAAGCAAACCCTAAAGCAAATACTGGGGGATAACAGGAACACCCAGGCCTGAAGTAGACAAAGACCTGTCACCCTCTTCTACTTGGTGACAGCTCCCTCTCGGTACTTACTTCCACAGGCGTGGAAATATAGATTCAGTGACTTGGGTTCAGATGGTGAGGCTGCTGTTCATTGGTTGTATGGCCTGGTCAGACCGCTAACCTTTTGGAGTATTTGTTTCCTATAGGTAAAATGACATCATAACTACAGTATGTAGAATGTGTCTTGAAGGTGACGCAGTAAAGGGCTTAGTGTAGTGGGACTCAACAAGTGTTTCTTATTATGTAGCTGGTAGTAACTATAATATTGTTTTAAACTTTTTTAGCAATATTGAGCGGTAGTTATGAGGGGCAAGAGAGGTAGAGGTAGATCTTCATCTGGAATGGGGGGGGGGTGTCTCACAGGGCTTCCAGTTCAGATGCCGAAAGGCTGTAAGACCGGGAAATGGAAGAGGGTCAAAGCCATGGGTCTTGGATATCTTCTAGACTCCATAGACCCAGCTATAATTTAGCTGGACCTGGCTGGCCACTGAAGTCTTAGCCTCCTATTGCGAGCTCCGGGCTCCTTATCTTCAGATCATCCATCTGGATTAAATGCCTACAGCTTAAGCCCCATTCCAAGGAAGCTTCATCTGCACAGTTGGACCCCAAGCCCTGCACAGCTTGGCCTTGCTATTCCACACAGATGGCTTAGTGCAGCTGAGTCAGAGAGGCCAGGCCTTAACTCAATGGGTGACTAGAGGCTGCCTTCCTGAGCCTCAGTTTTCTTGTGTGTGATACTGAGCCCTCGAATCAAGCTTTCTGGATTCCAAGCGACTTATTTAAGACAACACACTGTTGTGCTTACTTAAAGGTATCAGGCCCCTCCCTCGTCTTCCCATCTCAAGAAGGGACCTGCTTGCCCACGCGTTATTGACTGTGGGACCATGCATCCTGGACAGGATCCCGTTTTTCATTCTGATATGTATTTTCTGCATGTCATCCCTAATGAAAGACGAATAACTCATATGTTTGTTTCATTAGATGCTGCCCCCACAGAAGTGTGGGCTTGTACAAGCTCCAGAGTCTGTCAAAGGGAAGATAACTCAGAATTCCTCGTAAATCACACAGTTTCATTTTGCTGCCAAGACTGTCAACTTTCTTTGCCTCAAATAAAGGGAGGTGTTGCTGGACTGGGCTGGGGTCGGACTGGCTGGCTAGTCTGGGTTCTGTTAGCTAACTCGGGACAGAAACAGACTTCCTGGACTCTTCAAGCTCCTGTTCTAAAACTGTGTGGTGTTCATGTCTTGAGGTCTGCAGGATTCCTATTCTTTTCCAGTTCTAAGATTCTGAAACTTGATCTTTCCTTCCCCCGCGCCTCCCTCTTCCCCATCCCAGCCTCCTCATCAGAGTCCTCTTCCTCCCTGTCCTCCCACAAGCATTATCTCTCCTGCCAATCAGGTCAAATCAGCCCAGACTGTGGAGAGAGAAAAGTCTCTGCTTTCCTGGCAGAGTCTTTCAGTGCCCCTATTGCAAAAACAGCCCTTCTTTGGGGTGGAAAGAAGAGCAGCCAAAAAAAAAAAAAAAGAAAAAAAAATCTGTGTTTCTGTCTTGGGGTTCAGGAAGGGGCAAGGGAAGCTCTGTGGAGCTAAAGAGAGATAAATTTAGAAGTCAGAAGATAGGCTCTTCCCTGTAGCTTTAGAAGGGGCGCCCACGGCAGCCTGCGAGCACAGGGGTCTGTGGGCTGTGGGGGACATCGCAGTGGTGGCACAGCATGGACAGGAAGATCTCTGGGGGAAGGGCTGAGAGGGAAATCGGTCTCCCCAAAACCAGTTCAAGCTGGTTTCTAGGGGAGGTAAGAACTGGAAAGCTAAAATGTCGTGATTCTTTCTTTACCACTAGGTCATTTGACTTGAGAGGGAGAGATAAAAAATAAACAAGAAAGGCTGTTGAGAACAATGTTGAACAGCAGAGGGGTGAGGAAGATAAAGTGGGACAAGGATGGAGGCACAGACGGACAAGGATGGAGGACAGAGGGACAAGGATGGAGGACAGAGGGACAAGGATGGAGGACAGAGGGACAAGGATGGGGGACAGAGGGACAAGGATGGAGGACAGAGGGACAAGGATGGGGGACAGAGGGACAAGGATGGAGGACAGAGGGACAAGGATGGAGGACAGAGGGACAAGGATGGAGGACAGAGGGACAAGGATGGGGGACAGAGGGACAAGGATGGAGGACAGAGGGACAAGGATGGAGGACAGAGGGACAAGGATGGAGGACAGAGGGAGAAGGATAGGGGACAGAGGGACAAGGATAGAGGACAGACGGACAAGGATGGAGGACAGAGGGACAAGGATAGGGGACAGAGGGACAAGGATAGAGGACAGAGGGACAAGGATGGAAGACAGAGGGACAAGGATAGGGGACAGAGGGACAAGGATGGGGGACAGAGGGACAAGGATGGAGGACAGAGGGACAAGGATGGAGGACAGAGGGACAAGGATGGAAGACAGAGGGACAAGGATAGGGGACAGAGGGACAAGGATGGAGGACAGAGGGAGAAGGATAGGGGACAGAGGGACAAAGATGGAGGACAGAGGGATAAGGATGGAGGACAGAGGGACAAGGATGGGGGACAGAGGGACAAGGATGGAGGACAGAGGGAGAAGGATAGGGGACAGAGGGACAAAGATGGAGGACAGAGGGACAAAGATGGAGGACAGAGGGACAAGGATGGGGACAGAGGGACAAGGATGGGGACAGAGGGACAAGGATGGGGACAGAGGGACAAGGATGGAGGACAGAGGGAGAAGGATAGGGGACAGAGGGATAAGGATGGAGGACAGAGGGACAAGGATGGAGGACAGAGGGACAGGGAAAGGACCTAAAAGAAAGAGGAGGGGGAAGATGGGTAGCAATGAAGGAGACACAGAAGGAGGAGAAAAGAATGAGGGAGGAAGTAGGTGAACTAATGATGTCTTAGTGTGATCCTCCATTGCAGTAGGCTGGGCATGCACGTCACACACCAGCCTAGGGCCACAGTGATCTCCCAGCACCCACACTTCTGAACCAGCACTGCTCTATGGGCTCCCAAGCACATCAGATTCATCACACTACTCAGATAACAAAAGGAAAATCTGGACCCTGAAACTTTCAAAGCTGTGGCAAGCCCCGTGTGGCTGGCTGACCTCTATAGCTTGATTAGACGGGGACATGGTAGAATTTTAAAATATAGAATGTGTTATGTTTTCCATGGAGTCATTCAATATGTTATATATAATCTCTGGGATGCACTGAACCTATATAAAACTTGGAGAAACTGACCTTTTATAACAACAGCAGAATACAGGCCGGTGTACTATATTCATGGATGCATACTGCCTGGGATGTACTATACCCCGGTACCTATCATAAAATTTAATCATTTTATACACACACAGAATAAGTTTAGGTAAAAACTGTCTTAGTTACAGTTTTCATATGAGGAGACACCATGACCAAGGCAACTCTTATAAGGACAACATTTAATTGGGGCTGGCTCACAGTTTCAGAGGTTCAGTCTGTTATCATTGTACCATCCAGCGTGGCAGCGTCCAGGCAGACAAGGATCTGAGAGTTCTGCATTATGATCAGAAAGCAGCCAGGAGAAGACTATCTTCCAGGTAACTAGGAGGAGGTTCTCAAAGCTCACCCTGTCAGTAACACACTTCCTCCCACAAGGCCACACCTCCTCCAACAAGGCCACACCCACTCCAACAAGGCCACACCTCCTAATTGTGCCACTTCTGGGCCAAGAATATTCAAACAACCACACATACTTTTGTTGCAAAATAAATGATTACTTATTTTCTTCTTTTCCCCAGTACTCTCATTGGTAATATGTATATTGATTATATATCAATGGAAACATTTTTTGCATGTCACTTTTATACCCAGTAATCTTGTTCAACTCGAGCTAATCATATCTGTACACGCTTAGAGTTTTTTATTCACAGAACATATCTATATATACTTAAAGTTTATTTTCTCAGCCTCTTTAGTGAGATGAGTTTGGTGAGAGTAATTACCCTTGTCTTGTTCCCCATCCCAAAGGCAGGGAGCTGACAAGCTGATCCCTGCAGTCCAACCCAGGGCAAAGCTTTTGTATTTCCTTCATCTTCTTCCTGTCTAAGGAAGCTGCTCTTCACTATATAGATTTTTTTCTAGTCCAGGGTAAGAATGGTAGTTTATATCTAGTCTTTTGATAGTTGCATTTCTGTGCCTAAATGTAGAAGATTGTAAGGTCTGACTGATTGATTATTTTGTAACATTTTATACTGGTTGAGTCATTTCCTTTCCAAACTCTCAAATCATTTCTGGTTCACATTTTGGACCATGACTAATCTTCCTAAGAACTGAGATGACAAGAAGGTTGGCTCTGCCTTCTCCTTTTTAATATAATGCTCTTTGAACTCCCTAAGGGTGGGAGAGATGAACAGTAGCTTTGCTTCTATATCCAAGCCTGCCTGAAAGATGTAGTGCCACTGAGCTATTCTGCTTTTGCAAAGCTTCAGAACACCAGCTATGGCACCTCTAGGCTTTCCAGTATTTGCCTTCCTTCAGCAGAGAATGCCTCAGATTTTCATGATTGAAGAATGCCTGTTAAGTGTTGAAGACACCGTTCATATTGTTTAGTGTTCCCCATGTAAGTGCATAGAACGTGCTTACTCTGTAACTTAACATCAGCACATCCGGATGCTCCTGATGAACCTCTCTGTGTGGGGTTACATTTCCTAGGATGATTATTAGATAACCTCCCATGGTTTATAAATATTGCTATTCTGGGTTTTGTTCATGGCAGCAATGTTTGCTTCTCTGACAGAAAGCAAGCCACTGACAAGAGAAAAAGTAGTCTCATCCAATCACACATGAAGTAGATTTTGGGATGGGGAAACTTGACCTTTCCATCTGTGGTGATAGGGAAGGGAGAGAACAGGTGGAGTGAGGCCTGGGCTCTTTTCTGTCACTTCTGTTGTTAACTCTGCCATGTTCTTCTCCAGTATACCTGGGCACAGTCTAGCAAGCTAGGCTCTGTTGAAGAAGAAGGAAGTATGAGGGTGACAGTGGACATCTGAGGTCAGTCCAGAGGTGTGCTAGAGCAGGCTTCACCTGCAGAAGACAGTAAGGATCCAGGATGCATGGGAGAACCCAGACAGCCTCCTCAGGCAGCTGGGAAAACAATCATTTGCCATGCTGGGGCGCAAGGGGTATTCAAAGGACTGGGATTTATCCGTATCCCACGAACAATCATTTTCTATGACAGATTAAAACTTTGCCAGATTGGTTAACAAGGGTTCCTCTCCACCTGCTCTACCTAGTGGATAAAAATACATAGGCTGCAGGAGTAAATCTGAAAGCACATTTCTGCTATAATCACACTGTACAGAAAGTGACTGTGTCTTACTGTACCTCTCTGTGAAGCCCCATCTCATTGTGGTGACTTTCTAGCTGAAGATCTAGTGACAAGTTTTCCAGAGCAGGACTGAGTTTGTACCCCAGGCTGCACCACAAGGCTTGAGGATCCTAAGCTTGACATTTGTGAATCTTTTCTACCCTCAAATTAAATGATTGTGTTGGCAAAAAGACCAACCCATTAATATTAGATATTAATGCATTTTCTTTAATCCAATTGTTCTTGTTAAATTTTAGTTTTAAAGGAAATTTTAAATATTTTCCTGCTCTCTAAAATATGATTGTACCTAGGGACCCGAGTGTCCTGTCTTTCATGTTGGGCAGAAGGGCCTTGGCATGTGGTGGTAAGCAATACCGGCCTCCTTTCTTTATCCTCATAGATTGGCTTTTCGATTTTTAACTCGGTGATCTTGCTTCATATGTGGTTTCCACTGTGAGTCACCTTTAAAATTCTCTTTGGAAGTAGGTGGGGTATAAATTATAAATAAGAATTCCTTTTTACTTCCTCAGAGTTTTACACAATGCCTGGCTTTGTGTTCTTAGCCCTTGTTTGTTGACTGTGCCGGTAAATGGTTGTCTCCTCTTCCAACCTCCACCCACCACCGTGTCCCACCAGGCCTGACAGAGTCTGAGAGTGTGACCCTTCCTTCCTCCTTCTCTCTCTCTCTCTCTCTGTCGAGCTGACTTGGGTGCAGCCTGTGGCTCTGCCCCAGCAGCGAGGGAGCAGGGCTCAGCAGAGCGAGATCTACTCAGGAATCAGTGGGACAAGAACTGAGCCTGAGTCCTCTGGCCCACCATGCCAAAGCGAAGGGTGCCAAGTCTCTATGACTTCAGACAGTGGACTGGGTCTCTTGTCACGGCTCAACTCAAACCCTATAGCAGCGGTCTTCGCCCTTCCTAATGCTGCGACCCTTTAATATAGTCCCTTGTGTTGTGGTGACCCCCAACCACAAAATGATTTTTGTTGTTACTTCATAACTGTAATTTTGCCGCCGTTGTAAATTGTAATGTAAACATCTGATGTGTAGGATGTCTGATGTGCCACTCCTGTGAAAGGGTGACCCACAGGTTTCGAACCCCTGATCTGGAGGACACCACTTCCATTTCTGGATGTGTGCTCAGCTTTGTCTCTGAGCTCAGACTCCAGCATTCACTGTGCAGGAAGCTTGTGCTGAAGTCTTCCTGCACAGTGGAGGGAGGATGCAGGAAGCAGGGGTAGGTACCAGCCACAGAGAAGAACCTGGGGGTTTTAAATGTCTTCATCAGCCAGCCCTAGGAGTGCTTGTCACGAACCAGGCACTGGGACCTTAAGATCACACCGAAGCATGAATGCAAAACCACATGCATGCATGGAGGCATTCACACACACACACACACACACACACACACACACACACTGCACCCCTCGGGGCTGCCTGCTGGGAAGAAGCAGAGAAAAACATCTTCCCACTTACTCAAGGGAAGGCAAAACAAAAGCTGTCCCATGGTGGGGCAGAATCTGTGGGTTTAAAAGGGAAGCGTGTGCAAGTCTATTTAGGTCCTATTACACCAACTCCATTCTCCACCCCAGCCCACCCCCTCAATCTGTCACATTCAGGGATTTGGGGCTCTGAGGCTTGGAATGAATTAAACGATTCAATGGCATGTCAGGCTTGGGAGGAGGAGGGGGGAGAAGGTGGGTGGATAAGAGGGAGAGATAAAAACACAGGGAGGTATTGGAAGTCAATTCCCAAACCTCCTGGAGAGGGGGAGGTTAACCAAAGAGACCTGGAACATTCCAGTTGGAACAATCATATTAATAATGAAAGATTCTGGGGTCAGACATTGTTCTAAGTCTTTTAGATAGATTATCATTTTTAATCACCCAGATGCCCACTTTTTCTAGATTTTTGATGAGACCCTCTCTGGGCTCAGAGATGAAGTGATTTCACCAAGCCTCTGCTCATCCTGTGGCCTCTGCACAGGTACCTGGGACCCTGTTTGTTATCACTGCCGCCTGGGCAGGGGTTAAGGTAAAAGGTGTGGTGTGTGGTTGGTGGAGTTTGAACCCTGGCTCACCACTCCTAACTCTGTGACCTTGAACAACCTCTCGGCTTTCCTGTGTTCTTGCTGATAAGACACGGCTGGAAGGATTTCCGAAATTCTGTAGCCAACGGGTTAGGAAAATGTCTGGGCAGACCCAACATAATGCCTCTTTCCTTGAGGTCACGACTGGCTTCCGAGGTGAGGTTTCCTTTGCCCCCACCACCTACGTTTGACAGAAATTCTGTGTACTTGGCTTAGGATTTCTTCCCCCAGTATCCTCCACGGCTGTCTATGCCATGCTATAGGAACCAGGGAGAGGGGAAATTGCTAAGGACAGGTCACCTTGTCCCCAAACTTAAGAGCATATCAGAGCACACACATTGAGTTCCAGCGCTCAGGAGGCAGAGGCAGGCAGATCTCTGGAGTTCAGGCCAGCCTGGTCTACATACCAAGTTTCAGACCAGTCCGTGTTATAGAAGTAAGATACTGCCACGAAATAAAACAAAACAGAATAAAGAGCACGTTGGGAAATTAGATCAATATAGCCGGGCCTCTGACGTGGACCACATACTGGAAGACATAGGCTTGCGTCTTTCACCAGCTGGGTACATCTGACTGGGGGCAAAAATCCCTTTGTATAAATCAAGAGAGGATTTCTAGGGCCACTGTAATGTGCAGTCCTAGTTAACACACAGCTGAGCGGCAGGTGGGGAGGCCAAGGAATTTTGAGGATATTATGTCAACGGGACGTAACTCAGCCATCTCAGGGTCTCCCTTCACTGTCGGCGGGGCCTTCACTCTTAGCCTAGCATAGATTGTCTTGCCCCTTTTCTCTTTTTAGCGGAGCGTGACTTGGGGCCACATGTGAGGTCCAGGAAGAACTGATGTCTACCTGTCCAGAGCGGCTCTGGGTTGAGACACCTGAAGTCGGTGTGTGCGGGGCTCATTCTGTGGGATGCCGCTAAGCATGTGCTGCCAAGAGCCCTTTAGAGATGTGTCTGCGTGCCTGGCTTTGTCCCACCTGCCACAGAAGAGGCACGGTGACCATCTGTTAGACTCCTACTCCCAACCCTCTGCTCATTTTTAACTACAGATTCTCACAGTTTGCTTTACTTATTTAAATCTGTTATTTGGTAGGACATGTGGATTGCTAAGTAAAGCTTTCGCCCATTGAAACCTGTTCTATCCACACTCTGAAGCTGGCTATAGTCCCATGAGAGACTCTCAAGCCTGGTGTCCCTTAACCAGGCTAGATGTAGGATTGCACTTTACCTGGACTATTCAAAGTTTATAATAGTTTTTTTTTTTTTTTGTTAAGTGACAATGTGACCAAAGTGTCTGGACCTGTATTGTGGGGAATGGGACATCTGTTGTTACCTAGAGACAGTATATATGTTGTTAACATTTGATACTCTTGATTTACGTGGAACAGCAGGCCACTAATTCACTTACTTAGCACTTACTATATATGCCAGGCTCCTGTACTACCTCAGGTTAAAGTTTTCATTAGGGAAAGACAGACCAGAAAAACCAAGGGCCAACTGAGTTAGATGCTATAAAGGTACACTTTATAAAAAGAGTGGACAAAGGACGAGAGCCCTGTGCACTCGTGTGTGTGTGTGTGTGTGTGTGTGTGTGTGTGTGTGTGCGCGGAATAACTCCCCTGGAATAAGGAGCTACATTTATTCAGTGTCTCTTTCCAAACTGCCCCATTTCATGCTTATGACATTCTTTAGGATTAAGTGGTGACCTCTTACACAGTGGGGAGGTAGAAAAGGGACTTATCTGCCACCATACAGACTGATGGCAATTCTGAGACAGTCTTTACCCCATAGCACGGTGCTCTTCGTACCCTAGAATCAGAAATACCCCATTTCTTGAGTATTATGCTTTATGGTGTCATCTGAGTGTACATTCCTGTATCTTATATAACCCCCTAAATATTCATCTTAAGATATGAGATAGTGTAGGCGTCTCAGTGCCTATCACCACAATACTTGGGAGGCTGAGGCAGGTGGATTGCTGTGAATTTGAAGCCAAAATAGTGGCTACAATGGTGAGTTTCATGCTACCCTGTGTGGTAGGAGGTAGAGGAGAGGCTGGGGGAGGAGGAAGAAGGTAGAGGAGAGGCTGGAGGAGGAGGAAGGAAGTGGAGGGAGAGATGGGGAAGGAAGAGGTCCTCTAGCCTTCTGGCCACTTACTTGAGAGGCATTTATTGAACCCCTCTAAGGCATACCGAACTTAGCACTCTGGGGAACTCGGAAGATTAAAAGTCCTTCTTTCACTGTACCCATAATTATCTAGGGGAAAGGACCCAGAGTGACAGATAGTGGAGAACGAAGCTCAGGATGGGGCAATCTGCAGCAGTAAGGGTGACACTCTGAGTACGGAAGGGTTGGTACAGAAAGGCCCCTGGAGAAAAGGCTGTTCCGGCAGGCGGAGAGGGTGGGAGGAAGAGGGGAAAGGCACAGCGGAAGCGGGTGGCCTGGAGTGAGGAGCTGCCTCTGAGGATTGGTGACTGCAGGGTGAGTTTCTCTTCATCATTGGTCAGCAGTAGTTTAAGAGGAGCTCAAATGGCTCATCTCAGGTGACCCCATGAAGGGTCACCCTCTTGCTATATTAGACAAAGTTAGGACACATGATAAGATAATGCACACAGAGCTTTCTGTGTCCCCTTTGAGTGACAAGCATCACCATTGTTATCTCTGTACACCCCATCCCTGGGGCTCAGAAAAAGAACCCAAACAGCATCATCACACGGGGAAAAGACAGAAGAATGTGGGAAGCTCTTACAGCTCGTGAGGAACCCACTAGCACGATGCAGTAGATGGGACCCCAGGGGAGAGCCCTAGCTGGTGCGCATCCACTTAGCATTAAATATTCTTTCTGGATTTAATATCTCACCCCACTGCAGGTACCTTCATACTTCTGTTCTAGAAACAAGAATAGTGGTCCTCAGAGATGATGCTGGCTGCCGTATGTCGCAGTGCTCAAGCATAGAGCACGCAGCTGGACAACCCTGCAACAGTCATCTATTTGAAGCCAGGCACTGTTCTAGGCATCGAGAACATGTACAGCTACAAACATGAACAAACAGCCCTGTCTCATTCCTGGAATCATAGCTACCATGGAGACTGAAGTGATTGTACCCAGATGGAGAAGAGAGGTCCCCAAAGACCCCCAAGTGACAGGCTGTCAGTCACTCAGAAAGTCAACGGACAAAACCAGGTGTCCTGACTCCTGACCTTGCTGTTCCTCCAGCTTTGGAAGTGAGTCTTTCCTAGGCAGACAAAAGACCAGTTTATTTTCTGGCTTCCCTACACTGTCCTCCACCTCTCTTTGGAGAGTTTTTTTCCACCTGGCGAGATCTTCATGGGTGAGCTTTCACATGTAGTTTGTAGAGAGGTGGCTCAGGGCTGTAGCTTTCATTTTGGGGAAATATGTAAGTGCCCGGCACTGATTTTTTTTAATGCATGGTATTTATGAGGTCTCCCCCACCCCCGCAACCCCTTGGGGCGGCACCATGTTCTGAAAAGTGACCATGGCAAGCAGGATGGACACATTTTTAGCTCAGTAACTACAACCCGTAATGAGGATAGGGTTGAAGAAACACCACAAGCTTTTGTGAGGGCTACAGAGTTGGGACACCCATTTGTTTCTCTCCTCTCTGGGGAAATGAATTTATGACTGGTAAAACACTCCAGACTAAGGTCTGCACTGGATAAGGACACCAGCTCTGTGAGCCCCTGACAGACATGGGGGGGGGGGGGAGTCTGGTGCTATATCCACTGAGCCCTGAGGAATAGCAGGAGCCAGGTGTTTGGCACAATCTTCTCATCTTGGTCCAACTGAACCCATGGAACTCACCTGTGAGGGTAAAGCAGAGCCCCAGTTTGGCTGGAGCTCACAGTGTTGACCTTGGCTGAGATGAAAACGGCATGGCTGGGCTGGCAGATCATTTCCCTTCTGGTCCACAGCTCTCTATATTAGGCTCTATGTTCCAAGGCTTATGTCTAGGGCCATTAGATCTTCCGGGGTTCAACGGTGTTGGAAAAGCTCCACCCTAGGCAACAGTAAAAAACCCTTCCTGGCATTTCTATAGCAGCTAAAGATAAGGATTCAAAGTAGCGCTCATCCCTTTGTTTAAAACCAAAGGAGGAGCAAAATTTCAACCCAATTTTTCATAGAGTTGGAAAGAGCAATGTGCAATTTCATTTGGAATAACAAAAGACCTAGAATAGCGAAATCCATCCTCAACAACAAGAAAACATCTTTGGGAATCACCATTCCTAACCTCAAGCTATATTACAAGGCAATTGTGCTAAAAACTACATGGTACTGGTGCAGAGATAGGTACGTGGATCAATGGAATAGAATAGAAGATCCAGAAATGAGCTCTCACATATATGATCACTTGATTTTTGACAAAGGAGCTGTACATTCAATGGAAAAAGGACAGCCTATTCAACACATGGTGTTGGTCTAACTGGCACTCAGCATGCAGAAGAATGAAAATAGACTCTTATCTCCTTGTACAAAGCTCAAGTGCAAGTGGATCAAACAAAGATCTCCACATTAAACCAGGTACACTGAAATTATTAGAAGGGAAAGTAGGGAAAACCTTAGAACACATAGGCACAGGAGAAAATTTCCTGAACAGAATACCAATGGCTCATGCTCTAAGATCAAATATCGACAAATGGGACTTAATGAGATTGCAAAGTTTCTGTAAGGCTAAGGACACTGTCAAGAAAACAAAATGCAGCCAACAGATTGGGAAAAGATCTTTACCAACCCCACATCTGATGGAGGCCTAATATCCAAGGTATACAAAGAACTCAAGAAGTTAGACACCAGAGAATCAAACAACCCTATTAAAAAGTGGGGTACAGAGCTAAACAAAAAGTTCTCAATTGAGGAATATCGTATGGCTGAGAAGCATCTAAGGAAGTCTCAACATCCTTAGCCATCAGGGAAATGCAAATCAAAACAACACTGAAATTCCACCTCACACCAACCAGAATGGCTAAGATCAAAAATTCAGATGACAGCAGACGCTGGCAAGGATGCGGAGAAAGAGGAACACTTCTCCACTGTTGGTGGGGTTGTAAGCTGGTACAACCACTCTGGAAATCAGTCTGGTGATTCCTCAGAAAATTGGACATAGTACTACCTGAAGACCCAGTTATCCCACTTCTGGGCATATACCTCAGAGATGCTCCAACATACAACAAAGACACATGCACCACAATATTCATAGCAGCTCTATTTATAATAGCCAGAGGCCGGAAAGAACCCAGATGTTCTTCAGTAGATGAATGGATACAAAAATTGTGGTATATTTACACAATGGAGTACTACTCAGCTATCAGAAACAATGACTTTATGAAATTCTTAAGAAAATGGCTGCATCTAGAGAATATCATCCAGAGTGAGGTAACCCAGGCACAAAAGAACAGACATAATATGCAGTCACTGATAATTGGATACTAACCCTAGAAAGCTCTGAACACCCCAGAAACAACTCACAGACTATATGAAGTTCAAAAAAAAAAAAACAAAGGCCAAAAAAAAAAAGAAAAAAGAAAGAAAGAAAGAAAGAAAGAAAGAAAAGAAAATGAAAAACGGCCAAAAAAAAAAAAAAAAAAAAGAAAGAAAGAAAGAAAGAAAGAAAAGAAAATGAAAAACTATTATGCTTAATCTTTACACATCAAGAAAACATTGACTATTTCCAGGTTACATCTTGTTTTACATGTACTTTATGCTCATTGTAACTAGTAAGATTTTAATGCATACTATCAAACCTTTAAAAAAAATCAAGTACTGACAAAAATGTATTCATATGCTTTTATGCAAAAATGTTTAAAATATGTACATTTATCTTTGTTTTTAAAAATAAAGTTGTTCAATTTATAAATAGATGGATAGATAGATAGATAGATAGATAGATAGATAGATAGATAAAACCAGAGGAGCAAGATGCAGATGCATCCGGCAAGCTGTCAATCGATACCTTCAGAGCTCCGGATTGTGACCTGCAAGCATTCAGGTGGAAGTGTTTAAGAGGTACTTGAAAGATGGAGGGTTTGGAGAGGCAGAGACACTTGAGAGACATAGTAGTCTAGGGGGGCAAAAACTGCAGGAATGCAAAGGGAAAGCAAAGGCTGTGGGAAGACGGGAAAGAACATTTGCTTGGTACCTTTCATGTGTGTGTTTGGTGCTGGGGGGACTTGAACATGCTATGTCAAGAAAAATGCACACCATTCAGTGCATTATTTGACAAATGTCTGCACCTCCACAACCACAACCTATGTTTATGTTTACACTCTCCTGAGGAGCACCCCTCGATAGTTGGTTCTGGGCAGCAGCTTCACCATCCAACCAATCACTAAACTAAAGACTAGGTTAGTTTCTTCCAGACTTCGAATAAGCAAACCTGACAACCCTGGTTTAGCTTGTTCCACTGCTGGCACCAGCAGCTACTGAGTACCATTTCATGGTCACCTCAGTCGGCAATTTGCATATCCTCTCAACTGCTGATGAGTTGCTCCTAGCTTGAACTGGATCTGTGTTCATACATGTTTGTGTACATGTTACATGTTACCGTGTAGGCGTGTTTTTACTCCTCCTGGATGAGTACATACAAGCGGAACTTCTGGACAGATGAGTGTAGGCTTTTATAATAAATGGATTGTTTTCCAAAGTAGATTCATCGGGTTGAATTTCTAACAGTAGCGGTTTGATTGCCCCCACCTACATGGCAACACTGTATCACCAGTGAATGTTAGCAATACCATTGTATGCAGGAACAGCCTGCTGTGGCTTGAATTTGCCTCTTCCTGGTGGTTCCTGACTTTATGGGTCCATCTCCCCTTTACTTGCCATTCCTGCATCTTTTATAAAGTGTCTGAATTGATTTAATTTAATTTTTTTTTTTTTGGGTGCTTGGATACCCTGCTTTTCACTCCTTAACTGTGCCGTTCTAAGAGCAGAGAAAGGTGATTTTTATGAAAGCTAATGTTGTGAAAGCTTAAAGTTGTGAAGATTTTCCCTATATTTTAGTGGAGATGTTTTAATGTTTTAGCATTTATATTCAGGTCTATAAATATTTGAAGTCACTGTGTACGTGCAGTGTGGGGTAGGGTCAGCGTTCGTCACCTGCAAGGCTGTTTTTCTGGATATGCTTCTTGACAGGACTATCCTTCCCCACCGAATTCCTTTGCGCTCTGTGGCTTGGTCTCCCTATCTGCTCTATTAATCCAAATACCTACTGCCATGCTAGGACCAGAGTCTTGAGAACTACGTAGTCTGTCTCAAGTCAGGTATCCCAGATGCTTCAATTTGCCTTTTCTTCTTTCATTGGCTATTTAAATTTAGTATTCAGTATTTTTTTATACATTTAAATTTTATTTCTGAGATGATGTTGGTAATTTGTGTTATTCAGGAAATTTATTTCATTTCTCTTGATTGTCAAATTTATTTAAAACTATTCATAGTATACCTCAATGTCCTATTTTATATTTATTTACTTACTTATTTTTTTATTTCCTTTGTTTGTGACAGCATTTCTCTGTGTAGCCCGGTTGTCCTGGAACTTGCTCTGTAGACCAGGCTAGCTTTGAACTCAGAGATAGGCAGGTCTGCTTTTGCCTCTGTACTAGAATTAAAGGTGTGTGCCACCACCACCTGGCTCTCTCTAATGTGTGTATGTGTGTGTGCCTTATAAAAATATCGAGAGACAGAGATAAAGAAGCAGAGATAAAGAGGTTGTACAGCGGGAAGATGGGTGAAATCAACAGGCTAGACACCAAAAGGAGAAAGCCAACATTTTGACTTAAGAACAAAGGCCATCTACTTCCAGAATTTCTTCTTGGTTGAGGAATATGCTCTTTTAAGGCCTTTAACTGATGACATGTGGTCCATCATGAAGGGTAATCTATTTTGTTTAGTCTCTAGATTTAAGAGCTGATCTCCATCCCAAACCAATCAACCAAGTCAAAACAAACAACAAAACCCACCACCTTCACAGAAACACCAAGAACAATATCTGACCAAATGCAAACATGTTTTATATTGCTAATTTAGATTTTCTTTGTCAGCAGTTGTAGTTTTTTGATGTACACCTCTCATACATACTGTAATAGCTGTTCCTGCCTGTCCACTTGGCTATATGGAATGAACTACAATCCAGAATTGGAAGGCTCACCTGTGATCCAGATATTGAGGCTGGGAGATGTAAGTTTCTGGCCAGGATCTTGGCATGGAGATCTTGAGACATGGAGATCCCAGGAGACTAAAGCAAGGAGATGTCTGAGTTCAAGGTCACCTGGGACAAAGCAGATCCCTTTAATCTGAGCCATACCTTCTGCTGGAGATCCACTAAGAACATGGGAAGAAGGAAGGCTCTCTCTCTGCCTGCTTGCCTTGTGGGACTGAGCAACGACTAGATCCTGGGACTTCCACTCACAGCTGACTATTGTTGGGAGTCGGACTACAGACTGTAAGTCATCACAACACATTCCTTTACTAGATAGAGACTACCTATATAGTAGTTTGGTGACTATAGAACCCTGACTAATACAAATATTGCGCTAATTTCCTGCCTTTGAATTTCACTTTTGTTTATGTAATTATAAATGCGGTTGTTTTAAAGTATCACTACCAGGTGTTTGTTGCAAGGATGTAGAATTGTAACGTACTCTCAAACAGGCAGAATGCACCCGCGACTCTGTTGAATTCACTCATCAGGTCTAGGTATTTTAAAGGGTTTTAATAGTCTACATATTTGTCCCATGACAAATAGCTTACATGTTACCAAGCTCCTGTCATCTACTTCTTCTTTCTTTGGCTGGGACCTCTAGCCCGCAGCTGAACAGAGCCGATACCTCCCCTGGGTTGATACCAAAGAAAACCTATTCTTAGTCTTGTTCTTTAGCTCTCTTTGGTCAGCGTGAGAAAGGAAAGTTCCTTATTTTCAGTTTGCAGAGAGTCTTACAATGGATGGTGCTGAACTCCAGCAAGATAGTTTCAGCATCGACCTAAGGTAACTGCATGTAAAATAAATAAATAAATGCATACCTCTCTGGGTGTCTGGACAAGTCTAAGAGTAGAGCTTTGGGGGCCCGGGGCATTGGAATCCCTGGAGCTGAATTACAAACAGTTATGAGTCGCCTGGCATGGTGCTGGGAACTGAATTCAGGTGCTCTGTGAAAGTGGTGCCCACGGCTGAGCACTGAGACATCTCCCCAGACCCGATCCCAAAAGTTTCACACAGGCTCTTTCTTACTGTTTCCTAGGCATTTGGTTTTCTCTTTGGTCTCTTCCTATTTTATATGAATTGTACATTTCTTAGCATTATGCTTTATTTTCTCCATGGACTTGCTATGTCACTTGGTTTCCTTTTATTTCGTACTGCTGTGGGGCCTTAGATGCTCATAATTCATGAATCACAGTCTACCTTCTTATTAGAACCACAGCAGTCCGTGTGACATACAGTCACTTTCATCTACATGTCGTCACGCATTTATCATGAAATTTTAAAGTTTTAATTTTAATTAAAATTGTTTTGTGTGCATGTGTGCGTGCACACGCACACGTGCACGTACACACTCTGGCTCTTTTTGTTGATCTGAGTTTCCACTGGTATCATTTTCCTTCTGTCTAAATAATTAATGTATTTTGAAGCCCAAGCCTCCTGGCAACAAGTGTACTCTTTAGTCTGTCTAAAAATAATCATCCCTTTATGTTAATTTGAAAATCATATCTTTGTTAGAACTCGTAAGCATTTTCTTTTCTATGCTCGGAAGTGTGTCCCAGTGTCTCCTGGATGTTTGTCACACCTACAGGGAGTCTCTACTGCCCTATCTTTGCTCTTTTGTTTAAAAATGTCTTTTTTTCTGGATGCCTTATCTACCTATTCTCTTTTAATTATGTGTGTGCTTGTGTGTCTGTATGTGGGCGTGTGTGCACATGTGTAGGTGTCTTTGGAGACCGGAAGAGAGTGCCGGATGTCCCAGAACTGGACTTAGTGGTGACTGTAAGCCGCCGGACAGGGTGCTGGCAACAGAACTCGGGTCCTGTGCAAGAGCAGCATGCCCTCGGCTCCCGAGCCCTCTCTCCGGGTCTTCCTGTTGGGATGCTTTAAAGATGCTGCCTGTTTTTCCTTCCTGATTGTTTACACTGTTTTTAATATGATGGAGTTTGAGAAGGCGCCACCATTTTATTGTGTGGTCACCTTATTTTTCTTACCCCCCAGGAACTTTTTCTTTTCTTGGGAGGTGGGTAGGTTCTATAGGCACTTTGATATTGTTCTGGAGGGCACTGTGACTCTGCTTGCTCTCACACACCCCCCTCCCGTCTGTTTCGATACTTTCTATTGCTGCAATATTTCTCCCTGTGAGCTCTGTGACCGCAGCACCACGTCTACCCACAGTACCTGCCAATTTTCCCTTCGTGTCTCCCCTTTGCTTCTCTCTTCGGTTCTCCTCTCGCTCCCCTTCTCACGGTGTGCATGTTTTCGCTAACCGCTGGGACTTGTTTGTAATAGGTATTTTATGGCTCTCTGTGCTGACGTCGCTGTCATGGATATTTTTGCTTCACCTGCTGGGTCCTGTCCTTTCGGTAACTCAGTTTCTGCTTCTGTATAAGTAAATACTATTGGATTGGATGCTGGACATTGTGAGTTTTCTTTGATGTCATCTTTTGTTACGCCCCTTCAGTGAATCTTCTGGCAGGCAATTGTTACCACAAAACCTTCTGCCAAGACACGACCCTTCTGTGGTTTCTGCTGAATGACCAAGAAGGCATTGCAGATCTACCACTGATCTGCTTGAAATCAAATCTTAGTCCTTTGTGAGCATGAAGACATTTTCAGCTTATATTTCCCCGATAATTCTTTCTTACTCTCCTGAAATTTTACCCTATTCATGTTCAGCTGAGTGTTCAAAAACAAACTCAAGGAGAGTTTATGGAAGCTTTCTCAGCATAGCCCTCTCCTCTCCAGGAGTTTGTGGCACAAACTCTGTCACCTCGGCTCCCCTAACCTCAGATTTCTGTCTCTTCAACTGAGTGAGCCCACTGTGCCCGGCATAAACCTCTCTCCCTGCAGCAAACACACTTCCAGAAATTGTCTCAAGGAAGAGCATTTGAGACCACTATGGAACTTTTCGTACAATTTGAATTTTAATTATTCAATTATCCCCAAGCGGCCATGTGGTTTGAAACTTTGGTCTCCATCTGACAGTATTACTAGGAACAGCACTGGGGTGCTGCTGACTGGTTTGCTGCCCATGGCTTGCTCAGCCAGCTCAGGACCACCAGCCCAGGGACGCACCACCCGCAAGCGCCATCGGTCACAATTAAGAAAATGGCTTACAGCTAGATTTCACGGAAGCTTTCTCTCACTCGAGGTTCTTTCCTCTCTAATGACATTAGCTGTGTCAAGTTGATTTAACACCAGCCCCGTACACAGGAAAATCAGCTGAGAGTGGGCTGCCCCAGGCAAGCCGGGCACCTGCTCTCAGCCTTCTGAGAACGCCCATTTCCACCCACGCACAGTCTCACTGATTCCACCTGCCCTGTCAGACGGCAGCCAAAGGGCTCGCCAGAGGAGGCTCCTGGACTTGAACACTGCTGCCTCCCAGACCTGCTTTTCTTCATAAATCATTCAGTATTTTGTTAAAACAACAGAAAACGAACTATGAAACACGCTAACCACGCCTCTCAAGGGAGTGCACCATTTTACATAGTCATCTTTAGTCTCTGGAAACGGCTTCCTCTAAGATGCACTTTCCAGGGTTCGTAATCAGGTTCTCCCCGGCACCCGTTGGGTTGTGAATCCCAAGGGAGAATCACCCAGCATGGACCTGAAGCAGCGCTGACAACTCTGTGGGAATGGGCGCTGCAGGCTGTCAGCCCTGTGGCTCCCAGACTATCGGTTTCTCTTCCTGGGAAGCAGAGGGAAAGCTAGGGCAGGTACTCAGAGAGGTACAAACTCAGAAGATGGAGTGAGTTTCACACTGTGGCCTGCCTGCTCTAGAAACCCAACCAGATGCCAGGCCTTTGGACCTATGACACACACAAGAATAGACTAGGTTTCTCTTTTTCTTTTTAAAAAGATATATTTATTTATTTCATATATGAGTACACTGTTACTGTCTTCAGACACACCCGAAGAGGGCATCAGATTCCATTACAGATGGTTGTGAGCCACCATGTGGTTGCTGGGATTGAACTCGTCCTCTGGAAGAGCAGTCAGTGCTCTTACCTGCTGAGCCATCTCTCCAGCCCCTAGTATGAGTTTTTCCAAAACCTCAATTTATACATTAGTTCATTATGAGGGTATGTTCTACACCCCTTCACTTCTGTATTCTCAGAGTCAATCAGCCACAGATGGAATGTATGGGGGTGGACACTGTATCTGTCCCAAACAGACTTCTTTCCCTTACTGTTATCTCTCTAAACAATGTGGCAATGGCTTGCGTAGCCATGACATTTTGAAGGTATGTAGGAAATTTAAAGATGAGGTAAAGTGTCTGAGGAGGATGTGTAGGCTTTATGTAACATGCCATTTTGTGTAAGGGATGAGCATCTGTGGACTTAGGACCCAGTGGGGTCCTGCAACCATTTTTTCCACGGATAACAAAGGACGAGTGTGCTTAGCAGTAATGAAATCGGCATTTGCTCCTCCTCATGCCTCGCAGCGCCTCTACTGGGGCAGAAGCAAGAGCTCTGAAGAGAGGAGCTGAGGCGGAACCGAAAGTAAGGAATATGAGAAAGCCACTTGGAAATGTGTTCTTTTATAAGCATATTAAAAATATCGCAAAAGAGAGTTCGAATGGAAGTGCCCTCCATGAGCGCATACTGCTTTTTCCAGAAGTCATGGATTTTTCAATGAAAATCCCATTGCCAATAGCTGGATACCTTCCCACCATCTATTGATCAGGGTGCCCCAGGGACGCCCTCAGAGCACCAGCTATTCCTCTTGGTTGCCTCTCAGAATTTTGTTTTGTTTTTTAAGACAGTTTCTCTGTGTGGTTGTGGCTGTCCTGGAATTCGTTTTGTAGACCAGGCAAGCCTTGAACTTCGAGTTCCCCCTTCCTCTACCTCCTGAGCAATAGGGAAAAGGGCACGTGCCACTACCCCTGGCTTTGCCTGCCAGAATTTTACGGGAAGACCCTATTGCTGAAGTCACTGCGCATTGGGTCACAGGACATGAAGAAGTCTAGCTGGAGCTGAGCTGGATGCTTTCACAATGCCAGAAGCTGAAGAGAGAAGTTATCACTGAAGTCTTGTGAGCTGTGACAATGGCAGGTAAGGCCTGCCCTCCGGAGCAGTAGGGGCTCACCTGCTACAAGAATAGCAAACTGCTTTCTGAGTGGATCTGAGGCCTGCTACACAGGAGGGAATGCATGCCTGATATGTAAACCTGTTCGAGAGCCCTGGGCTGAGGCCATAGCCCTAGGAAGGAATGTACTATTGTTGTTTGGCTAAGTGGCCGTGCCGTCGAACTGCTTTGTAAATGCTGGAGCTCACAGAGCCGTAAATTAGTGCTGCACGCAGCCTTCCACACAGATGCTCCTGACCGCAGCAGGCAATGCTTACTGCACAAACCCATAGCTGACCAAAGTGCCTCCAATAAATGACAGTGCAGTGGTCCCCCCACTGTCTGTGTGTATCCAAGGGACATTCATGTCAACGGGACGTCTGTATCTAAGGGACATCAGTGTCAGCCTCCCCCCCCCCCCAGAGCTCAGAGAACATGGAACAAGACAAGGAAGAGAAAATGCAAGAGCCAGAGGATGGAGAGATGGATGGCCAACCGGAGTATCGTGGACATGACACAACCACATTCACGAACTCCTGGCAGCTATGGTTGTCAGAACAAGACCAGCATAAGATTGGGTCCACCAACAGCTCACCATGGCTTGGGAAGGGACCATGAGGCCCGCCCATCCCTAAGGGAGTAGCGGCAATGGTGGTTAATGGTTACTAGAAGGAGAGTTATCACTTTCTTCCATGATGTAGCCATTGATAGTTACTTCTGGCTCAGAAAATAATCTTCCATTTGACACTGGTGCTAGAAACTGGTTGTAAACTCAGTGGGTCACAGACAAAAAGAGGTAGGGGGGCTTGTAGGAAAAAGGTTTCAGTGGGAGAGAGAGGAATGGGGTGAAAATGACTAAAATCCATTACGTACACATATGAACCTGTCAAATGAAAAGGAGATGAGAGGAGAAGAGAGAGGGAGACAGAGAGGGAGACAGAGAAGAGGGAGAAAAGAGGGGAAAGGGGGAAGGGGGGGAGGAAGGGAGGGAGAAAGAGGAGGAGGGAGGGAGAGGAGGAAGAAAGGGAGGGAGGGGGAGGGGGAGAGAGAGGGAAGGGAGGGGGAGGAGGAGGATGAGACAGAGGGAAGGGGAGGGAGGGAGAGAGAAAGAGAGAACCTAAGGAGATTAGATAGATTCCTTGGGTGGTGTAGAGGTTTTTTTATAGAAAGAAGTGAGCTGGGTGGATGCCTTGTCTCTCGGGGTTTAGATTTGGATGAAGTTGTTGTGGCTTAGATGGGGAGAGAGGTTAGATCCCCTGGGCATGGGCTTTGGGATGAGAAACAAGAGGCCTTTCCACAGATATCTTGTATTCTTAATAGGACCAAAGGAGACAGAAGTTATATCTTCTAGGAGTCAAAGACTGTCACTCCTCAAAATATTCAATCCAAACTAAGGAGAGCATTGCTATTGATAAAGGCCAGATGAATCCAGGGGTGACTTGTACTTTAGGGAATTTGCAGATGTGCTACCAGCTCAGCTAGGACCCACGAGAGTGAAAGGGGGCTAAGAGACTGGTTCTGGCCATCTTTGTCCTCCTGGAGGTCTAGGAGCAGCTGCCAATCATAAATGTCTTCTTTCCCGTTCAGCCTTCATTCTAGCAGAGTTGCTTCGTAATTCCTTGCTGAAGTCTCAGTTTCCTAGGAGGAAGATGAGAACTCTGGAGGGCAGTGCTAATCTAGGAAAACGTCAGTTCCCATAGGCGTCCCCCGTGACAGTAGGAGTTAACGTTAGGTGTCACCGCGGCATGTCTGGAATGGCCTGGAAAATGGGCCTCTGGGCATACTTGTGCAGAACTGTCTGGATTACCTCAACTGCCATGAGAGAGCCCATCTGAACTGAGGGCAGGACCTGGGCCGAATGTGCAGAAAGAGCAAGTTAAGCGCTGGCTGCTCACACTTGTCGTTCTGTTATTATGGGTGCAATGGGACCAGCTCCCCAGGGCCTGTGGGTTCATCTCTGCCACAATGGATTGTGAGCTGCAAGCCAGAATAAATCCTCTCCCTCTTAAACTGCTTTTTATCGGGGTATTTTACCGCAGCAACAGGAAAAGGAAGTAAGACAGGGACCAATGCATTTCTCTTCAGAGAGACCCCAGGCGCCCTGTGGGATTCTGGGATGTCCCAGGCTCCATTCTGCCGGGAGCTGAGTTACCAATCCACTTCCAGTCCACAGCCAATCCTGCCAGGAAGGCTTAGAGCTGTTCCTTGGTATGTGACTAACCATGCATCAGGCAAAAGGCTCAGAGCCAGGCCATCAGAACTGCTGGGAGGTATCTCAATTCTGCCAGACCAAACCTGACATGGGTAAGAGCAGGCCACCTCAGCCATGGTCACAGTCATGAGGAGACCACACTTTATTACTGCTTCCACCAGAAGTGACACATGGTTTCCATATTCGGTCACATCTGGAGGCCTTGGGAGGCAAAAAAGAAAGAAAAAAAAATAATAAATAAAAGTAAATTTAAAAATCACAAAATTGGCCACTAGTCTAGCCTCTCAGAGATGCAGGTAGACATTATATTATACCACTCTCACGTGGTCCTGAGCTCAGCCCCCCAGCCCAGTGTCATCCTCTCTCACACCGGGCCAGACACAGTGGCCCCAAAGGCTCAGATGCCAGGCAAGTTCCAAGGTTCCAGCTAAGTGTTGTCATCTCTACAGCCAGGACTCAGGCATTTTTGGAAAGATAGTGCTGTGTTAGGAAGGTTGGCCTAGAGGACACATATCTAGAAGATAGGTTGCTTTCCCCAGGGGACAATTCTGACTACTCTCAGAATAGTGGCAACTAGTCTAGTAAGAGATCGGGCCCTTTGGGGGTCCTGCTGCCGGTGAAGCCACACAGACAGCCCGAGCTTCTAGGACAGTGGCACATTCAGCCAGGACACTGCAGGCACATTAGCCAGCGCCTTGGGCACAGCAATGCCAGTCCTTGCCTGGCTTCTGTTTATTAGCAGAGGAGTGAAAGCCTATAAATGAAGAGTCACTGTTATAAAAATGTAACAGCATCCCCTGAAGAGCTTTGTAACCCAAAGAACATATTTTATTAACCACAAAACCCTACACTTCTTTAAAGGGGAAAGACAGTAGAAATTCAAGGGCAAATATCACATAGACATTCGCGTGTGCGCACACACACACTGAAATGTACGATCAACACCAAGCCAATAAATGACATCCCCAACACTACCCCTTAAAAACCTGCCTAGGCTGAGGGTGGGTGGCTTCCTGGCATTTGTTCTTTGCAGACAGAAGCAGATCCTCACCCCTATCTCTGCAGATGTCCACTGCTCCTACCGTCCCTCCTCCTGCCACACACAGCTACGCGCTGAGCTTCTGTTATCTCCTTACGTTCTCTGGAGTGATAGAGCTACTAAGAAACAGACAGAAGCAGATTCATCATGGCAACTATCTCATGATTACAGAGGCCATGAAGTCCCACAACTTGCCATCCGAAAACTGGGGGCCCAAGGAAGGCAGTGGTACCATCCACATGAATCTAATGGCCAGGTGTAAACCTGTGTGAGCCTTAAGACCTGAGGACCAAGAGGCCAATGATAGGATCCCCATTAAATGATAAGGTCCAAGAGCTGGGACTCTGACGTCTGACAGCAGGAGATGTCCCAGTTCCAGAGAGCAAGCTTGTGCACCCTCCATAATCGTGTTCCATTCAAGTCCAGCAGACTTAATTCCTTACGTGCACCGAATGGGCAGATGCTCATCACCCCGTGCACTGACGTAAATAGTAACTTCATCCGGAGACACTGCATACAATGCATCTGTCTTCTTAGAGACCATGATTTAGTTTAGGCTCTTTGATCGTCTCCTAGCCCAGGCAAGGTGACCTATTACTATCACAAACACAAAAGCTTTGCAGCTGTGGTTTACATGTGGTTCACATGTGGTTCATGTTTCCGATGGCTTTATGCTACAGCTACCACACGCTTCATGGCCTATGTCCTGCAAGAAGGCTGGAGAGATGGCTCAGTGGTTAAATGCCCTTGCTGCTCTTGCAGAGGACAGGGGTTCAGTTCCCATGCCCTACACCCTCTCCTGTCTTCTATGGGCACTGGACTCACATGTGGAACACATGGGCATACGTAGGCAAACACTTATAAAGTAAGAATAAATCTTAAAGATGTCCAATAAGACAATCTTATCTTTTTCTTATATAAAATTATAATGAAGTTAAGAAGAAAAATAAAATTTTAAACTTGGTTTAATACCATTTTCTGGTTCTATCCGTTCTTTTCTAATGATCTGAATTTAATTCTGTTGTTTTCCTTCTGTCTAAAGAAGAAATGTTTGGGTTTTATGTAGGGATTGAACCCAGGACTTTCACATGCTAGGTGAACATTCCCTCCCTGAGTCTGCCCCAGCCCTTGAGCATTTCCTTTGCAGGCTAATGCTGACAGCTCCTCTTTGTTTTAGTTCATTTAAAAATGTCTTTATTTTGCATCAGTCCTTAGAAGATCTCTATTATGGACATAGGATTCTGCGCTGACATATTTATTTACTTATTTTTAGCAACATATTAAAAAGTACTGTTGGATTCTCCAGGTCCTGTGACGTCTGATGAGACAGACACTGAGGAGGCCTGTGCATTTCCATTACTCCCACAAGGTGTGTTCTTTACAGCTGGCATTTGTAATTTGCATACGACAAAGTCTAAGACACCCCACTTAGCGGTCCATTCTTACTTTACACCTTTGCGGTTATAGCATATGCATTATTTCTAGATTTCATAAATCTGTAGATTTGAAGGTTTGTGATAGGTCATGCTTGAGAAATCTGCAGTTACCGCCACAGCATTTGCCTTTCTCATTTTCCTCTGGAACTCCAGTTACACGAATCATACATTGCTACTACATCTCAGGGGCTTTGTTCTTCTTTCAGTTAACAAAAAAACAGCCAAACAAACCGAAAACCTCTGTTCACCATGATGGATAATTCCCATGGATCCAGCTTCAAGGCCCCCCTTTATTGTCATTCTTTTCCTGACGTTAAACTCATTCTGTATAATTTTAAAACTCTAAATGCTTTACAGTATCCTTTCTGTCGTTGTTGGTTTGTGTCTATCAATTGGTTGAAACTTCCTGTCTTACTTCACTCAAGCACATATTAAAATGTCCAGTGTGGATATTTTCATAATTACTACTTAAAATTTCTTCACCTAATCTGACATGTAGCTTCCAGCTTTGCTCTCAGCGGACGCACCTCTCTTTTGGCGTGTGGTCCATTTCCGGGTTGCATGTGTCATATCCTAGACACCATGAATGTTAAATTCCAGCAGTTTCACATTCTGAGGATTATGTCATTTCCTTCTGAAAGGTATTGTGTTCTCTCTCTCCCTCTCTTTTTTTCTTTTCCTCCCAGGACTTGGGTGTTTAACCCAAGGGCTTGTCCATGCTACAGAATCCTCTACCAACTGAGCTAGGACCCAAGCTCCTCTTCTCTTTCATAAAACAAAACAAAAACGAACAATGACGGCGAAGATGACTCCACCTTTTCCCCTTTTCTTTCTTTAAAGCAAGCAAACAGCTTTGCTGAATTCAAGCTACAGACTTTGGCCAGCACTTACGATCTCTGTTCAGATCACCTGTCCTAAGTGTCCACTTCATCCTGTGCAACTGAGGGGACATAGGATTTGAGCATCCCCTTCAAAGGCAATGTCCTTGGTATTTCTATTCCTCCAGAAAGGTTTCTGACTGGCACTCCCCTTAATAACAGCCAGACCTCTGCACAAGGAACAACACAGCTAATGGAAACTCCTACAGCCTCTACCCAGGGCTGCTGCCCTTCCCAGCACAGAGCTCAGCATAGAGCTGTCTACAGAAAGGAGCCAAAGTGAGCTTTTTCTTCAGGAGTGGGATTTAACCAAGGCAGGCTCCGAGCAGATGGTCCCCACACACCGTAACAGGAAGGCGTCTGGACCTGCTTCTCCCTCCATGTCTTCTTACTTGTCTGAAGTTGACTGGAGTGGATGGAAGGCAAGGGCTCAGCATCTCGCAGTCAGGGCTCTGTTCACTAACATGGCTGCTTTTGTGTTTCCTTGTTAGAAGCTGGAAGTGTGGCTGGCAGACAGTCTGCCTGGAGATCACTCATTGTTGGGAATGATGTGACCAGAAGACCAGGAGCAAGAGAGGCTGGGAAGGGGGCAGGGAAACTCATTACTCGGTTTTCTACATTCCCTTCTATACTTCTTTGCCCTCCTCAGGCCAAAGAGAAGGGAAGTACGGAGTGAACTGAAAGCAGCCTCCAGTGGAGACTTCTAGCCTGGTCAGGGGCTGGCACATAAGAGAAACTCACTTCTTCTGATGAGTGAGTTGTAGGGTAGTGTTGTTTTACATAAAAAAATTTTCATAAAATAAAAACTTTAAACAACCATTAACCAGCTGTTCAGAACTCTAAATAAACCATGTGCCGGACACAGTGGGGACCCGAGCAGCTGAAGAGGAAGCAACCTTTTCATCCAGGTCCTTATGGGTGGGACGACTTTCAAAACAGACCTGATGCTAAGCTTCCCCAAAACAGACCCAAGGAAGCAGGCAGGGCACTCAGCCCACGAGCACAGAAGAGGATGGTGCCCGACCAGAGAAGGTCACGCCAGACGTCATTAGGAAAGTAGTGCTTTTAGAAACCCTAGTTTTTAGGGTTACAAATGGGCTGGTCTTTATTAGTGAGGGAAAAAAAAAAAAAAAAAAAAAAAAAACTCCTGGGGGCAGGTACATGAAGCTGAGTCTGGTCCTGACACACCAGCCAGGTTCTGAGAGCATGCTGGTGAAGGTCACAGTGTGCACCGCAGCCCGGGCCTGGAGCGACTGGCAAGTTGGTTGAGTCCACCTGTTTATGTCCCGGCCTGCTGTTCTGCCATGTGACATGGGTCTCAGAAAGAGCAAGTTACATTGGGATTAGTTGGAAAAAAAATTTTGACATCATAAGAATCTTTTATAAACAAAGATTTTTCACTGGAAGAAAAGAGCTGTGTTTAGAATAGGTAAACCAATGGATTGAAAATACAATTTCCAAATAACTGACAGGAAGTGTGCCACTGAGAGTAATTCAGAGATATCACACACAGACACACACACACACACATACACACACACACACACATACACACACACACACACACACACACACACAAATGAAAAAATACATGAACTATATAGTTAGCTCTGGAGAATGCCAGATGAGAAATACCATGTCATAGTTGGTGTCTTAGTTAGGGTTTTACTGCTGTGAATAGACACCATGACCATAGCAGCTCTTATAAGAGACAACATTTAATTGGGGCTGGTTTACAGGTTCAGAAGTTTAGTCCATTATCATCATGGTGCTGGAGGAGGAGCTGAGCATTCTACATCAGGATAAGAAGCAGCAGGAAGAGAGAAAGAGAGAGACTGGGCCTGGCTTAAGCATTTGAAACCTCAAAGCCCGCCCTCAGTGACACACTTCCTCCAACAAGACCACACCCACTCAAAACAGGACCACACCCACTTTGACAAGGCCACACCCACTCCAACAAAACCACACCCACTCCAACAAGGCCATACCCATTCCAACAAGACCACACCCACTTTAACAAGGCCACACCCACTCCAACAAGATCACACCCACTCCAACAAGGCCATACTTCCTAATTGCTGTCAAGTGATGCCACTCCCTAATGACCTAGCATTCTAATCTATGAGCCCATGGGGGTCGTTCCTATTCAAGCCACCACAGTTGGATTCTCTAGGACATCTACTTGTGCAGAATTTGGGCTTGACTCCAGTGAAAGGAAGAGAGAGAAAGAGAGTAACTAAAAGAAGAACTGAATTTCAACAAAAACTCCAGGTTACCTTTGTCCTGCAGAACCTCTGGGCCTCCAGTCGCCTGCCTGTGACAGGACTCAAGCTGCCCTGGCACAAACATGGCCTTGAGCGAGGCAGCCCTGTGAAGCACAGGGAAAGAGCTGTTAATGGAGGCGTGTATAGAATACTGAGACCCAAGGCAAGGGGGGCAGATATGGCCTACATAACAAGGGCCTCTTCGAAGGGGCTGAGAGCTGCAAGCTGACTGCTGACTGAGCTTCCTGTAGGCTGGGAAGGAAGCTAGCAGGTTCTGGGAAGTGGATGGAGCCCCTCACATTTACCAGACAACTGTGCCCCAGTGTTCTTGGTCACCTTATTTTGACAGTCTCTTTTGGCCAAGCATAATTAATCCCGGAATGTCTCACCCCTACCTTCCACCTCTGTTTCTCTTGGCTCATTTTTCATTCTCCTTGCTAAATAAACAAAGGGCGGTTGGAAGGGAGGTTGGGGAAGGAGAGACATGCCGGCCTCTCCAGCAGGCTGTGCCTTCCACAGATCCATCCCTCCATCCCTTCATCCCTCCATCCCTCCATCCCTCCATCCCTCCATCCCTCCATCCCTCCATCCCTCCATCCCTCCAGGCCCTGTCAAGCCACTCGCCCTGTTGTAAACCCACACATCCTAACTCCTTGAAGTGTTTGTAAAAATCTCAAGACAGTCAAGTGGAAATCTGAAAAACAACCCGAATCCTTGCACGTATTCTTTTTGGTCTTCCATAGCCTATGCACGAGCATTTGTTTCCGTCTGAGGCAGTGCTCAAACTTTTAAAAACTGTCTCATGATGAGTCTTTGGCAGAAGGATACAGACACTCTCTTTCCGCGTTCTCTGAGGTGTCTGGGTAGCACTGGACACGTGACGTGTACTCCTAGATTCTGGTATTGAATCAAATGCAATTTCTTTTAGAAGGAATGTTCCAAACGTAATTAAATTACAACCATATATAAACACTTCCCGCTGCTGCGGTTGCCTCTCGGAAGGAAAACGGCCGTGAAGCAACATACGGGAACTCAGCTTCATTCATGAAGAAAACAGGAAGAAAGGCTTGTTTCTGGCTTCTCGGTGAGGACTGAAGGAGCTTCCACACCGAAGGCACAAGGACTTAATGACCCCCAGTCAGGATGCATGGCTCTCGAACTATTAACCCTCAGAGCCACCAAGTCTTTTACGTCACGCAAAGCATTAGTGAGCCCCGCATAGGTTTGACAAGGTGCTACAAAAAAGAAAATGTGACATCCCCCCCCCCCCCCCCCCCGCACACTTTATGTAATTGAAACTCATCTGAAATGGATAGCTCTTTAGACAAGTGATTCATCAAGTGGAACCCGGGGACTCTGGGGGCGCCAAGAGCTTCTCAGGAGGTCTGGGAGGTTAAAGCTATTAATAGTAACACGGAGACGTTTGTCACCTTCATAAGCAGAGTGGAGTTTTCCAGAGGCGATGGTGACACCATTGCAGTGGCAGAGGACGGAATGTGGGCTTTGTGGTCCTACAGTTTTTTAAGGCTGTGCATGCTCAGAAGTAACTTTGTTTTTAGTATTTAGTATTTTGAGTGTGCTCTTAATTTACCTCCCATAATTTCTGTACTTTGCCATTGTTTCAAAGTTTGGCATTCATTTGGAAGCTTAACAACAAAAATATACTTTGTTATTATTTAAGAAACATTTCAAATTTTTTTTTCTTTAAAAATTACTTACTACTTTAAGAGTCTATTTTTTATGGACTAATAAGAAAAATTATCTGGGTGCTGTGTAAACACCTTTGATCCCAGCACTTGGGAGGCAGAGGCAGGCAGATTTTTGAGTTTGAGACCAGCCTGCTCTACAGAGCTAGTTCTAGGACAGCGCAGACCACATACGGAGAGAAACTGGGTCCTAATAAACAAACGACAAACCTCAAAGAAATCATTGTATATTTGTCTCTTGAAGCGTGGATCATGGGACATAACCCCAAGAGATAAGACTCAGTTTCTCTAGTCATAACTGTAGCATCTAAGTTTAGGACAACGACGACAAGGAAATTAAAATAGCAGAACCCCTGACTCACAGGAGAGGGTCGTGCCTCTAGAGGAGGAAATCTTCTCTTTATCTTTAAGGACTCCAACAATACACCACATTCTGTCTTATGCAACAAGACAATTTCAGTGTCATTTTGAAACTGGTCAGAGTTTGAAGAAAAATAAATGTCCTAAATAAAGATGAGATCTTTAAAAACTAAAGTTGGCTTCAGGTTTTCAAACTGGCAATAGAAAAGGTGTTACATGGGGTTATCGTACTGACTAGAAAGTTGCATGTGTGCAAGGAGAAGGAAGGTCTTGCCTGGCTGACACTGGGGCACACTGGTTGCATGAAAGCTTAAAAAAAATGTCATTGCCAAGCCCCTAAAGTGTAAGAATGTATAAAATTTCAGATTGCAGATGAACAC